>NC_090709.1:55221574-55527162 GCF_040954835.1 Lepisosteus oculatus | reverse complement strand
ATGGACTGATGGACAGAAAGAGAGAAAAGGACAGAAAGACAGATGGACTGAAGGACAGATGGACAGAGAAAAGAACAGAAAGTCAGAAGGACAGATGGACAGAGAAAAGAACAGAAAGACAGAAGGACAGTGAAAGGGACAGATGGACAGAAGGAAAGATGGACAGAGAAAAGGACAGAAGGACAGACGGACAGATGGACAGACAGACAGATGGACGGACAGACTGATGGACAGAGAAAAGAACAGAAAGTCAGAAGGACAGATGGAAAGAGAAAAGAACAGAAAGACAGAAGGACAGTGAAAGGGACAGATGGACAGAAGGAAAGATGGACAGAGAAAAGGACAGAAGGACAGATGGATAGAAAGATAGAAGGATAGAAGGACAGACAGAAAGAAAGACAGACGGACAGATGGACAGAGAAAAGAACAGAAAGTCAGAAGGACAGATGGACAGAGAAAAGAACAGAAAGACAGAAGGACAGTGAAAGGGACAGATGGACAGAAGGAAAGATGGACAGAGAAAAGGACAGCAGGACAGATGGACAGAAGGACAGAAGGACAGACAGACAGACAGACAGACGGATGGACAGACAGACAGACGGACAGACGGACAGACAGACAGACAGATGGACAGACAGACAGACAGACAGACAGACGGACAGACAGACAGACAGATGGACAGACGGACAGACAGACAGACAGACAGACAGACAGACAGACGGACAGACTCTGCCCCACTTGCCTCGTCAGACATCTCCGCCTCTCTCCTTGCCCTCCGCACCGGGGAGCCCCAGGCGGGGCCTGGCGGGGCCGGGCGGGCGATGGGGGGCAGGACGGGTGGGGGCAGGGGCAGGGGCTCCGCCCCGGGCAGCAGGGGGGGCTCGAGGGGCATGGCGGCGAGGAAGGGGGGGCGGCGGGGCGGGGCGGTCAGCGGCCGGAGGGGGCCGGAGGGGGGGGCCGGGGGCGGGGGGCGGTGGGGGCTCTCGGGCGAGGACGGGGGGGACACCGAGCGGAACGAGCCGGGCGAGCCCGAGCGGGACGAGCCGGGCGACTCTGGGAGCTCCAGATGCAGCTCGGCCGCCCTCTCCAGCTTCTGGACGAGCTCGGGGAGACACGAAGACACCTCGGGATTCTGTCCAGCGGGGAGAGGGGGAGACACAACGCAGGGGGGATGAGACTACGCCTGGACAGGTGAGTGTGGACAGTGAGAGTGTGGACAGGTGAGTGTGGACAGTGTGTCCAGTGAGAGTGTGGACAGGTGAGTGTGGAGACTGTGTCCAGTGAGAGTCTGGACAGGTGAGTGTGGACAGTGTGTCCAGTGAGAGTCTGGACAGGTGAGTGTGGACAGTGTGTCCAGTGAGAGTGTGGACAGGTGAGTGTAGACAGTGTGTCCAGTGAGAGTGTGGACAGGTGAGTGTGTACAGTGTGTCCAGTAAGAGTCTGGACAGGTGAGTGTGTCCAGTGTGTCCAGTGAGAGTGTGGACAGGTGAGTGTGTCCAGTAAGAGTCTGGACAGGTGAGTGTGTCCAGTGTGTCCAGTGAGAGTCTGGACAGGTGAGAGTGTACAGTGTGTCCAGTGAGAGTGTGGACAGGTGAGTCTCTACAGTGTGTCCAGTGAGAGTCTGGACAGGTGAGTGTGTCCAGTGTGTCCAGTGAGAGTCTGGACAGGTGAGTGTGTACAGTGTGTCCAGAAAGAGTCTGGACAGGTGAGTGTGTACAGTGTGTCCAGTGAGAGTCTGGACAGGTGAGTGTGTCCAGTGTGTCCAGTGAGAGTCTGGACAGGTGAGTGTGTACAGTGTGTCCAGTGAGAGTGTGGACAGGCGAGTCTGTACAGTGTGTCCAGTGAGAGTGTGGACAGGTGAGTGTGGACAGTAAGAGTCTGGACAGGTGAGTGTGTACAGTGTGTCCAGCAAGAGTCTGGACAGGTGAGTGTGTCCAGTGTGTCCAGTAAGAGTCCGGACAGGCGAGTGTGTCCAGTGTGTCCATTAAGAGTCTGGACAGGCGAGTGTGTACAGTGTGTCCAGTAAGAGTGTGGACAGGTGTGTCCAACAGTAAGAAGCTGTCTTACCCTGTAACCCAGCTCAGGGGTGTTAGGGGGTGCTCTGTCTCCTCCCCAGATCTCACCTTCAGGTCTTGAGAAATGACAGACCACTAGGAGACGCTGGAAACGAGGACACAAGACAGAGGTCAGGTCCACAGAGCTCACTCAATCACTACAGCAAGCAGAGACCTCTCGGCCATCAGGACTGTGGGGGTCAGAGTGTGGAGCTGTAGGGTATCGGGAGTTTAGGGGTCAGTGTGGGGAGCTGTAGGGTATCGGGAGTTTAGGGGTCAGTGTGGGGAGCTGTAGGGTATCGGGAGTTTAGGGGTCAGTGTGGGGAGCTGTAGGGTATCGGGAGTTTAGGGGTCAGTGTGGGGAGCTGTAGGGTATCGGGAGTTTAGGGGTCAGTGTGGGGAGCTGTAGGGTATCGGGAGTTTAGGGGTCAGAGTGGGGAGCTGTAGGGTATCGGGAGTTTAGGGGTCAGTGTGGGGAGCTGTAGGGTATCGGGAGTTTAGGGGTCAGTGTGGGGAGCTGTAGGGTATCGGGAGTTTAGGGGTCAGTGTGGGGAGCTGTAGGGTATCGGGAGTTTAGGGGTCAGTGTGGGGAGCTGTAGGGTATCGGGAGTTTAGGGGTCAGAGTGGGGAGCTGTAGGGTATCGGGAGTTTAGGGGTCAGTGTGGGGAGCTGTAGGGTATCGGGAGTTTAGGGGTCAGTGTGGGGAGCTGTAGGGTATCGGGAGTTTAGGGGTCAGTGTGGGGAGCTGTATTGTAGATGTGGGGCACCGGGCCCACCACAGGGCGGCCGGTCCAGTCTCGCGGAAGGCGACCGGGTCAGACTTACGGAAAAGCACCGGGATTTGGGCCGGGACCTCTCCCGCTGCCAGTCCGGGTTCGGCCTGACCGGTGTGACCTGTGAAGACGCCAAAAAGCCCATCTCCGAGACAGCTCTGACCACATAGCCCAGCCCAGTCGTGTCGAGACTAGAGGCCTTGGGCAGTCTCTACAGTGTGTCCAGTGAGAGTGTGGACAGGTGAGTGTGTACAGTGTGTCCAGTGAGAGTCTGGACAGGTGAGTCTCTACAGTCTGTCCAGTGAGAGTCTGGACAGGTGAGTGTGTACAGTGTGTCCAGTGAGAGTGTGGACAGGTGAGTGTGTACAGTGTGTCCAGTGAGAGTCTGGACAGGTGAGTCTCTACAGTGTGTCCAGTGAGAGTGTGGACAGTGTGTCCAGTGAGAGTGTGGACAGGTGAGTGTGTACAGTGTGTCCAGTGAGAGTGTGGACAGGTGAGTGTGTACAGTGTGTCCAGTGAGAGTCTGGACAGGTGAGTGTGTCCAGTGTGTCCAGAAAGAGTCTGGACAGGTGAGTCTCTACAGTCTGTCCAGTGAGAGTCTGGACAGGTGAGTGTGTACAGTGTGTCCAGTGAAAGTGTGGACAGGTGAGTGTGTACAGTGTGTCCAGTGAGAGTGTGGACAGGTGAGTGTGTACAGTGTGTCCAGTAAGAGTCTGGACAGGTGAGTCTCTACAGTGTGTCCAGGAAGAGTCTGGGACGTTCAGAGGCAATCTGTGCTCTCAGAAGGCCATAATGGACCTGCAGCTTGGTTTTCCTCGGACCCGCGACCCTGTCTCTTGAGCCGAGGCGTGTCCTCAGTCAAGATCACCACTGGAAGTGTCTCTCCTCGTCTGGAGGTGTTACCGTGAGACCTGGTCTGTCAAGCGCTTTGCGCTGCTATGTGTGTGAAAGGTGCTCTATCAGTGAAGTTTATTATTATTATTATTATAATACAGCGAGCGCTGCTGGGGGCGGAGAGGCCAGTCGGAGGAGGGCTGGACGCTGGACGCTGGACGGCGGGCGGGAGGGGTGGACTTACGACGCCTCGCCGGGCCCGGGTCCTGCTGCGACCGCGCACGGCCGTGCGGCATCTCTGTCGGTCCATCGTCCTGCCGAGACAAGCAGAGTCACAGAGGGGAGGGGAGGGGGCGGAACCACACAGCTGGGCGGCTTGTTCCCCACCCCCGCCCCCCTCTGTGTACAGAAGAGCCTCCTGTCCTAACTGGAGGAGCTCACCCAGCTGTGTATGGAGAGAAGCCAGGGTATCAGCTTTGTTCCACACCCCCACCACCCTCGGTGTACAGAAGAGCCTCCTGTCCTGACTGGAGGAGCTCACCCAGCTGTGTCTGGAGAGGAGCCAGGGTATCAGCTTTGTTCCACACCCCCGCCACCCTCTGTGTACAGAAGAGCCTCCTGTCCTGACTGGAGGAGCTCACTCAGCTGTGTCTGGAGAGAAGCCAGGGTATCGGCTTCAACCACAGGGCTGGGCAGCTTGTTCCCCACCCCCACCACTCTCTGTGTAGAGGTGCACCTCCTCTCAATATCTTTTTACAGCACGATCACACCCATAAGAGTTGAGTAACGGTAAAAAAAAACAACTTATTTCTCCACTTATTTTGTTATTTCTCGCCAGCGGCGCTTTTGACTGACTTACCGATTTCACTGGGATTCTGAAGAGAGATTCTGAAGCTGAAATTAACGATCTAAGTCGAAGTAACTTTATTGGAAGAAACACGTATTTATAAAAGACTATATAGCGCTTTCCTCCTCTTCTCTCTTCACTCCTCTGAGCTCACGGGGCTCCGGCGCCGCCCCCCGCTAGAATCCGCCGCTCTGTGACGTCAGGCGGCTCATTGTGACGCCTCCGTGACGTCGCCCCAAACGCGCTCACGGCTCGGCCGCGAAACAAAAATGGCCGACATTTTTCACGGTTGTTTTTTTTTGGGGGGCGGACATTTTATTTTTCCAACTCTCGGCGGCCAGCCGGGTGTCCCTGTACGACCCCGGTAGTCGCCACCTCGGACAGGCAGGGGAAACGGGTCCAGGTGTTTCCGGCCCAAGGGTTACAAAAGCTGCACTTGAATTTAAAGACAAAATCACGTCGAGGGCGCATTCAGCACCCCCACGTCCAACACGGGTTTCCGTGGGGTGGGGTTCAGTGAAATTAGCAACCCCCCCCCGACCCCCAAATCAAAGAAAGACCAACCTCCACCCCCCTCTAGCGCTCAAGGGCGTTAATTTCGGGCCACGTCCAAAAAACACAGGTCCCCCCCCCGTCCTGCGGGGAAAAGAGACGCCATTTTCTTTTCCGAGCGCTGCGTGGGACCTCACGACCCCCCCCCCCCCAAAAAAAAAAAAACGGGCTTCGCAGACGAGGAAAACCGGGCACGTCGACCTCTCTACAACACCACCCGGCTGTTTCTGTCTCAAACCGTGGGAAAAAAATAAATTAAATTTCGCCCTTCACCGACCGCCGCGCAAAAAAACACAACTTCACGCTACAGAAACGGCCTGTGTGAGGGGGGGCACGGGAAAAAAATAAAACCTGCGTGTTTTCGGCAGAGTAAGCTCAGCGGGGAAACTCCCTGAGTCTCGGGGTTGCTTCTTGAACCCCGAAAACGACCTTTTTTCTCTCTCTCGTTTTCTTGGTGTCTGGGACGTTCACGAACTCCGCCGCGTCGGTGCGATTCCCAGCGAGACTTGAACATAACGCCCCCCCCGTGGGGCCACAGCGCCCCCGTGTGGCCGAGAGGACCACCAGCCGCAGGGCTGAGCTTTTACTGCCATGTCCCGCTTTCACTCTGGCGATGAAGGAGGGAATCAAGGAGGAGAATTAATATTGTGATCCACCAGTCCATCACAGGACACACACACACCCTGGACAGGACACCAGTCCTTCACAGGATACCAGTCCATCACAGCCAGTGTCTCATGGGTGTCCAGGCTGGGTACCATCTGTCCATCACAGGACACACAGACACACACACTCACACACCCTGGACAGGACACCAGTCCATCACAGGACACACACACATATTATATTTCGCGAGGTATAATACGGGGGGAAAAAGAACATTTATATTTATCAACCTACTAGTAATACTGGGTGGATGTCACGTTCCCCAAAGTTCAGTGCCTCTCTCTAATAAAGTAGAAATGCGACATTAAACTCCGTTCGAAACGGGAGAAATCACCAGGACACGATACACCTTGCTCCGGACGATGGGAGAAGACCTGTACCTTCACGAGTCCGGGTTGTGAAAACTTCTTCTGGCAGTTCAAAACGTTTCGAAGAGACTACATCGCTACCCTGTGTTCCATTTCTATCGTGTATTATTATACAGTCATAAGTATCTGTACTGATCACAGAGTCCCCCTCTCACTGCCAGGACTGAAGCCCAGTGCAGCACGAATAATAATAATAATTAATAAGTCTGGACTCTCCCCTCAGAGCTCTTCCCAGTTCAGGTGGATCCCCTCCAGCCCCCCCAGTGTGCACCCCCCACCTGGATGATGCTCCAGTCCGCTCAGCACACAGCAGCTCTCAGTGGGGAGGAGAGCAGAGGGATGGAGCCAGTTCAGAGACGGGGGTGATTAGGAGGCCATGATGGGTCAAGACCAGGGGGGGAATCAGGCCAGGACACTGGGGTTACACCCCTACTCTTCTCCAGAAACACCCCGGGATTGTTAATGACCACAGAGAGTCAGGACCTTGGTTTGACGTCTCATCTGAAGGACGCCACCTGTTTACAGTCCAGTGTCCCCGTCACTATACTGGGGCATCAGGACCCACACAGACCCCAGGGTGAGAGCTGCTGGCCCCACTCACACCTCTCCCAGCAGCAGCCTTAGTTTTTCCCAGGAGTCTCCCCTCCAGGTACTGACCAGGCTCCCACCTGCTGGGCTCCAGTGGGGAGGGGGCTGCCAGCTGGGAGCTGCAGGGTGAGATGGCTGCTGGGCAAACGATGGCTAAAGATCATCCTAGGACACCCTGGACTTCGTGGTCGACTTCCTTCTCTTCAGACGGAGGTGGCTTGAAATCTGTCTCGTTTCAAGGAGTATTGGACACGATGCCCCCCCTGCTATATCCCCGCCAACTGGTGGCACGCCGACGACGAGGGCTCTCGGCCTCAATCCGTCAACCACAAACTCTCCGGGATGAAAGAGAAGGACAGACTCTGTTCGTTCGTTTCGGGGGGGGGAGGGGGAAACCAAAAGCTAAACAGATTTTTTTTAAACCATTTTAATGATGCTTAACAAAAGAACAAAAATTACAATACAGATTAAGTCCAGTCTGGGGACCCTCAGTTTAGGTCCAGTCCAGTCTGGGGTCCCTCAGCTTCGGCCCAGCACAGACTGGGGTCCCTCAGCTTCAGTCTAGACTGGGGTCCCTCAGCTTCGGTTCAACACAGTCTGGGGTCCCTCAGCTCCGGTCCAGTCCAGCCTGGTGTCCCTAGGCTCCAGTCCAGTCGTCTGGTGTCCCTCAGCTCCGGTCCAGTCCAGCCTATTGTCCCTAGGCTCCAGTCCAGTCGTCTGGTGTTCCTCAGCTCCGAACCAGTCCAGTCCAGTCCAGTCCAGTCCAGATCTTAGCAGGCAAAGAACCAGGAAAGGAACCTGGAAAGAATATTGTTATTGCAGGTGTGAGGGACACAGACACGGACGTCACCATGACATCAAACAGCAAGAGGAGACTCCTCCTTGAATCACAGACACGACCGGGCGGCGCCCCCCTGTCTGCTCACCTGCACCTCCTCTTCCTCTTCCTCTTCTTGTCCATCCCGGCAGCCTGCTCCTCCTCTCCCTCGCTCTTCCTCTCCTGAGCTACGGTCTCCGCCACCTCCATCGGCTCGTCCTGATCTTCTGTCTCCACCGACATGCAGCTCAGGGACTTCAAAAATATGCACCAGCGCTTCTGAAGCAGAGACAGGAGAGTCACATTAAGAGACCGGACTGGACACTCCAGGACATGAACAGTGCACTGAGAGAGAGAGGGGTTCACACAGACACACTGACTGGACACTCCAGTACATGAACACTGCACTGAGAAAGAGAGGGGTTCATCCAGACACTGACTGGACACTCCAGTACATGAACACTGAACTGAGAGAGAGAGGGGTTCATACAGACACACTGACTGGACACTCCAGTACATGAACACTGCACTGAGAGAGAGGGGTTCATACAGACACACTGACTGGACACTCCAGTACATGAACAATGCACTGAGAGAGAGAGAGGGGTTCATACACACACACTGACTGTACACTCCAGTACATGAACACTGCCCTGCTCTCGGCCTCAATCCGTCAACCACAAAAGAGAAAGAGAGAGACAGGTGAGTCAAGTGTCCCTAGAGCACAGAGACTATGCTGAGATCACACTCGCAGGGAGTGAGCCTGGGTGTAGCCCACTAATACTGACCCACTGGACACCACAGGACAGAGAGGAGGAGGAGAGAGACACACTGCCTGGACACCACAGGACAGAGAGGAGGAGGAGGAGAGAGACGCACTGCCTCTAGTGACCCTACTGTAGACCTGCTCACCGCCCACAGTGACGATCACAGTGGTGATACTGCTTCCCTTAAGGTCCCTCACTGTGTAGTTGCCCTGATCAGCTGGAGTGAGGGAGCGGAGTGTCAGAGAGCTGTTCTGCACTGACACTCACTGTTCGTACCTGGGGCCAGGGAGCCCTGCGCTGCTCAGTAAGACTATACGAGACTGGACAGATCCTGCAGGATCAAACAGCACCTCCACTGGACCAGCAGTGTGGAGGGAGAGAGACAGAGAGGCACCAGGCTGCAGGCTATGGACTTCTGAGTGAGCTGAAAAGGGACATGTTGAATATTTAGTTTTACAACAATACCTTGAGTTTGGACTGCGATCAGCTTCATTTTGTATTTCAGCTGTGAAAATGCAATTTCAAAAATGCACGCCCCAGTCATGTTAGGTTCAAGTTACAGTTGCATCACAACTCAATACATTTGCAATTCACTTCAAATGTTGTTTTTGTTTGATCCAGTCTGTCCTCACCTAAAGGAGATACTTACTTTTAACACCTTTTATTTATTCTGGGAGGTTAACTGGCTTCTGAGATAATTGTTCCTGGTGTTTGTGTTGTGTATGCCTTGCAATGGAGGGGTGAGAAAAAATTGACTCATTACATTATAATGAATAATAATTGCTTACACTTATATAGTGCTTTTCTGGACACTCCACTCAAAGCGCTTTGCAGGACATGGGGACTCCCCTCCACCACCACCAATGTGCAGCCCCACCTGGATGATGCAACGGCAGCCATAGTGCGCCAGAACGCTCCCCACACACCAGCTATCAGTGGGGAGGAGAGAAGAGTAATGAAGCCAATTCATAAATGGGGGTTATTAGGAGGCCATGATTGGTAAGGGTCAATGGGAAATTTGGCCAGGACACTGGGGTAAAACCCCTACTCTTTTCGAGAAACACCCTGGGATTTTTAATGACCACAGAGAGTCAGGACCTCGGTTTTACGTCTCATCCGAAGGACGGCGCCAGTTTACAGTCCAGTGTCCACATCACTAGACTGGGGCATTAGGACCCACACAGACCGCAGGGTGAGCACCCCCTGCTGGCCCCATTAACACCTCTTCCAGCAGCCACCTTAGTTATTATTGTCGAGAAGGAAAGAATATTAGGAACATGAAAAGGCTGAATGTCTTAAATGCATTTTTTATACTGAAACAGAGAGGCACACACACGTCATTACAAACGCACACCCGCACAGAGACGTCCTCAAGCGCCTTGTTCACAATTATGGGCTCCAACAGGAACAAAAAACGCCAGCCTGACAACTCGAGCATTCAAACCAAGAACCCAAACGTTGGCAGCCTGTGCAGAAAAGCATAAAGAACCACAAGCCTTCTCTTTTGGGAGGAAAAACACACAGTCCCTCTCTCACACTCCTGATTTCCTTAAATAGCTCATTCTTCATCTCTGGCTCCTACATACAGTATAGCCGCACTCAGTCTGCTTTGAATAAGCCATAAATCCAAGATTTGTTTAATCTGTTCCTCTTGTCTAGGCCTAGAGCTGCTTTTCATAAAAGAGCTGTTTGCATAAATAGCTAGGGTTACAGCTGAAGACACCAGCTTCATCCCCCAGTGTGTTGTACGTCGGGAGCAAGAGAAGAGGGCCAGGCCGTGCCTTTTCATAGGTTCTCGGAGGCAGATTTAGCCCCTCATGCAGTGTAGAGAGATAGACACGCCCGCGCACACAGTTAGAGCTGCACCTTCACACAGAGTCAGACCTGCACAGACACGTCCTCTTGTTTAAACAAATACACAAACCTGACGGCGCTCACAATGATCCAGACACACACACACACACACACACACTCACACACGTGACATCAGCAGTCACTCTCGCACCCTGGACCCCAGCTCAGTCCTCACCTCCAGCTCCTGCGAACCGCTTCGAAGAAACTGCATGAAGAAAATTAGGTTGCGTTCCGGTAGCAGGCCATCCTGGGCACCAGTGTGAGTTACACACTCATTTGTAAAAGCCCTTCCGCATCGTCGGGCATGCTTCACAGTGCCGGACCTGGGGTGTGGGTGCTGTCTGTGTGGAGTTTGCATGTTCTCTCCCTGGTCTGTGGGGGTTTCCTCCAGGTGCTCCAGTTTCCACCCACAGTCCAGGGACAGGCTGCCACTTTCACTGGGCAGTGCACCGTCGCCGTGGCAGCATGGTGGGTCGGATCTGATTTCAGTCTTTATTTCCTTTTTTAGAGATCCTGTAACCAGGACCTGTTCACTGCCACGACGGACAGGGAAGCACGTCATCACTGGACATCCTCTTACCTCCTGTGGCAAAGGGCAGCTGATGAAGCTTTGTGCTCGCCGGATCATGGCAATCGCCACTCCACCCTGATCCTGGCTCAGCACAGGGCACCTGGGTTCACTCCCTTCAGACTAAAGAGACTCAGTTTCTTCAATCTGTCAGTGTGAGACACTCCCTTCAGACTAAAGAGACCCAGTTCCTCCGGCCTGTCAGTGTGAGACACTCCCTTCAGACTAAAGAGACTCAGTTCCTCCGGCCTGTCAGTGTGGGACACTCCCTTCAGACTAAAGAGACTCAGTTTCTTCAATCTGTCAGTGTGGGACGCCTACACCAGCTTCGAACGCCTGTACACAATACCGCGGACCGCCTGCCAGACCAAATTCTGGTCTTACAGCAAACCACCCATTACATACACCGGTGTCTTCCCCGGGCCAGAGGAATTCAGGAACTCACGTTTACTCCGTCATCTCAGGCGATTCTCGCAGGGAGCAGAGATTTCCCAATCGATCAGAGAGAGTCGGGACCTTTTTTTTAAAAAAAGAGGAGTCCTTACCTCTTAGTAATGTGAGCGCTGACCGCCTCTCCTGCCGATGGGAAGTTCTGCGCCTTCTGGAGCATCCGCCAACTACGCCAAATTTGTTGTAACAGAAGGAATAAGGTTCTGGATCCTGAGATGAAGTAAAACAGATGAGTGTATTGCATGCAAGGAACAATAAAGCCGAAGTCTTGTTTCCCGCAAGAAACAACAAAACTGAAGTATTGTTCGATGTGCCGGTACAAACTTTTAGGTTATATAGTCCTTGCTTGCTGCTTCAGACATCATTCAATGTTATGGTAAGGGGGGGGGTCATGGTATTTGGCCAGTTAAGAGACCCTGGCCAAATGGTCAGTTTAAGATTATGCCCCCTCGCATCTGGAATCCTTATCAGTTAACCCCCTTTCCTGCCATAAACCCCTGTTGCTTAGAAGTCTAATTTTCAGGCAGAACTGACTTAAGTTAACCCTTTTTACATCTTGTCTCTTACTTCAGCCCTCTTCCATTTGCTAGTTCAAAGTTGTACAACCCATTTGTATCTGCTAGGCGGCGCAGTCGTCGTGCACAAAGAACGCTTTGAAAAGCGTCAAAGGCAAGTCATTCCGAGTTGGTCGTTTGTGTTTTCCGTTCAGACGCGAAATGCTGAAATGATCTCTCGGCTCCTCGGTTGTCATTTCTGCTCCGTAAAGGAATCACAGCACGCGTCGGCTTCCAGCACGGTGGGTCGGGACACGATGCCGGGGGTCGGAGAGAGCGATGTCTTCCTCGTTAGTATAGGACCTGTCACCTGTCCCCACCTGTCACGCGGGAGACTGGGGTGCATCAGGACGCGCCTTGAAGTGAAAGCAGGATGCGCTGTGACATGCACTGTGCAGATCCCGCCACATTAAGAGGTGGGTCCAGTGGGTCTGTTCGATCACAGCGCTAGGCGAATCCCCAATCCCCTTTTGTGCCTGGCGACAAAAGATGTCTGTTTCCGCCCGGTTTCGAACCGGGGACCTTTCGCGTGTGAGGCGAACGTGATAACCACTACACTACGGAAACGGTGGTAAGACGTGCCCAGCGGCCCAGCGCTGAGCTTCGCCAATGCGATTTAGCTGCTTCCAGTGCCTTTATTGGAGTGCGCTGATGGACCGTGCTCTCTCTCCAGAGACCAGCACGCCTGTCATGGACGGAGCAGGAAAGGCGGCGCCACATTCTACAGCCCTCTCCACGCAATCGACGAAATCGGGCTACTGAAGTGGAGAAAATCGCCTCTCCAGAAAGTGCAAATATCATCTTGGAGACTATAAATCCTATTGCCGAAGGTCAGCCCTGTCTACCAGAGTAACCCTCCCACAGCGATGATCAGCTCGTCTCACACGCGAGAAGTTTCGGTTGGAAACAAGCGCCCCCTCTTCTCGCACGTTTTGCACGTTCGAGTAGTTTTAATGCGGCTCTTTCGTACACGGTGCTGATCTTTTGGAAAGCAGGAGGCAAAACCGAGTCGAACCGCCTGGGTGAAAACCAGGAACCCTAACCGCTAGACTATATGGCAGCGAACAACCATGCTGTTCCCGGCATCATGCAAGCAAACTACATAAATATGAGAAAACACGCAAGAGAGTTGTCACTCAGAGTGTCGAAGGGTCGATGTATACTGGGGCTCAGTTGAAATGCAACGTCAGGACTTTTCCGAATTATGTCACACGAAGAGAGCACAGCCCTTTCCGCCCTGCCGCGTGTGTCTCGGTAACTCGCTGTGATCGTATAGTGGTCAGTACTTTGCTTTGTGGACGCAACAACCCCGGTTCGAATCCGGGTCACGGCAGAATAGGGGCGTCTGCTTTTACTACTCGCACGAATGAAGGCAAAAAAAGCCAATCGATGTGAACGAACGGCGCTTTACAGATGAGTACTGCCTGACTGGATCGTTGATGAACGACAGAGGCCACTCCGACCTCTTCTCGGTTTTCTTTAATGACTTACTAAGGATCTTCTTCACATTCGCCCATGATGGGGAAGCCAGTTACACCAAAGCAAACGCAGGAAAGTGCATTTCAAGCAGAGACCAGGAGGGACTTGTTTACACCGAGAGTGGGCGGAGAATGGAACAATGCGCCCAGCCCTGTTGCTGGAGCCGATTCTTGATGAGCTCTTGGGCTCACTAAGAGGCCCCCGCTGGATGCTAATCTTTCTGTTGTTCTTGCAGGTCCTGCGCTGCTTTTGAGCCGACAGAGCTCGACCTGGTCTGTCGGCACAGCCCAATTGCAAATGATCGGCTCCGCGTACAGAAGGAACGTGCGTTTGGTACAAGAGTGCACGAAGGCACCGGAAATACATTGGGAACAAATGACCGGTCGCTCAAGACCTCTGTGAAGTACAGGAGCGTGCAAAACGAGGCTGTTTCCGCCCGGTCTCGAACCGGGGACCTTTCGCGTGTTAGGCGAACGTGATAGCCGATACACTACGGAAACCTGTAGGGACCGCTGCTGGTGTCTCGCTTGCGTTTCGGGCTGAGAAAGGGACGCGTCACTTTAGGCAGGTGGCGCTGGAGAGAGGAACAAAGGGCGCGATGAAACGAAATGCCGAAACCCGGGATTGAACCAGGGACCTTTAGATCTTCAGTCTAACGCTCTCCCAACTGAGCTATTTCAGCAGTGCGCAAAGCCCACAGCCACCTGCTCCAGCCTTGCTGTGTTGTGGCATGAGCGCACCAAGAGTAGCGGGAGAGTGTTGCAGGAACGTCACTCAGAAGGAAAGCCACCCAGCTGCGCCCTCTGAGCTCTGTCCAGCGCATCTTCCTTGCATGGACTCCTGCCTGCGACGGGCAGGAAACAATTAGCAAGAACAGAACGACACCCCATGGGTGTCTCATGACCGCACCTTAGGTTGTGACACGTGCAGGTGTGAGGGGTTGCCGGGCTACTTTGGAGCACAGCTTGGGCGGAGGGGGGGCGGGAAAGCAGACAAAGAGGTGACACCTCAAGGTCTGCACGATCACAGCTCTCCGCCGCCCCAGGCTTCCGCTCGATAAGCTACTGGACACACCCGCCCCTCCTCACACAGACCGTGGAAAAGCCCCCGAGTGGGAGGGCTCGCTCTTCCTCCCAGGAGCTCTTGGACACGACGCCCAGACAGGGCGCGGGGAGCCGCCGCCTGCAAACACGGTTCCAGGCAGGACTCCACTCCGCAGGAGCCGCAGAGCAGAGGAGATGAGGGCAGCTTAGCTCCTGTGCAGAGACCTGAGCTGTTGTTGCTGTGGATGCTGTCTTTTCTGCACTCGGGGTAGGAGTGAATGTTGAGTTGCCCTTAGAAATGAAGCAGAGCACTTCAACGGCACGGGTGTGTGTGTGTGCGCCCTGGTGATTCTGGGAGACAGATCGAACCTGGGCTAAAAGAGAGGGGGCTTAGCCCTCTTCCATTTGCTAGTTCAAAGTTGTACAACCCCTTTGTATCTGCTAGGCGGCGCAGTCGTCGTGCACAAAGAACACTTTGAAAAGCGTCAAAGGCAAGTCATTCCGAGTTGGTCGTTTGTGTTTTCCGTTCAGACGCGAAATGCTGACATGATCTCTCGGCTCCTCGGTTGTCATTTCTGCTCCGTAAAGGGATCACAGCACGCGTCGGCTTCCAGCATGCTGGGTCGGGACACGATGGCGGGGGTTGGAGAGAGCGATGTCTTCCTCGTTAGTATAGTGGCAAGTATCCCCGCCTGTCACGTGGGAGACCGGGGTTCGATTCCCCGACGGGGAGTAGCTTTTCTTTCACCTCCTTAGAGAAATGACTGCCTTTCACTTCTCTGTTTTCTTTCACAGCGTCGTGCACCTTTTCATTGCTCTCGCTTTCAGAGCCTCCGCACGGCACACGACTCGACATCAGGAAGCACATTGAAGTGAAAGCAGGAAGCGCTGCGACATGCACTGTGCAGATCCCGCCACACTAAGAGGTGAGTGGGTCTGTTCGATGCACAAAGAACGCTTTGAGAAGCGTCAAAGGCATTCCGAGTTGGTCGTTTGTGTTTTCCGTTCAGATGCGACATGCTGAAATGATCTCTCGGCTCCTGGGTTAACATTTCTGCTCCGTAAAGGAATCACAGCACGTGCGGCTTCCAGCACGGCGGGTCGGGACACGATGCCGGGGGTCGGAGAGAGCCATGTCTTCCTCGTTAGTATAGGACCTGTCACCTGTCCCCACCTGTCACGCGGGAGACTGGGGTACATCAGGACGCGCATTGAAGTGAAAGCAGGATGCGCTGTGACATGCACTGTGCAGATCCCGCCACACTAAGAGGTGGGTCCAGTGGGTCTGTTCGATCACAGCGCTAGGCGAATCCCCAATCCCCTTTTGTGCCTGGCGACAAAAGATGTCTGTTTCCGCCCGGTTTCGAACTGGGGACCCTTCGCGTGTGAGGCGAACGTGATAACCACTACACTACGGAAACGGTGGTAAGACGTGCCCAGCGGCCCAGCGCTGAGCTTCGCCAATGCGATTTAGCTGCTTCCAGTGCCTTTATTGGAGTGCGCTGATGGACCGTGCTCTCTCTCCAGAGACCAGCACGCCTGTCATGGACGGAGCAGGAAAGGCGGCGCCACATTCTACAGCCCTCTCCACGCAATCGACGAAATCGGGCTACTGAAGTGGAGAAAATCGCCTCTCCAGAAAGTGCAAATATCATCTTGGAGACTATAAATCCTATTGCCGAAGGTCAGCCCTGTCTACCAGAGTAACCCTCCCACAGCGATGATCAGCTCGTCTCACACGCGAGAAGTTTCGGTTGGAAACAAGCGCCCCCTCTTCTCGCACGTTTTGCACGTTCGAGTAGTTTTAATGCGGCTCTTTCGTACACGGTGCTGATCTTTTGGAAAGCAGGAGGCAAAACCGAGTCGAACCGCCTGGGTGAAAACCAGGAACCCTAACCGCTAGACTATATGGCAGCGAACAACCATGCTGTTCCCGGCATCATGCAAGCAAACTACATAAATATGAGAAAACACGCAAGAGAGTTGTCACTCAGAGTGTCGAAGGGTCGATGTATACTGGGGCTCAGTTGAAATGCAACGTCAGGACTTTTCCGAATTATGTCACACGAAGAGAGCACATCCTTTTCCGCCCTGCTACATGTGTATCGGTAATTCGCCGTGATCGTATAGTGGTCAGTACTTTGCGTTGTGGCCGCAACAACCCCGGTTTGAATCCGGGTCACGGCAGAATAGGGGCGTCTGCTTTTACTACTTGCACGAATGAAGGCAAGAAAAAGCCAATCGATGTGAACGAACGGCGCTTTACAGAGGAGTACTGCCTGACTGGATCGTTGATGAACGACAGAGGCCACTTCGACCTCTTCTCGGTTTTCTTCAATGACTTACTAAGGATCTTCTTCACATTCGCCCATGCAGGGGAAGCCACTTACACCAAAGCAAACGCAGGAAAGTGCAATTCAAGCAGAGACCAGGAGGGACTTGTTTACACCGAGAGTGGTCGGAGAATGGAACAATGCGCCCAGCCCTGTTGCTGGAGCCGATTCTTGATGAGATCTTGGGCTCACTAAGAGGCCCCCGCTGGATGCTAATCTTTCTGTTGTACTTGCAGGTCTTGCGCTGCTTTTGAGCTGACAAGCTCGTCCTGGTCTGTCGGCACAGCCCAATTGCAAATGATCGGCTCCGGTTACAGAAGAAACGTGCGTTTGGTACTGTTGTAACAGAAGGAATAAGGTTCTTGATCCCAAGATGAAGTAAAACAGATGAGTTTATTGCATGCAAGGAACAATAAAGCTGAAGTCTTGTTTCCCGCAAGAAACAACAAAACCGAAGTATTGTTCGATGTGCCTGTACAAACTTGTAGGTTATATAGTCCTTGCTTGCTGCTTCAGACATTCAATGTTATGGTAAGGGGGGGGGGGGTCATGGTATTTGGCCAGTTAAGAGACCCTGGCCAAATGGTCAGTTTAAGATTATGCCCCCAGGGGGTTCCTTGTTCGCATCCTTATCAGTTAACCCCCTTTCCTGCCATAAACACCCCCGTTGCTTAGAAGTCTAATTTTCAGGCAGAACTGACTTAAGTTAACCCTTTTTACATCTTATCTCTTACTTCATTCCCCCCTTATAAAATATGGCATATGTCAGGACTGCCTATTTTTACACATACAATGTCAGGGCAGATCTTTCCTTTTTAGATGTACAGGCATGCATTACCATGACATTGTGTGTTCCACAGTTACAACAAGATGTTATTGATGTTTTTGTACAAGTGATAGTTACAATTATACATATAAAACAACCCTAATCCTACAAATACATAAAGTCCTACTCCAGGACCCAAACGCAGACCTCAGCCATGTGGAGATCTATCGTCAGGATCTTGGAACAGCAATACTGACCCAACTCCGATTATAATTTTTTGGCTTATAGATATGCCAACACCCGGAATGTATTGATACCATATCCCCAGAAATGCTCCTCAGGCCTAACAAGCACACTGTTGGTCTTAGGAAACATCAGACACAGAAACGGTAACAACATCCTTCTTTCTGTTCACTCAGTCTCTGGTGCCGTGGGTCGGTGAAAGTGCGATACGCGGATCCAGCGATCTCATCCTGTCACTCAGATGGCACAGTCAGTAGTTGGTGGCACTTGATATGGTCCCTCCCAGCAGGATTGCAACGTCTGGCAGGGTATCTCTTCTTCACCTACACCCACTCGCCAGGTATCTGGTCGTGTCTCCCCTCTACTGGAGGTCCCCAAGCGTCCGGCACCTGTTCACGAGCCCTGTGCACTGCTTCAGTTAACAAACCTACAATACTTTAATAGAGAGTTAGTTAATTCATCAGTGCGTTAGCCAAACTTGGCCTCCAGGGAGTTTCTTTGGCTGCCCGTGATGATCTCAAATGGGCTCAGTCTCACAGTTCTGTTTGCTCCAGCCTGCAAATCGCACAGGACCGCAGGTAGAGCATCTACCCACGGTGTTCCTTCAGTTGATATTTCCTTAGTTGGTCTTTCAGACTGTGGGTGATGGGGGCAATGTGACTTCTAACTTACCCCTAGTGAGGCAATTACAGCCTGGCACACCTTCCCAGTGTAGTATGCCCCTAGATCAGTATCCAAGGGGAAGGGCAGTCCGTACCATGGGATCATCTTTGTCATACACTTGGGTATGTGCCAGCCCACATCCCATCATTATACAACCCCACATTTTTACACATTTGTTCTAACCACTATTAAACATCTATTAAAGCCCTCAACCTGAATTCTCCCCTTTCCCCAATAGAGGTTTCACAGGGGTCTCAGACTCCCGCTCTCCCAGTGCCGCTCGTCTGGCATCTGCATCTGCATGGTTGTTACCTTGAGTTACTGGAATTCTTTATTTATTGTGTTATTTACACCTTACTCAAGCTGCTTCTGTCGGCAGCTGTAAAACTACAAATCAGTTCAGAGACAAGCCCAGTATTCTTAACTGGAGTCCCTGCCGTTGTGAGAGAATCCTATTTCTCCATAGCCATCCAGAATTGTTGCCTACATGCAACAAATACATACATTATATACATATACAGTAACCCTTTGTCCACACTTACATATAAAGGAATTGTTGATCCATCTGAGGAAACCCCAGTCTCAGCACCTGTAAGAGAGCTTGTTTCAAATTATTACAGGCGGCTTTTGCTGCTGGAACCAAGGCAATCTTGTCCTTGTACTGCACTCCCCCCTTAAGCAGATCTGTTAAAAGTTGTGCTCACCCCGTAAAAACATTGCACCCTGGCCCTGTTAATATTCCACAATGCTCGACACAAAAGGGCCTTATTATAACTGCTTAATATTAGACACTCTAAAGCTGAAGCAACTCAGACTTGTGGGTTTCCTCGTCAGGGGAAGAACTCAGAATACTATCAACATACTGCGTGATCACAGTCAGTTGAAGCCATGTGATACCCTGTTCTGGATAGTCATTCTTTGTAATGCATAATATTCCAACCCAATAGATCTGGGATAAAACCACCCATTAAAATCTGGTACTCGGCAAGTAAAACTTGCTGCCCCAATACTCCTGTGGCTTCCTGCCGTCTCCCCATATACATTACTCTATAGGACACTGTTGAACAGAGGAGTGAAACAAGCATGACAGTAGTGCTCCAGTATCCCCTAACAGAGAAACCAACACTCCATTAACAATACATTTTTATCCACTGGACTGGGACAGACTTAGGGAGGCTACAAGGGATTTACAGGATCTAATCGTTAGGTAAACAGATCTTCTCACAAGACGTTATTCTCCCCAATCTCGATTCTAAACCTACAGCGTTTCAGCATGTCTGGTTTCGAGACATTCGAAAAAATCCAAATTGTTTCCACTATTGCAACTAATTGTATAAAAATACAAAAACTGTTTATCTAACTACTTTTACGTCCACCTGTACTGTACTTATACGTTTCAGACGCTCTTATATTTTCCAATCTCCTTACAGATGCAGCCATTCAAAGTGCGCGGTACAGACACATACCGGAGGTAATTGGCTACGGCGTCGTGCATCGTGACGCGCGATGACGCAAAATACCGCGGTATGAATGGTTGACCGACAGGGGCACTCGTGGTCCGTTGGTCTGTCGTAGAAAGACTTACTGTAAACGTCTTTACTGTGCCCGTTGTAGATATTGAATTTTACCACTGAAGGGAAATCTGAGTAGCTGAGCATAAAAAGAATAGGAGCATACTGTAACGTGTGTGAAGGCCATAAACGATATTAATTTTGGAACATAAACATACAGTATATAGCTGGTCTTGGTACTTTAAAGAAAAAAATACACACCAGTATTCCATTTCTCCCTAAACATTGTAAACTTCGAAGTCTTTAACTAACGTGATACCGGAGTCAACAAGCATACTTTTAGAATTTGATTAAAAGGGAATATAATATGGAATCGCGTATCTCAAGAATTTAATAACGGTATGATTATATCCATGTACTGCGACAGGGCTCTGTAGGGCTGTTTCGCCTATGTGTTCATGTGAGCTGTCTTGTAGCCCACTGGTCTAGGTGCGTGACTACCAACTGGCAGGTTGTGTGTTCAAATCCAGCTGGTGCTGGACTTTTCATTTTTATTTATTTATTTTTTAATCACGTAACATAAACATATTACCGTATGCAAACTGTATACAGTATGAATATGTATATTTAATGTCTTAACTGTGCCCATTTAAGTATTGAATATTCATATCTAATTTTACCACTGAAGGGAAATATTATTACATGGGGATTCAGTTGTCTGAAAAAACGCATTTATTTTGGGCTGAAAAACACGTTTTGAAAAGTGTGCTGTTACTGCCCCATAACTTACATGGGGTTGACCAAACTTGCAGAAACATGTTTATTTCTGCTGAGAAACACGTTTTGACCCTTTCTGCACACTGGGGTTAAGAGCTGAGTGTGTGGGCTCTTCTGAGCATAAAAAGAATAGGAGCATACTGTAACGCGTGTGAAGGCCATAAACGTTATTAATTTTGGAACATAAACATACAGTATATGGCTGGTCTCGGTACTTTAAAGAAAAAAATACACACCAGTATTTCATTTCTTCATAAACATTGTAAGCTTCGAAGTCTTTAACTAACGCGATACCGGAGTCAACAAGCATACTTTTAGAATTTGATTAAAAGGGAATATAATATGGAATCGCGTATCTCAAGAAATTAATAACGATATAATTATATTCATGTTGCAAAAGAACTGCAACGGACATAAAAACTCCCTTCCTTTTAACAGAGCGTTCCATAATTTCTAACTACGAAAATGCCAGGTGAAAGGATTTGTAAACATATTTTGTTAAAGCAAGTCAGTTTTTTCCGCAACACATAAAATACATTTTTCCAAGAAAGTTTAGCCTTTGTCACTAATGAAACCACTAAATAAAGACATAAATATAGAAATCTTAAGATTTGTTTTATTTAATGTTGGTAGCAGGATGAACTGTCAGAGTGTATATTTTGTCGCAGAGTTGCTGCAAGATGTTAACAGTGAAAAAGGTATTTAGAAATGAGTTATTTCAAGATGAAAAAGAAAACATACACGAAACATGGTTTCATTATGACCAGAATCGGTCTTGAGATATTTTTAACTTGATTTACAGTATTTGAAAGGTATGTCTTAACACCGATACTACAGTGCTTAAGTACTGCTCACGTATATGTTTCTAGGTTTATATTATGCATTTCATATGGTCAAATTACTTTTTGAGCAACTAATAAGAAGCGCGAAACGGTATCTGTTTTATTTTCGTTTTGTGCTGGGACCCGTGGATTGATTAGAGATATCAAGTACATACAAGTCATTTTTCAAATGTTGTAGTTCGTCTTGAAAAAATGTTACGAGTACATCATCTATCAACAATTACACAGGTTCTGTTTCCATATTGCGGATTTTGGTTACATAATATTATTTTCTAGATTTCACGTTGTGAATATATGATTTGGGCAAACAGAGCCGCAAAGAAGTACATTATTGGTTGTTGTTTTTTTTTGCAGTTTTATCTAGAACAAGCGATGCTTAAACCTTTGTCTGATTCTTGTGAAACTATCCACACGACAGTTACAGTACCTAGGAGTTGACATCAGTGATGTCACTGATGGGATGTTTCTAAAAATCCATCCTCTGTAAAACGTCTTCCCTAGTTGTCCTGCATATGTATTCGCTAATGAAGCTGTGTGTTCTGAGCCTGGATCTCTACATTTCTGTATGAACCAGCTTAGAGGGCTAAAGACAGCTTGTGTTTAAATTGAGTGTAAGTCAATTTATGCATCTAAAGTCATGGTCAGCATTTATTTTTGTACTGTGCTGTAAACTTGTTCTGTGCCAAGTCACATTATTTTATAGCGTTTTTATAGCGTTATCAAATACGGTGTTACTGTAGTTTCCTGACTCCCATGTCACATGGTCTGTGATTGAAACCTGTGAAACCGGTTTAATTCGTTACAGCCAGCACTCTTCAGGTGTGAGGGTCTTCTGCTCAGAATTAAACGCTAAAATGTTTGTGTATATTCTAATGGTAGTGGGGGCAGGGTGTGTGGGAACAGGTTTGGTTGAAATTGCATTGGAGATCTATGTTCTTCACACCTGAAACATTTTCTCTGAAAGCATTTTCTTCGCAGTTTAACCGATCTTGTTACAGCATGTTACAGTTTACTATTATTAACCATATTAATTTTAAGTGCTTAATGTAAAATCTTGTAAAAATATATTTTTATTGTTCAAATATACATTAAGTCTGACTATCATATAATAAGTTAAATACAAAACTAAAGAAAAAATAGGGTTAAACATAATTCAAAATATTTTGCTAACAATGTTAACTGTTTATGAATAATAAAATGTATTAACTAAGGAGTAGGATGGCACAGTTGTTAGTATGTTTTTTGTTTTGTTTCTTTTTCATAAATACAACAGTAGTACCTGATGTCTCAGTGGCTTTCAAAATTAAATTATGCATGCAAACCTGTGAACTAGAAAGATAACTAAGATATCCATCCATTATATTCCATAATATCCATGAAATATATGGCGCTGAAATATGTGTGACGCAGTGGTGGCCTGACACGGTGAGGTGCCCTGGCAGCTGTATGATGCAGTGGTGGCCTGGCACGGTGAGGTGCGCTTGCAGCTATGTGACGCAGTGGTGGCCTGGCACGGTGAGGTGCGCTGGCAGCTGTGTGATGCAGTGGTGGCCTGGCACGGTGAGGTGCGCTGACAGCTGTGTGGTGTGGCGCAGTTGTGGCCTGGCACGGTGAAGTGCGCTGGCAGCTGTGTGATGCAGTGGTGGCCGGGCACGGTGAGGTGCGCTGGCAGGTGGGTGATGCAGTGGTGGCCTGGCACGGTGAGGTGCGCTGGCAGCTGTGTGGTGTGACGCAGTGGTGGCCTGGCACGGTGAGGTGCGCTGGCAGCTGTGTGGTGTGACGCAGTGGTGGCCTGGCACGGTGAGGTGCGCTGGCAGCTGGGTGATGCAGTGGTGGCCTGGCACGGTGAGGTGCGCTGGCAGCTGGGTGATGCAGTGGTGGCCTGGCATTTCCACCACTGCGTCACACCACACAGCTGCCAGCGCACCTCACCGTGCTAGGCCACCACTGCATCATACAGCTGCCAGGGCACCTCACCGTGTCAGGCCACCACTGCGTAACACCACATAGCTGCCAGCGCACCTCACCATGCCAGGCCATCACTGAGTCAGAGATTAAATAAAACCTCACTCGCACCAAACAAATGTATATTTCTAAATATCACAACATGATCGAATTTAAGTCATTTTAATAACAATGAATAGTCACCTAGGCGTTACAATATAAACATTTATATTGATTTAAATAACGTTTTGATTTAAATCGCAAATGCGGGTTTAAATATATGTGTTTTTTGATTCACTATCAGACAAATGCAACATAAATTGATATCTTTGTCTTCTAAGTATCTTAATAAACTTTCAGCATAGCTTTCTCCCCGTTTAGATTTATTTTGGGATCAAACGTGGAAAGATTAGATTGTAATCGTTTTTATTTTTTAAGTACATTTTAGAAAAGTGTAATCTATACTAAAAAGCTGTACACCACCTGCTATAAAGATACATATTGTAATACTTTCAGGTTCGGATAGGACAGACACAAGAACTCAGACTTGCGGAGTTAAAGCAAGTTAAAGCCTTAATTTTATATATCACCTTTAAAAGTGGCATCTCAAAGCAAAGTAAATACCCAACACTGATTGTACCCATCTGTCATGCTAATAAAGCAGCTTGAATTGAATTGAGGGGGGGGGGGTATATTTGCTTTGTGTATAAAGTACATTGTGAATGTTTTCACAGCCTTCACTTTGTCGTTTTTATGCCATTTTTTGACCACGCACGAATATTCCTATGTCCGTATCTTCGTAAGGGAATCAGTGTGAATTTTAATACTAATTAAATGACCGCGGGCACTTTCCACCCCCTCTACATTCTCATATAGAACAGACTAACCTTCTAATGAAAGACGGTCCACCCCCCACGGACAGGAAAAGTGCCCACAGGCACTTAAACTTAATATGGTCATTAACAGTAAACAGTAACATGGTCAGAAGGAGCACGTACAAACGTTTCCGAAATAACCACATGTAAGACTCTGATGCTTAAAATGTTTAGGGAGAAAGTGGAATACTGGTGTGTATTTTTTCTTTAAACCACCAATACCAGCCATATACAGTCTGTAACGTAGGGATTTCTATACGTCTTTATTTAGTGGTTACATTAGTGACAAAGGCTAAACTTTTAGCTTCAGTAACGTGTACATATCTCCCCTTTTTATAAAACGACTTGGTTGAAAACTGTTCCAGAGCCACTGTTGTTTCATCAATGAAATGTACATCATGAAATGCCTCTCCCTGTTCAATCCACTGGAAAAAAGAAAAGGAGCATAAAGCTTCTGATGGTCATAAACGATATTCATTTAGGAGCAGCATCAGAGGTATGTTTTTAACTGCACTGCATTGGAGAGAATACCATAGTGTGTTTTTTTTTTTTTACTCCCTGGCGGAAACTGGCTTCCAGAAGAATCAGTATGGCTCAGAGATTAAATAAAACTTCACAGACATTAACGAAGAGCATAACGCGTGTACTGTATACACTGCAAGTACAACCCCCCTCTCTGCAGGAGTGCTGGCTGTGACGAATTGAACCAGTTTCATGGGTATTTTCAAAGTAGGAGGCGAGATTTCCAGCGAAAGACACCTCCC
This sequence comes from Lepisosteus oculatus, assembly GCF_040954835.1. Classification (NCBI taxonomy): domain Eukaryota; kingdom Metazoa; phylum Chordata; class Actinopteri; order Semionotiformes; family Lepisosteidae; genus Lepisosteus; species Lepisosteus oculatus. Next base: position 55,502,230 of record NC_090709.1, on the reverse strand, counting down.
CCCCCTCAAAAACCCAGTAAGTACAGTACTTACTAGTTAAAGGCTAGGCTCCCGACTATGGCGAAAGGAACCCTTCTTTCATTAGAAGACAATGAACATATTTTAGCCCTGAATGAATTAATAGCAAACATGGTTTACATAAAAGACATTTTTCCAAGAAAGTTTAGCCTTTGTCACTAATGAAACCACTAAATAAAGACATAAATATAAAAATCTTAAGATTTTTAAAATACATGACTTTGCGAAAATTTATTTGAAAATAAAAACAATTACAACCGCCAGGGGAGAGAGAGAACAGGGGAGGGATGTTGGTTTTGCATAAGGAGCAGGGCTATGGAAATTAGGTCTGTTTGGGAATGTGTAGTTACATGTTGTGGCTGTTTGTGAATTATCGTTGTTGAGTATGGAGTGTTGAGGTATTGATTTTGTGTAATGCTTTATGTTGAAAATTGAGGTGGATTTTGTTTATGATAAACAGGATAAACTAGGATGGGAGGAAGGTTTGGTTTTGCATAAGGGGCGGGAGTATGATAATTGGAGGACTTTGCGAGAGTAAAATGGTTTGACTATTTGATTTTGTATTGTGGTTGTTATCTATGTTTTTGGTTGGTATTATGTTTATATGGTTGTTTTTGTTGGTTGGTTGTTATTATGGTTATAAATAATACGATCTATTGTTGAAATCTGAGCCTAAATAAAAAGAAAAAGCAAGTGATTAGGTTTATGAGCAATCTAATTACTTATTCGTTTAAAACACTATATAAAATAAAGTTTATTATTAATTTGCTGGACAGAGCGGTGAACATTATTATGCATAAGACAAAGATAACGATCCTGATCAGTTTAGAAATCTGTGTACGCTGTAAGGTTTTTACTTCTTAAACTTTTAAAATACAGGTTTTGAATAGAAAGAAATCCTCTTCCTGGTACAGTATGTATAGCAAACCAGCACGTCTTTTTTCTCCAATCAGAGGGGTGTCAGATGGTGTCAGCCAATCACCATTCTGAAGCCCTACCATAATCTCTGGTATGGGGAGACCCCAGAATTCTGTCCCATAGCTTAGACATATGATAGATACTTTTATTGATCCCGTGAGGGAAATAAAGTAAATCATTTTCATTTTAGGAAATTATTAAACGCTCGGTTAAAAGCAAAGGAGATTGTCTGTTATAGTGGACATAAAAACAAGAGTTCGCTGGCATTATTGGCTAACACTCATACTGTACCAGGAAGAGGTAGGGGTGTAACCCCGGCATCCTGGCCAAATTTCCCCATCGGCTGTTATCAATCATGGCCTCCTAACAATCCCCCTCTGTGAATTGGCTTCATTACTCTGCTCTCCTCCCCACTGATAGCTGATGTGTGGTGAGCGTTCTGGCGCACTATGGCTGCCGTCGCATCATCCAGGTGGATGCTGCACATTGGTGGTGGTGGTGGTGGAGAGGAGTCCCCATTACTTGTAAAGCGCTTTGAGTGGAGTGTCCAGAAAAAGCGCTATATAAGTGTAAGCAATTATTATTATTATTATTATATCCTGGAAGACACAGACCGGCGCCAGACCGGTAAAATGCCTGATGAACTAGGGATTGGACAGTTTCCAAGTGCTTGTACAATCGATGGAAATGTTCAAATAAATGTGCAAAAGAAATAAACAAAATAATCATTTATTTCTTTATCATATTGGGTAGCTAATGTCCTCTCTTTGCTAGTTAGTGGCAGTGTTTCTGTGTTGGGTAGCAACGGGTGACTGTTCTCAGGCGGAAGATGTAAACAGCTTAATGTTCGTGTTAAATAATTTTTTTTAATTAAAATTCATTCTATACAGCAATCGCATATTTGGGTACCGTTTCATAAAACTTTCATGCTTAAAATGTTTAGGGAGAAATGGAAGACTGGTGTGTATTTTTTCTTTAAACTACCAAGACCAGCCATACACAGTACAGTTTACATACATACAGTAATGTTTATGTTTATGTTCCTAAATTAATATCGTTTATGACCTTCAGATGCGTTATGCTCCTCTTCTTCTTTTTAGGCTCAGCTACTAAAATTTCCCTTTAGTGGTAAAATCCATATAAATATTCAAAACTAAGCGGATTAAAATGTGCACAGTAAAGACATTAAATGATTAAATCTTTGCACTACCAACCAATGCACCACGAGTGCCCCTGTCGGTCATTTTGGCCAGCCAATCACTTGCCCTGCGGTGCCCTACGGTGTCCTGCGGGTTGGTTACTGTACCGTGGGTTTTTACCGCTCATTTTGAATGGCTGCATCTGTAAGTGACTCATATCTCACCTTGATCAATAAATCAGGGACTGGTAGGGCCGAGTAACCCACGTGGGACTCTGATGCCCATGGAACTTTCAGCCAATCAATGAGCTGAAGTTCCTCCAGGCAAAAACAGGCAAAACAGAGGGCCTGGTGGAATTCTGTGGACTTTTCTAAAGGGAATTCAAAGGAGAATTCCAGGGCAGGACAGCCCAGGAGCAGAAGGCTCCCAAGGGCAGGACATTCTCGCAGCACGCCTCCTGACCATCCTGAGACTCAGCCCGGACAACCACGGAACGGCCGATGTGTCCGAGTGCCAGAACTTTCCTTTGTTCTAAGAGTCTAGAGCGGAGGTTGCCAGAGAGTAACCAGAGGATCCACCCGAGGTTAGCACCAGCAGCAAGCCTCGTGAACAGGTCGGAACTGTGGACAGCTGAATCACTATTCAGAACTCGCGCTTCATCAGGAACGAACCGGTCCTCTTCCTGACTTGCTGGGACCCACAGTCATCTTTTCTCCTGTGCACAAACTTTGCTAGTTAAATCCAACACTAACCAGCCGGTCAGTGAGCATCAGCAGCGCACCGTCGCAAGCCGCACAGCACAGCCTGTCACGGAGCCAGAGAGCGCGGATTGGACAGCAACAGCCTGCAACTGTTTCTTTGTGCCCGCAGGAGATCTGAATCCCCAGAGATTAGATGAGTATTCAACTTCAATGCATTACAGCTCGAGAATTCAATTGTTATCCCAACCAGTTGATATCAATTTAATTCCTAAGAGTTATGTACTTGTTTTGAGTATCTAATGTAGAAGTTATAACCAAGTTCATTTACGAAACGATCTAAATGAATGATATACTGAACGTATGTCCTCTTGATGTGTAACTCTTCATAACTGACTGACTATATACCTTTTGTATTCTGATAACCCTCTCGATAAGATCTGTTAGGTTTATATGCATATTCTATGTATTAATAAATGTATCCTCGTGTATTAGTACCTGTGTGTGTGCGTTGTTTGAGTTATATCGCATGGTTGGATTCTAAAGCCACCAAAAGAATCAATTTTGTGATTTACTGCTACAATTAATAATTGTCCCAGTAAATGCCCAAACCCTACAGAACTGGTGCCTTCAGAGAGCATACTACATTACAAGCACTTGCATCTCATTTATAAGGCTTTGTTTTCTACTGCCACTCTGGATTTCTTTTTAAACGCAACATCTTATCTGTGATTGTCTTTCATGTGACATCCCCCGTGTGTGAATTTCAGCATGACACATAAAATCGTTTGAGATGCTATTTTTAAAACAGACCAAATGAAAGACCTAGTAGCTAAATACAAGTAGAAAACACGTGAATCAAATTGAGAAAATTTGGACCAGAGCGATGTATAGTATTGTAATGGTTGGGGGTTCAGGCAGGCACCCTTGCCATTGCCACTTAAGTCAGCCCCCCACCGTCGGGGACTCAAACCTGCAACCGCCACCATAGCTCAACAGGGACCCAACCGCTTGAGCTTAAGGACGGTCTCCCTTTAGTTCAACAGGCTTGGTCCCTGTTGAGTGATGCCAGAGGCCTGGGTTTGAGTCCCCGACGGTGGGGGACTGACCTGATGTGGCAGTGGCGAGGATGCCCATGTGAACCCTGGAGCGTTACATTGGTGTCAGCAGTGGGATGGGATAGCCCTTTGCTGAGGTTGGTGAGTTAAGCGGGGGAGAGTGTAACGCATACGGCCACCATTGAGTGTGTAAGAGCCGGCTTACCAGAGCGGTGATGTCACTGCCCTTCCCTGTAATAGCAGGGACACAGCCGCAGGACTAAAGGGAAATTGCTCTTTAGCTCAACAGGCTAGGTCCCTGTTGAGTGATCCAGGAGGCCTGGGTTTGAGTCCCTGGTGGTGGGGGGCTCTTGTGAACACCGGAGTGCTACAGTATTACTAATAGCAGCACAAAGCTCACAGTGGTGGCTTCATGGTATCAGAGCCAGTGGCGCAATGGATAATGCGTTTGACTTCAGATCAGAAGATTGTAGGTTTGACTCCTCCCTGGCTCGTTAAGCTTTTAAACTACACTTCTCAGCATACACAACCCTTCTATCGACTGGATGAGTCTCCCGTTACGTCTCCAATTCTTTCCACACATTCTGCTTGTTTCACCACCGTTACTGTTGGACCACAGCCACAGAATCGAGGAGAGATACGGTTCTGATAAACTGTCTTAAATAATCATGTTGAAAAAGGTGACAAAGTTTTTTTTTCTTTAACATAACATTTCTGTACCTGCAAATTCCCCAATTTTTCTGCTGTCTCCTGAGAAAGACATGTGTCAAATCACAATAAGTAATACAATCTATTCAGTTAACACCCAGATGTAACAGAACACATTTAAGACTTACACCCCCTTTAAATATGTATTTCCTTCATTTCAGTTTTCTTACCTCCCCAGGATACCTGAAAGTTCACTATCCCATATTAAGGACTGTACATGCATTACTGGTAATACAGCTACTAATAAAGATATACATTAATCTTAATTATTAATAAATTACACTTTTATTAATAAAGACATGTATTGATCAAATTCATTGTGAATAGTTGTGGTGTCTAGAAAACAATTTTAGCTACAGTAAATATTTCAAGCGAGTGGTGCGTTTGTTCGTTACTTTGTGACTATATTATTTCCACTACATTCAGAACAGTTCAAATGCGATCGACTGTTCCTCTACTGAGCTACATAAACCCTGTGAAGAGGTGGTTTAAGTTAGTCTCCTACATCGGTAGCATCTAATGGGCAGCATATGTTATTTTAGGTTTGTTGCAATTGAGAACAGGTTTAGTATGGAGCTGCTGACAAATTTCAGCAGCCACATTCGTTGCAATGACCCGTTGTAGGGTCATTGCCAATCAGCTGCAAGAAAAAAAAAAACATCATTTGTGCCTTTCTTAAAAAAAAGAAAAACAGAGTAGTAGTTTATGTGGTAATTTCAGGTACAATATAAGAACTTAAGTTAACTAGTCCCACAGTAATGCGTGGGGTCCTATCAGTAGAAAAAAAAAATACTTGTAACCCGAAAACACTACAACCACAATGCGAGAAGCCTTCTGGGAACCTAGGTAAATCATTGTAGTAGTCTAACTACTACAGAAAATAAAATTAAAAAAAAATACTTAAAGGAACAACTTAAAAACAAAAAGAACATTAAAAACAAATCTGGGAAACAACATAAACACAGAATCTAATGCGAGAGCTTTTTCAAGTCTTGGGTACCCCATCGTGCTCCCTTAGTCCCAGCAGACCTCTCGTCTAAGAAGATATCTCTCATCTATCTGTGTAGAGATCAGCTGGGGGTCCACAGCTGATGGGAATTTAAGTAGTGACGTGCGTCAGCTGCAAAGGAAAAAGTATAGGTTTATTCCATGCTGAAAGGAGAAGGAAACACAACGTGGAACCTTCTTCAGCTGTGACGTGGAATAAACCTTTACCTGTTCCTTTGATGTTAATTTAGACCGGATCTCCAGCAAATACCTAACAGGCTACAATCTTGTTAGATAAGGTGTTAAGGACGACCTATAAGTAGCAGTATCTAAAGTGGACAGTTGCTTTCAGTAGCTAAAGACAGGCCACACTGCTCCAGGTGAGGCTTGAACTCACAACCTTGGCATGACTCCGCTGTGCACTGCTGTGTGAGTACCACACGCTGGCCAATTGTGCCACTGAAGCTGCATAAAATCCTTTCCCTTCACAGACTGACGTTGCAGGAAAACAGGATTTCGGCATGTTTTCCGTCTCTCCGTGGGGGAAAGGGACAGTAAAAGAGCAAGGAAACTACAAGGGAAGAAAATGAAAAAATAGTGCTCACTGCAGAAGAGGGAGGAGAGAGATTGTCAGACACGTAAATCAGCCTGGCGGATTTACATTACAAATTTGTCATTTGTAGTGACATTTATGAGTCTTCATGTGTCTGAAACTGGCCAGTTTGTATTTTCATTTCAAAAATCCAGTAAACTTGAATAAGAAAGAAGGCACACTGCACATCTGCGGAACATCACGTCCGAGTTTACAGTGACATCAGAGATTGAAAGCAAAGTCGTTTTTTATTAAAAGTTCAAGGAAACCTGAATATGTTTGCTAAAAGTATTTCAGAATCACAGTGAAATGTAGTACGATTGCTGCACAGATCTGCAGTCTGCAATTAGAATACTGTTTGTGCGTTGTATAAAATACGCCATTCAAAACTTTTCTAAAACTGCAGAGATTCATTTCAGAATGCGTCTTCCTGTAAAAATAAAATATCTATTTTATTTAACGGGCGCTATAAGCAGAGTCTGAAGCCAGCTCCACAGAAGAGCTATATTCAGAGGGCCATAAAAGTGAATATTTCACCAAGTGGACAATTACTGTACATCATAATCATATTTGTTTTACTCCTCCTGCCATTGCAATTTGTGCACGAAGATTTTTTTTATTTTCCAAATGTATTAGCCTTGATGGGAAAAAAAAACCGGGGGCACGGTGGCTAAGTGGTAAGGTGTTGGTCTCGTAAACCAAAGAGTGCGGGTTCAAACCCCGTCCGTGCCTGGTTTGCTTACTGCGACATACCTTTATCTAAATCGTCAATTGTCTTGCAATGTAGAAATCTCTGTAATAATAAGAAAAGAACTGTCAGTAGTAGTTAATAATCCTTTGACAAAGCAACAGGCATCCTCCACTGCTTGTCAGGATGGCTGAGTGGTCTTAGGTGCCAGCCTCAAGAACTCAATTATGTGAAGTGACAGTTTTATGTTATTCACAACCCGGATTTCCCTTCATGTTCATTAAGATGTGTAATTTGTATGTTGCTTATATGAGAACAGTTTCTTCAAAAGTTCTGTCAATTAACAGTGGAGAGCTAGCCGATGTACGTCTTCATGAAAACTCTCTTTAAGGCGATCACAAGTATCTTGAGCAAATCTGCGTCATATTTTAAAAAAAAAGTTTAGCTCAAGATGCAACAGGAGTATAAATGAATTCTCCCGCCCTACATTCCAAGATATGGAATCTTATTTTTCTTGAAGTTTCTGATGTTGATATTGGAAATTGCCAATGATATCGACTCAGGTAGTCAGTTGTTACGTGCTGTAATTCGATACATGCAAAGCATTTGTATTCCCACAAAATATCAATAAGGTCAATAATGTATTAAAGAGTACATGCCACTTTTTCTCTAGATGATGTTCAGGATGGAACGGTGAGAAAGGCGTGCCTAGATATGCTTGAACCAGCACCTTACTATCGTTTTAGTCCCGACCTGACCGCACTGACCAATGCTACCGGGGTAAAGTTAGCTTGAAGTTCGAAAACTATTTTGGCATGCCTGTAGCGCTTTCGCGAAATCTCTTAGAGTTACAAAAACACATGCTTTGTGTATAAAATACATTGTGAATGCTTTCTCAGCCTTCACTTTGTCGTTTTTATGACGTTTTTTTGACCACACTCGAATATTCTTTTGTCCATATCTTCGCAATGGAAGCACAGAACGCCTTCAAACCAAATGCATTTTAAAGACCACAACTTGTGGATATTTCCACAGCCTCTACATCAAAGTATCAGTGAGCTAATTATCTTTTTTTAAACCTCCGGTTTTTCATCGATGCGTAATTACGCACGAACTGGAACCCGGGGGACCACTGTGTGCACACGTTCACAACACGAGAAATACTGTTCAATATGGCTTCTTGCGAAAAACCCGTATATGACCATAGGAAGCAGAACAGCGCAGTCTCCAATTGCCCAGACTGTAAGCATGGGAATAAAGCTTTGTTTGATTTCTGAAACCCGTCCTTTACATCCTATTTTCATTCAGGTAAGGGTCAACTATATTGACAATACTACTGACAACAGGAAGATTAAAATATTCTTTTCTCAGCAGCTTATTAAAAACAGCTCCCATCATGTTCAGACCGACTTTTTACACAGAACACTGACACAGCTTTGTGTTCTGAATCTCTTTTTCTCGTGCTTTTATTTAATGTGGCACAATGCCCTGGGATAGAGGTATTCTGTTCACAAACCAATAGCATTTAAACCACAGCACCCACAATGCTGCAAGAGTTTTGCACACTAAGCAGGTCCTCCGACTTTTCCCAGCTTTGTTTTGGGTTGTGGAACCTTTATTTTTGTATGCTTTTTTGAAGATAACACTACAGGTAATACACTGGGACAGGTCGTCTTCACGGCTCAATAGCATTTCAAATACAACAGCCACACTGCTGAAACCAAGTGTTTTACCCACCAAACAGGCCCCCTAACCTTATACAACCTTGCTGTGGCTGTGCCACTTTCTTTATTTTTTTATGATTTTTTGAAGACAACACTACAGGTGATACACTGGGATAGGTGGGTCTTCTTCGTGGCTCAATAGCATTTCAAGTACAACAGCCACACTGTTGAAACCAAGTGTTTTACACACCAGATAGCCCCCCTAACCTTGTACAACCTTGCTGTGGCTGTGGCCCCTTTCTTTATTTTTTATGATTTTTTCAATATGGCACCATTAGACAGCCGGTACATGGGGATAGGAGGCTGCTATTCACGAGTCAAAAGCTCTTCAAGCATAACAGCCACAGTGCTGCAACCAGGTGTTTTACACACCAGACAGCTCCCCTAACCTTATACAACCTTGCTGTGGCTGTGGCCCCTTTCTTTATTTTTTATGATTTTTTCAATATGGCACCATTAGACAGGTGGTACATGGGGATGGGCGGGTGCTATTCATGAGTCAATAGCTCTTCAATAGACACCTGCACCCCCCTCCTGGACCGCTCTGGTATCAACACCCCCAAACCCATCCATTCCAGCTAACAAGACTCAGAATGGGTGCAACCCTCCGACCTGGACCAAGAACTTCCAATCTCTGATGTTACTGTCTCTAAAGTCGGACGTCATGTTCTGCGGATGTGCAGTGTGCCTTTTCTCTTGTCGTGTTCAAAGTGATTCATTGCATAGGCTCCTGACTGCAGGTTCTATATTCCTCTGTTATTTCATTCAGATGACCTATGTGGTGTGATCACAAGGTTCAGCACCAGCAGAACCTGCAGACACATCAGCTGACCTCGACATGATTTGAACACGCAATCTTCTGAGCTGGAGTCAGACGCGCTACCGTTGCTCCACAAGGTCACTTGCTACAAGTGCTTTTAATTCCCCCAAAGTGAAAAATCAGCGTCCCTGAAAAAGATTTTGTTTTCATTCTCTCCTGTGAGAAGCGCCGCTCTTCTGAAGAGGGTCTTTTCTTCCCAGACCACAGATTCTTCTTCCTGCCTGGCTCTCACACAGAGAGCAGGCACACCATCTCCACTAATGTGTTTACTATATTTATAGATCTGACCCCCTACAGCCACGATATTCCTGAACAGGATATTTACCACCAGCCTCGTGAACTTCTCATCTTGACCTCTCCCAGGAGGAGCCAATTAACACAGAATCCTCTCTCCATTTAGCAAATAACACAAAACACTGTTTACCTGTCAAGACAGAAAACCTGGCTGCTCCAGGTGAGGCTTAAACTCACAACCTCGGCATGACACCACTGATTATGTCATTTTACATGGCCTGAACCAGGAAAGAGATTGGAACTCAAGAAGTTATGGTGCTGTTTAAATACTTGCCTATTCTTGTAATTTTTCGGTCAAATCTTTTATTTTGGAGTACTTTCAATTGATGTTAATCCTTGTCCCGATGAACGACTCTGGGCCATGGTGAGTCTTGAATAATGTTCTTATAAGCTTCAGTTTGAAAAAGTGCGCTCTCCAGAAGCTACCAAAATCGCTAATGGTTACATAACACTTAATGCAAAAGCTACGTTCGGGGTTGAAAAAGAATATTACTTGCTATGAATACGAACACTGTTACAGGAGGGGTGTTAGAGCTATTTTAGCTTAGATTATCAGTTCTTCTCTGTCTATATCAATAGTGTTATCACTACTGAGTGCTAAAGGCAGGTCCTGGCAATACATCATGAGATCTTTTTTAGAAAACATTTAAAAAATATATTTCCACTACCATACATAAAGTAAAAGATACCGATTGCAGCTACAAGCAAATTCCAATCGAAAATGTATCAGCTTTAAAATTTTCTTTTGGATCCATACAACGATCAGCATGAGACTCAAAATATAACTGTGTTTGATTGTACAGCATAGATTGTCCAGCATTTATCTTTATATTTATGTTAAAATTAAGGTAAATATATTAAAATATCAACATCCACCTTCACAGTGCTAACGTAACAATGCTTGTCAAGTTCTCAAACAATTCCTCGTTGTATTTCTAAACGATTTTAGCAGAGGACGCAACAGGAGTATAACTGATATCTCCCGCCAGCCATTCAAATATACTTTTCCATGGGTGAAAATGGTTTTCTGGGGAGTTGCGGTGTTGATCACTATTGGACTTCCCCGGTCTCTAGTGTTGTTGTTAGACACAAGCAAAAGGCTTGCATTTTCTGCAAATATAAAGAGGGTTACGGTTTCGGCTTTAGTGGAGACAGTGTTTACATTGACAATACTAAGAAGGTCATCCCTGGGTGGGTTTGAACCACCAACCTTTCAGTTAAAAGCAGAACATGCTCACCGATTGCGCCACAGAGAGTGATGAGAAAAGCTGTTCTCCATTTGCACCTTTCCAGTCAAAAAATAAACATCGCTTGTGTTTTCAAGCCACAACCCATTTGTATCTGCTAGGCGGCACAGTCGTCGTGCACAAAGAACGCTTTGAAAAGCGTCAAAAGCAAGTCATTCCGAGTTGGTTGTTTGTGTTTTGGAAATGCTGTATTGCTGCCAAATGCTGAAATGATCTCTCGGCTCCTAGGTTGTCATTTCTGCTCTGTAAAGGAATAACAGCACGCGTCGGCTTCCAGAACGTTGGGTCGGGACACGATGTTGGGGGTTGGTGAGAGCGATGTCTTCCTTGTAAGTATTGTAACGCCCTCGCCCGGTGGTGAGGAGGAAGAGCACCTACGCACTCATAGCACCACGGAGCAGGCTGGGAGTTGTAGCTGGGGAGAGTCTGAGGGTCAGCTCGATGACCAGCAGCTGACCCTCCATATATAAATAGTGTCGTAGTAGTTTTAGTGTCCTGTGTAGCCTTATAAGTGTATAGCCTGTTGTTAAGTAATTACCACCCTAAAGATGTGTACGTGTTCTGTCAGTCTCCTCATGTGTGTGTAGATCCTATGCTGTTCAGCAGTCTCTCGAGAAACTTGTTAAATCTTTGCACACAGCACTCCTGTGGAAGTACTTTGTCCAAGTTCAAAAGCGATCGTGGGATTGACTTCATGCATTCAAAAAACATACCTCTCACGACAGATTTAAATGGAGAATGGAGTCTGCTTCTTGCTGTTTTTCCTGTGGTTGCAGTTACAAAGTTGACCATGCTTTCACATTCTGTTAACAGTATTCACTGGGTGAGCTTTATCAATTGAATCGGAAAGGACATCGCTGCTTCGGCTCCAAAAAATAATCTGTAGTGTGTTTTTTTTCTGTGCACTTGGCCATCTTTTATAGCTTGTAAAAATGCCGGCAAAGTTAATTTTTCCCCTCTTTAAAAGAAGGATTGGCTGGGGCGAGCTCCGTTTACCATTCTTTCAGTTAACCGCCGAACTCACGAACTGATTAAACTGCAGAGCCACAGGCGCCTCTCTTTTCTCCATTCTCTGGGTCAGGGTGAAAAAAAAACTTTGCTGGTATTAGCTGGCCTGCTGGGAGTACCTCTTCTTCACTGATAAGCAAGATTTGTGTTTCATCTTTCGCAAGCTGTATAGATATCGCTAAATGATTAAAGTGTAGAGCCACCGACACCGTTTTTTTTCAATTCGCAGGGTTTAACAATATACATATTTGATCAAACTGAGAAACAGGAACGTATCCTAGCCCGAGCAAATAAATTATAACCTATAGTATTCATACCGGGAACTCAGATGCAGATAAGAGCTACAGCTATCACAACTAGTGTTTAAAATAGTAATAGCTCCTGTCTATTTACACTGTAATTTACACTAGCGTTTCCATAAACAATTTGCTTGTAAGAATGCTAAAAAATTAAATGGGTATTCTAAAAAAAAAAAATTCTGAATCTTTTCGCCATTAACAGTTTCACTGTGACTTTGCAGGTAACACGTTCATTATGAAAATAATCTTTCTAACGCGATCAATAACCGCACCGGAAAAAAAATATCGGGGAAAAAATCGTGAAAATCGGCTCTTCAGAAATTGGAAATATATTCCCGAGAGGAGTGCTTTTCTCGACGATTAACACTCTTTGCAGGAGTCACTTCTCCCAACGAACATCTGCAGGTTTCCGTAGTGTGCCTGCAAAGAGTGATTAATTCGAGACTGGCACATGTCCCGATTTTATTTAACAATGCTACAGTAGATACACATTTTCTAATGCAGCCTTCATTACAAAACAGTTTATTTATTGAAAGCCTGTTATGTAAAAAAGAGTGAAACAAAAATATATGGATTACAATCTTTCAAAGCTGAAGATGTTACTTAGATAAATTGACATTTTACGTATCCAGACGCTTTTTTATTATTATTTTTATTTATTTCTTTTTTATTTTATTTTTTTTCAGATGCTTTTCAACCTCTGCTTTTAGAACTTTGCTGTGCTTCCTGAATCATTTTCAGTGTTATAAACTGGGTATAGAGGGAGCGATCTCTTTGTAGAGCAGTTGATAGGCTGGAGCTGTTCAGACTACTCTTGCTATTTCTCAAATGTTTCAATCATTTTTCTTTCACGCTAGGAAGTGAGTGTGTTTGGTTTTCGTTTCACTGATTCTCAGTGAAGATTTGGGAATTAACGATGAAAGAATCAGTTGCCTAGGAAAGTAGAAGCTTTGGTTCACAACGATCTTGAAGACACGCCCATGTAGAGCAGCTTGTGATGATTCGTACTATAAAAGACCAAGTGCTCAAAGTGACGTCTGCGTTAACCGTTTAGACTTTTCATCTTGGGCGCACTTTTCGAAAGCAAAGATAGAAAAGTTGTGTTGCATCACACTAAGATAACTGTCAGCAGAGTGGTGCAGTGGAAGTGTGCTGGGCCCATAACCCAGAGATCGATGGATTGAAACCATCCTCTGCTATGTACATTTTATGCACGATTGATAAGCACACCATCCGTTTAATGAAGTGCATTAAAACTAATTTTTTCTCTCGTGTGTATGCAAGCTTCACACTTATGGTACTCTTTAATCTTTACCAATAGCAGATGCCCAAATGTATCTTTGGTTGTTCTGCGATCCTTGATAGTTTCCTCAAATTCTTCAAATGAACATCCATATCAAAGCAATTATGTTTATATATATATTACAATTAAGGTACATATTTAAAATAGCAACACACATTTGTATAATACTTATTTAATAATAATTGTCAAGGACTGTCAAGTTCTCCAACAAATCTGTGTTCTAATTTTAAAATATTTTTGCTAAGGATACAACGGGTGTATAAATGAATTCTCCCAACAGCCAGTTTGAAGAAAAATTCCCCATGTGAAGATGGTTTTCTTGGACATTGACTTAGGTACTTAATTCTTTACTTGTAGTTCCACTCAAGTAAAACGCACATTTCCTGCAAAGTTCAAGAGGGTTTGCGAAGAAATCCCATCAATTTTTAGCGAAGGTTATGTTACATCATAACAATCTGAAGCGTGTCCCTGAGTGTGCTTGAACCATTAGCTCTTTGTTTAATAACTGCACAGAGACACATTTTCACCATTCATACTTTTGCAGTTTAAGAAAATAAAATACTGGCATTTTCCTGCCAGCTGGCAGTACTTCTTCTGCACTGATGAAGAATAATCAAGAACTTTATTTCATCTTTCACAGGTTTTTATTTTCATAAAAGGAAGTGAATACTTGTATTAAGCTAAATCAAGACGATGGAGATGCACTGCCGTTGTTTTTCTGCACATTTCGTTAAAATGAGAAAAAATCACAGGCATTTTTTTGCAGTATTTCTTCTGTCCGGATAAGCAAGATTTGTATTTTATCTTTCAGAAGTTGTATGAATGTCTTGAAGTTCAGAAACAACTTGTTCCAGAAAGGAAATGAACACTTGCTTTAAAGTAAATCAAGATGTATGTCTCTCTCACTGCGTGTGCTCTTATCTGTCCATCTCTCTCTCTCCTCTTCTCTCTGGGTCTGTGTAGAGTATCTAAAGGGGATGTAACACCACCTGGCAAAGAAGAAAAATTCTCAGAGGCAGAATAAAAAATCAATATTCTCTTCTCATTCAGATTCACAGTGTAGACTAACACTCAGACTGAAGCTCAACTCCATACTGCTCGCTACCCTCACAATCCAGGACCAGAAAATATTCAGACAATCAGTGCTGCTTCATGAGTAATATCAGAACAGCCTGGACTCAAGTCACATCTCCCCCTTTTCTCCTTCCTCACAGCCTCTTAGAGACAGAGAAGAGCTCCTGGTTCTCCTCTCTGTGAACTGGGCTCAGGGGTCACTGATCTGGCAGCTGTGGGCTCTGTTCCAGGTCAGAAGCAAGAAGTTTCTATGAACCCTTTCCAGGACTTCCAGCCCTTCGGTATTACTTTCTTTACTGTATGTCAGCCTCCCAAAATTTATAAATGTTTTATAACACACATGAGTGTGGAATTATCTTATTATTTATATATAGTATTTATGTAATAAACACCAGTAGTGACACTATGATCAGTATATTGATTATTTGTAGCCGATGGTCCGATGGTCTACAATAGTGACCATTTGACCAGTCTGTAGCTCTGAGCAGTGGGACTCAGATCACACAGAAGACCTGTCTGTGTGTGATTCCACACCAGCCCTGGGATTCAGTTACTCTCACAAATGTCTCACAGACTGTCTTATAAATTTACAATTAGATGAAGTCATGTAACAGTTTTACAGATAATTTAAATAATCAGACAGCAGTTTTGGCAGTGGATACATCTCCACATGGGGGAAAGGGACAGTAAAATAGTAAGGAAAATACAAAAGAAGAAACTGAAATATGTGCGCTCACTGTAAAGTACGAAGAGGTGGTCAGACAAGCAAAACAGCTTTGCGGATAATGCGATGCGACATTGTTTTGTGTCAATCAGCTCACGGATTCAGCTTCATGTGCCTTAAGCTGTGCATGCCTTCATGAAGACTCTCTTTAAGATGATTGCACCTTTCATTGTCAAATCGCCTTCTTTGCATACAAAAGTTGCACCAATACTAAGAGAAAGGATGAGGAATGGCTTTTATCAAGCGATTGCAGTGTTTGTTTGACTGAGGATCCTTGTGTGCTGAACTGGCCTCTGGAGAAGTGTAGTGCAGTAAAACAGAAGGTTTGTGTCACTCAAGATTGTTACAGAACAGAACAATACAATTACAATACTTTTGTGAGAGTAAATATTACTGGTGCATCACAGTTCTTATAATGGTGAAAACAGGAGCACCTTCTCTACATTTTTGACTGAAGTATTTAAACGGAAAGAAATACTATCACTATGCAATTCATAAATGCAATTGAGCTCCTCTAAATGTTCTAGTCTGATGAAACAATGTATAGAATTAGGTGACAATATCGGAATTCATTCAAATGCATAAGATTAATTTTCAGCAACAAAAAAAGTGCTCGGAAATATTTTACAAGAATGAAACCTTACATTCACCTAAATAAACATTCACCCTCTACATTAGCAGAGAACAGTAGGACAGAAGGTTAGTGTCACTGGACACTGCGTCAGAGAGGCTGATCTCTTCTCCCTCATTATGCAGGCTTACCCACTCATGATGAACTGTCCTCCAGCGATACTCAGCTGCCATCATCGACTCAGACATGACGTTCATGTACATATTATACCTTAATATGGCACTGCGTTACAATGATTTGATCAAAACAACTGGTGAAAAAATAATAATCAAATATTTTTTTCCTTTCTTTTAGTAGCTAAAGACCAAAAAAGAAGCATTTATTCTTTTCCTCTCCTACCAGCCCTTACAAGTCACCCAGTTTTTAGTTTAGAGCTGGATTAAAGCTCCAGTCTCTTTGAGGGTTGAGTTGGAATCCCACAGCTGCCAAATATCTCCAACTATCTCAGTGTTAAGAAGCAAAAAAACTCACATTTGCTGCAGAAGGAACAGGAGAATTCTATGATCCTTATGAGTGTGGTAACCCTCCATAAAGGTAGCACAGATACAACGTGCCATGTTTTCAGAGAATCGCATGAATTACAGGTCAGAAGAAGGCGACAAAGTGTCCGCTAGGCAGTTCAGCGATTTCAATGGTGTTCTCTGTTGTTTAGGTCCAGAATGACACCCGTTACAACCAGGAAACACACAGTGTCAGGCATCAAAAAGACTTCCCAAAACCCCGATCCTCTCCTTGATCCGGTGATGGCATCCAGACATTTCCTGCAACACAGCCAGGATACGGTCTTCAACAACACGAGTGAAAAGCTAATTCCCAACCTTTGCAATCCTTTGCAAAGAAGGACCGCATGTGCTCAGTGTTAAATGCACTGTTCATTATTAATAATAATAATAATAATCTTTACATTATATAGCGCCTTTAAAGGTGGCTTTTCAAAGCACTTTACAGAATGACAACAATAAAGTTAAAAAAATACACAAGATAAGCAGGATGAGAATACACAGTTAGAGGAGACAATAGATGGTGGTATTAAATACAGTAGGAACAGAGGGGGTAAAGAATAGTTTATTAAAGGCTCTTCTAAAGAAGAGGGTTTTGAGTCTGGATTTGAAGGAGTTTAGAGAAGGTGACTCTCTGATATCCTTGGGGATAAAGATCCAGAGCTTTGGGGCAAAACAGGAGAAGGCCCTGTCACCCATAGAGTGTAGATGGACTGGGGGACAGATAGGAAAACACAATTAGAAGAGCGGAGGTTGTGAGGTGGGGAGTAGGGCGATAACCCAGACAGGTACTGAGGTGCTAAGCCATGGAGAGCCTTATAGGTGAGCTTGAGGATTTTGAAGTTGACAGGAAGCCAGTGCAAGGACTCCAGGACAGGAGTGATGTGATCACAGTCCAGTGCTTATTTCTTTCTTGTGGCTGCTGGTTCATTTTCAACTGTGGACTCTTAAGAAGTCCTGTATTTGACTTGATCAACACCAATCCCTAGAGGATTTCGAAAGGTTCAATAAAAATGACACATGACTCTGGGGGGACTCGAACCCACAACCTTTGAATGACTTCATTCTATCAAGGCCTAGAAGTCCAACGCGCTCTCCATTGCGCCACAGAGCCAACTGTGTGAAAAAGTGTTTGCCCCCTTCCTGATTTCTTATTTTTTTGCATGTTTGTCTCACTGAAAGTTTCAGATCATCAAACAAATTGAAATATTAGACAAAGATAACACAAGTAAACACAAAATGCAGTTTTTAAATGAAGGTTTTTATTATTAAGGGAAAAAAAAATCCAAACCTACATGGCCCTGTATGAAAAAGTGATTGAGATTTATCAATCTGGAAAAGTTTATAAAGCCATTTCTAAAGACCAAAATTACCCCAAGAGCACAGTGACGACTCATCCAAGAGGTCACAAAAAACCCCACAACAACATCCAAAGAACTGCAGGCTTCACTTGCCTCAGTTAAGATCAGTGTTCATGACTCCACCATAAGAAAGAGACTGGGCAAAAATGGCCTGCATGGCAGAATTTCAAGACGAAAACCACTGATGAGCCAGAAAACATCTTGATGACTTTTGGGAAAATACTCTGTGGACTGACGAGACAAAAGTTGAACTTTTTGGAAGGTGTGTCCCATTACATCTGGCGTAAAAGTAACACAGCATTTCAGAAAAGGAACATCATACCAACAGTAAAATATGGTGGTGGTAGTGTGATGGTCTGGGGCTGTTTTGCTGCTTCAGGACCTGGAAGACTTGCTGTGGTAAATGGAACCATGAATTCTGCTGTCTACCAAGAAATCCTGAAGGAGAATGTCCAGCCATCTGTTCGTGACCTCAAGCTGAAGTGCACTTGGGTTCTGCAGCAGGACAATGATCCAAAGTGGGCAAATTCTATGCCTGCTTTGATGCTCTGAACACGGGCAATGCTGAGAAGACCCCAAGTGTGCAGGGCGAGTTTGTTCTGAAACTCTCAGAGCAGGACGTGCAGAAGACTCTGAGCAGGGTGAAAATCCGTAAGGCTGCAGAGCCTGATGGGATACCACCTCACGTCCTGAGGACATGTGCAGCCCAGCTGACCACAGTGTTTACGGACATCTTTAACTCCTCCCTGTCACAGTCCATGGTCCCCATCTGCTTTAAAAAAAACACTATTGTTCCAACCCCCAAAAAGACAAAAGTGACATGCCTGAATGATTACTGCCCAGTAGCATTAACATCTGTGGTGATGAAATGCCTGGAGAAGCTGGTGTTGTCACACATCAACTCCTCCATCACAGAGTCCCTGGACCCCTTGCAGTTCGCCTACCAGAACAACAGATCAGTGGATGATGCTGTCTCCCTGGCTCTGCATACAACCTTGGAACAACTGGACACTAAGAACTCATATGTGAGAATGCTGTTTGTGGACTACAGTTTAGCATTCAATTCCATCATACCCAGTCAACTGGTGACAAAGCTCAGGGGATTAGGTCTGTGCAACTCTGTCTACAACTGGCTGCTGGACTTTCTTATCGAGAGACCACAGGTGGTGCAGATAGGCAATAAAACATCAACACCACTCACCCTGAGCACTGGAACCCCACAAGGCTGCTGTCTGAGTCCAAGGTTGTACTCCCTATTTACTCACGACTGCACAGCAAGACACAGCAACAACCGCATCATTAAGTTTGCCGATGACACCACTATAATAGGACTGATCAGTGATGATGACAAGTCCACTTACAGGGATGAAGTTGTACAGCTGCTTAGGTGGTGTCATAGCAATAACCTGGACTTGAACATAAAGAAAACGAAAGAGCTAATAGTGGATTTTCGGAGACACAGGCCATACACTCACAGCCCACTCAGTATTGATGGAACGGAAGTGGAAACAGTCACCAGCTTTAGGTTTTTGGGAATTCACATTAAAGATCTAACCTGGACTGTGAACACTGACTCTATCATGAAGAAGGCTCAGCAGCACCTTTATTTCTTGAGGTGCCTCAAGCGATGCGGGATGCCAATACATGTGTTGGTGAACTTCTACCGCTGCACCATCGAAAGCGTCCTCACCAACGGGATCACTGTGTGGTATGGTAACACCTCTTCGCGAGAAAGAAAGGCACTACAGAGAATGGTCAATATGGCCCAGAAGATCATCGGCTGCGGTCTCACCGAGATTAAACAGCTCTATGAGGACTGCTGCCGTGGTAGAATTCTGGCCATCACAGAGGACAGTCACCACCCCGGGCATGAGCTCTTCACCCCACTGCCCTCAGGCAAGAGATATAAGAGCATACGGACACTTACCACTAGATTCTTCAATACCTTCTATCCACAAGCAGTGAGACTGGCGAACACATTTAGCCATCCCCCTCGGACCACACCTACACCATCACCATCTACCTCTTTATGATTTCTTATCTATTGCACATCTCCAGTCATTGTTTACACGTCTGTATTGTTTACATTCAAACTGTCTACATGTTTACTTGCACATTGTCTATTGTTTGTTTGTACATTGTCTTGATGCACTGTTTGCACTTTGTCTTGTTTTTTACACTTGTTTTACAATCAAGAGACTTTCTGTAAGTAAGAATTCCATTGTACCAGTACCGGTTACATATGGCAATAAAGTTCAAGTTCAAGTTCAAAACACACCAGCAAGTCCACCTCTGAATGGCTTAAGAAAAACAAAATGAAGACTTTGGAGTGGCCTAGTCAAAGTCCTGACCTGAATCCGATTGAGATGTTGTGGCATGACCTTAAAAAAGCGGTTAAGGCTCGAAAACCCTCCAATGTGGCTGAATTACAACAATTCTGCAAAGATGAGTGGGCCAAAATTCCTCCACAGCATTGTAAAAGACTAATTGCCAGTTATCTCAAACGCTTGATTGCAGTTTTTGCTTCTAAGGGTGGCCCAACCAGTTATTAGGTTTAACTAAATGTTATCCACAACTTCAAACACCTGTGAGAAACGGGCAACTGCAGTGTTTCACCTGCTGGCTCCACAGATAATCCTTTTTTGAAGTTTAAGGAGAGGATTTCTTTGTCAATTCAATTAAATGTTTCAGAAATGCTGAACTATTGATGTGTTTCACACGCAGCACGGGCTCTCCTTTGCTTACAAATATTTTTTTTTAAACCAATTTACTCAACTACGATTTTTGCTGAGCATTTTGTTTGCTTGCTTCCTATTGTATACTGCTCTGATTTCTGTATTTTTCAATTTCCCTGTTGATTTTAATTTCTTGTTTTCTAAGACAATCAGACCAGCTGTTCTGACCTTACCCTGCACTGGAGCCACTCTTTTCTTTCCAAAGGCGTGGAGAGAGATACTACTGCAGGTAACACCCCATGAGAAACATCATGAGTTTCTGGAAAAGCTCTCTACCTGCCCGCTCCCCACACCGACGTGTGTGAGCAGGGATTTAAAGGGACATTCTGAAGTGTAGAAACATTTTATCGTTACATACTTTTTCTGTGCAGTTAGTTCTCCTTCAACTCCGCCCGACAACAGAGGTCGTTTTTAATACAGGAGTAAAGGCACACTGCACATCTGCAAAACATCACGTTAAGGTTTAGGGAGCGCGACATCAGTGATTGGAAGGTACAGATGCAGCCATTCAAAGTGCGCAGTACAGACACATACCGGAGGTAATTGGCTACGGCGTCGCGCATTGTGACGCGCGATGACGCAAAATACCGCGGTACGTGATTGGTTGACCGACAGGGGCACTCGTAGTCCGTTGGTCGGTCGTAGAAAGATTTACAGTAAATGTCTTTACTGTGCCCATTTTAGCATTGAATATTCATATGGAATTTTACCACTGAAGGGAAATCTTAGTACCTGAGCATAAAAAGAATAGGAGCATACTGTAACGCGTGTGAAGGCCATAAACGATATTAATTTAGGAACATAAACATACAGTATATGGCTGGTCTCTGTACTTTAAATAAAAAATACACACCAGTATTCCATTTCTCCCTAAACATTTTAAGCTTCGAAGTCTTTAACTAATGTGATACTGGAGTCAACAAGCATACTTTTAGAATTTGATTAAAAGGGATTATAATATGGAATCGCGTATCTAAAGAAATTAATAACGATATAATTATATTCATGTACCGCAACACAAGAATAGTACACGCTGTACATTGTCTGTTGATAATGTTTCTGTAGTGCTTTTTCAGCACTCTGTATGTGACCTTGCCGGTGGCACTGTGGGTTAGGCTCCTGACTCCTACTACACATGCTGTGTGTTTGAATCCCGCTGGAGTCATGGCTTTTTTTTCAACAAACATTTCTTTGAAAAAATAAAACATTTCCCTGGGTCAGAGATAAAATAAAACCTCACTCGCACCAAACAAATGTATATTTCTAAATATCACAACATGATCAAATTTAAGTCATTTTTATAACAATGAATAGTCACCTATGCGTTACAATATAAACATTTATATTGATTTAAATCGCGTTTTGATTTAAATTGCAAATGCGGGTTTAAATATATGTGTTTTTTGATTCACAATCAGACAAATGCAACATAAATTGATATCTTTGTCTTCTAAGTATCTTAATAAACTTTCAGCATAGCTTTCTCCCCGTTTAGATGTATTTTTCTTGGGATCTTGGGATCAAACATGGAAAGATTAGATTGTAATCGTTTTTATTTTTTAAATACATTTTAGAAAAGTGTAATCTGTACTAAAAAGTTGTACACCACCTGCTATAAAGATACATATTGTAATACTTTCGGGTTCGGATAGGACAGACACAAGAACTCAGACTTGCGGAGTTAAAGCAAGTTAAAGCCTTGATTTTATATATCACCTTTAAAAGTGGCATCTCAAAGCAAAGTAAATACCCAACACTGATTGTACCGATATGTCATGCTAATAAAGCACCTTGAATTGAATTGAGAGAGAGAGAGAAGGGGAGGGCGAGCAAGCGAGAGAGCACAGCCAGGACAGACAGGCAAATAAGATACACTCCACAGACATTCACAACAGCGACATATCATAAAACGTTTGCACATATAGTTAAATTATTATTTGTTTTTCAGGAAGTTAAAAAAACACTTGAATTACTTACCCAGTCTCTCGAAATAAAATTATTTTTCAAGCAATGCAACTAACGTCGGGCAATGTGTTTTTTTTAATCCAACATTGACAGCCACATCTTAAATCTTGTCAGTCAGCTCTTTTTTCTCTATTTGAATTGTGGCAATTCAAACAACCTGGGATAACAAGTGGTCTCAAAGTCACAGAGCTCACAGAGCTTTCACAACAGATGACAATTCCCTTAGTCCTTCCTTAGTCTTCCTGAAATTGTCAGATTATGAGTGAACAAAAACATTTTATTAAAAATTTAATAAAAAATATTTTTTAATCGCGTATCTAAGGAAATAGCAGTATAACCTTGTTCATGCAGTGGCATGTTACATTATTAATTTGGGTGTCTCCTCTTGCCAGAAAGCTCTAAATTGCATTTTGAGTGCGGTTTTTGACTTTTTTTAAATTGCAACCCATAAATAAAGCTGATACTGTTTAGACTTTTAATTATTTTAAACTGTATTACAGCAGCACAATGCAACGTAAATTGCAAAAATGCACTTGGAATCTGTCCAAGCCCTGCTTTGTCAGGCATTTTCTTTTACTGTAATGGACATAAAAACTCCCTTGCTTTTAACAGAGCGTTTCATAATATCTAACTACGAAAATTATTTAAACTGTTACACTTATCATTCAACCAGAGCTCGAAATATCACAAGGATCCTCAAGAGCACAGCAAAGACTGTATTAAAAGTATACTAGTGACAAATTAGTATACTTTAGATCTTTTTTTCTGATATGGGGAAAATCTGATCATGTTTCTCTATAACAATAAAAAAAACATTATTTTACATATCACCTTTATGTGATATCACCTTAAGGACAGCACATACAAGTGTTAATTGCACAATGGACCGCGCATATAAATTTAAAATAGTCGTCTTTAGGTGTGAGGGCAGGAGTGGATCGCAGAAGGCATAATCAGCAAATTAGGAAAAGAAAGAACAGGACAGGGGAGACGTTTATCCAGAGAGCGGGTGATCAGAAAAAGGAACAGCTGTTATGCCCAGGTTTTACGCTCTCTCTGCTGAATGAATAAAAGCATTTTATTAAAAATTATTAAAGCGTTTGTCTGGGTATTTACTTTGTAATCTGTGGTTTCCATCTACTGTATTGCTTTGAGATGCCACTTTTAAAGGTGATATGTAAAATAAAGTTTTTTATTATTGTTATAGAGAAACATGATCAGATTTTCCCTGGTTCAGAATAAAGACGATTAAAATCTGTAATCTTTCCACTTGTATGTCATCGGAAAATACAAGAAGTTTCTGCTTTGTGTAAGGATTGTATCAAAAAGTAATCTAACTGGTGAGAAAGCTGTGCTGCTCAAAGCGCTTTACAGGATAAAAACAATAACAACAATAGTGTTAGGCTGGGCAAACGATTTTTTTATAGAAATACAAAATGAGATATAATGATGTGTTCCGGCTAAGACATTAACAAGTACAACCCCCCTTTCTGCGGGAGTGCTGGCTGTGACGAATTAAACCGGTTTCACAGGTATTTTCAAAGTAGAAGGGGGCAAGATTTCCAGCGAAAGACACCTCCCCCCTCCAAAAGTACATTACTTACTAGTTAAGAAAGCTAGGCTCCTCAATGAAATCGCTTTAACATGCTAATGCGTTGGTGTAACGGTCCGGGCGTGGCAAGCTTCTAATGTCAACCCGACTACGGCAAAAGGAACCCTTCTTTCATTGGAAGACAATGAACATATTCTAGCCCTAACTGAATTAATAGCAAACATGGTTTACATAAAATACATTTTTCCAAGAAAGTTTAGTCTTTGTCACTAATGAAACCACTAAATAAAGACATAAATATATTTTCATTCCTTCCAGAGGAGCGCATGAAAACGAGTTTCCATCTGCGCCATTCTCTCTCCTTCTCTGCTATTGTCACAGCTCCTCCTTGTGCACGACCAACACCCATGGAGTCGGTTCTTTCAGCTTTACTAATTAGGTTTTCAAGGGCTGGAAGTAGGGCACAAGACACACGAACACTAAAAGCATCCTTATCTGCTTTCAGCTGCGAAATGTCATTCGTGGACGCTGAAGAATTTGTTTCCAAGGCAGCGGTTTCAAGCAATTTTGCGCTTTAAAAGTAGAGCAGTGCGTTTCCATTTTTATGCAGGCACACGATGACATAAGGAGATTGTCGTAGTCAGCAGGACTTGAACCTGCGCAGGGAGACCCCGATGGACTTCATGTCCATCGCCTTAACCACAAAAACACAGCAGAACTCTTCAAACCAATTGAAGTCCGATTGAACCGGTCCACCAACCTGTCGTTCTGGGGATCCAGCGGGGTGGTCCGCGTCTTAGAGATCCCCAGGCGCTGGCACACTCTGGCGAAGACCTGGGATTCGAAGTTACGCCCCTGGTCACTGTGTAATTCTTCCAGCACCCCTAACCTGGCAAACATCCCCTCCAGCAGTGCATCGGCCACGGTGGGGGCACTCTGGTCCGGGAGGGCATAGGCCTCCGGCCACTTTGTAAAATAGTCCACCACCACCAGGACATCGCACACGTTCAGCAATACCGCTCCATGTCCCAGTGGCAAAGACCCCAATAAGAAGTTTTTTTACAGCCGAAATGCCCCACGCCCGGCTGGCCGTGCACCACTCGTGCAGGACCTCCATCTATCACACCATCTGCCCCTCTGGCTCCTTAAAGTGGAGCAGCCAGGTGAGGGACATATGGTCGGTCCTCAACTGGAATTGGGTCCTGAACAGGCACGGCCTGAAGTGGCGGACCGCCACCATCACCGCCAGCAGCTCACGACGGGTCACGCAGTAGTTCCGTTCAGCCTTATTCAAAACCCGACTGTAGTAGGCAACTACCCGCTCCCCATCTGGCCCCTCCTGCGCCAACACCGCGTCCAACTCCGAGACACTCGCGTCGGTATCCAGGATATACGGTAACCACGGATCGGGGTAGGCCAGCACGAGGACCCCCACCAGAGCTTCACGTAACCGGCTGAAAGCCATCTCGCAGCCCGAGTTCAAGTCGAAACGGCGGCCTTTATCGGTGAGGCGGTGCAGCGGGGGAGCGATGCTGGCAAAGTCTCGGACAAACCTCCGGTAATACGAAGCCAACCCCAGAAAGCTGCGCAGCTCCGCGACAGTGCGGGGGGTCGACCAACCCCTCATTTAGGCGACCTTACCTGGGTCTGTAGCCACCCCTCACAGTCCAACAACATGTCCCAGGAATGTCACCTCCTGCCTCAGGAGCTCACACTCGCGGGGATTGAGCCTCAGGCCAGCACGGCGGATGCAGACCAGCACCGCCTGGAGGTTCGTCAAGGCCTGGTCGAAACCCTGGGCATGAACCAGCAGATCGTCCAGATACAGCACACACTGGTTCCACGGGACCGATGCCAGCACCCTCTCCATCAGCCTCTTGAAAGTCGCCGGGGCATTGCACAGGCCAAAGGCAGTAAACTGCCAGAGGCTTCGAGCGAGTGGTACCTGCCAGTAGCCACAGCGGAGGTCAAGGGAGCTGAACCCGGTCGACCAGGTGATGTAGTCCTTGGCATCGTCTATCCTCGTCAGGGGGTAGGAATCCTTCCAGGTGACCTCGTTCAGCTTGCGGTAGTTTACGCAGAACCTCCACGAGCCTTCTTTTTTTTGGACCAGTACAGCTGGCGCCAAAGGCTCGCGGAGGGCTTAATCACTCCCGCTGGGGCCATCTCCCGGATCTTTTCCTTGGAGGCGGTCCGCTTGGCGTGAGCCATGCGTCCAGGTGGGATGCGGATGGCAGAGGGTCACCAGTCTCGATGTCGTGTTGGTAGAGGTCCTCAACGCCGCGCCTCGCTTCCACGCAACCGCCGCTGCCTTGTCTGGCCCCCCGGCCGACTCGGGGGCAGGATCCGGCACGCTCGCTCCCCAGCTCACAGGCCCGGTCTGCCACCGCCGCCACTGACTCTTTTTCCCCCGGCTCCGGCAAGCCCGCGTCCCTCAGCCTTCGCTGGGTCTGCCCTCCACCAGGTGAAGTTGCTCCCCCTGCCACACCAACTCCTGCCGGCCCAAGTCCAAACTGGCCCCCACTCGCTGCAGTAGGTCCAGCCCCAGAATGCAGTCCTCCTGGATGGGTGCGAGGTAGCAGGGGTGGCGCACCATCGCTGCACCTAGACGAAAGGCAAGCACCTGTTTCCCCCGCATTGCGGCGAGCTGTCCCATCACAGTCCTTAGCCGCAGGCTGGAGGCCTCTCATCCTGGGGGGTTGGTGCCCTCGGTGTCGGGGAGGATGCCCAGCCGGAGTAGGGTTACCGATGAACCCGTGTCGAGCAGGGCCAGGCAGGGTTGGTCCTCGATTCATTTTGGCACTGGAGGTACAGGCTATAGCCGACTCGCCCCACAGTGGTGTGAGGGGTGCCGGTCTTCACAGCGCTCTCCGGAGAGGGGGTTGAGGTGTTCAAGGGCGGCCGTCCCCGCGCTGAGCCGACCCGTTCCCGTACCCCGACACTGATCACGGAGTGCGAGGTTTGGGTGCCCAGCAGAACCGGGCTCAGTGTCGTCTCTTCCCGCTGCGGTCGCAAAAAGCGTGCGGGGCTGTTCCGCGGGGGTTGCTGCATGGGCTGGCTTCTCTTCCCCCTTGCTGGACTCCTCCGTCGGTGTGGGAATCGCTGGTCAGCTCCGGCAGGGAGGGTATCTTCTCTTTGGGGCATCCACTGGGCGGGAGTAGCAGGCAGTCGCCCCAATTCTACCGGCAGGACCACTACTGGATAGCCCTGGTAAGGGCTGTGGCCACCTGTCGCACCCAGGAGTTGCTCAGGCTCCCTATGTGCGCTGCCGATGGGTTCTGTCTCTTTTAGAGTCAGACAGCACTTGACAGAATCGGCTAATGTCTGCCAAGATTTTTCCATCCTGCCCGCTTCTGACACCAATGTAGCATTTACAGGTTTTTCTCAGAACAAAGGACCAGTGGAGACGCATTTAACAAACCAAGCAATAGCTTTATTCTTTAACAACCACAAAACCGAACACAGCATATACATGCACATGAGGAGACTGACAGAACACGTACACATCTTTAGGGTGGTAATTACTTAACAACACGCTATACACTTATAAGACTACACAGGGCACTAGAACTACTAGAACATTATTTACACAGGTAGGGTCAGCCGCTGGTCACCGTGCTGACCCTCAGACTCTCCCCGGCTACAACTCCCAGCATGCCCAGCGGTACTATGCACGCCTAGGGGCGCTTCCTCCTCACCACCAGGCGAGGGCGTTACAATATATATTTATATTTTTTCTCTGGTTCTCAGCAGTATCATTGGGCTGAACTCCAGTTAAATGCTTGTCTTAGAAAGATCAAAAGTGAGCGAGGGAAGATGGGTGGAGATTAATGGAAGTTATAAAGGCAATGGGTTGGCTCTGCTTAAGCTTCATTCAGACCTTATTAGGGCAAACTCTATGGGTCAATTGCATCGAACTGAAAGTAGCATACTAACAGGAGTTCAACCCGTGCTTAGAACGCAGATGCCGTCTAAACTTGTGCTCCACCTTAAGTCCAATTGCAACAAACTTTCCTGCTGTGCTTAGTCCGCAGTGCCGAACTTAACCTGTTCTCAATTGCAATGAACACAAAGTAACAACTGCAGCACTCCAGAGTAACTAAAGTAGCGGACTAATTTAAACTGTCTTCATTTGGCTTAGCACCGTACTTGGTGTAACGCAGGATTGCATTAGAAGGCTCCCAAATATAGTGGAAATAATCCGTTGCTTGGAAATGTATTGGAATATTAATTAAAATTGCTTTACACTCATACCATATTTATTAATAATGAAGTTTATTGATGTGTGTATTTACAGAAGTGTCGTTTACTATTTATGTTTAATGTCAATCATTACTAGTAGCTGTGAGCTTTAAGATATGCTAGGAAGTGAAGAGAACAGAACAGAGCAAATGGTTATATAAATAGAGTGGGAGCTTTTAATATGTTCTATAAAATTTGGGAGTCAACTGAATAGATTTGCTAAGTATTTTATTGTGATGGGTCTCTGTATTTGTGGTTATCAGTGGAAAGCAGGGATAATAAGGAAATGGGTGGCACCCAAGCACATGTTAAAGAAAAAAACTTGGCTTCTTAAAAGTGATTATGATAGCCACAGGACAGAAGAGACAGTGCACTGTGGTCCAATAATGACTGTGTTGAAACAGCCAGAGTGTGCTGCATGCCATGGAGATGGAAAAGATAGCTCATCCCAGTCAATCGCAAGGTTGTGTAGGACTGCACATGACCTGATGATGATGGTGCTGGCTCTTGATGGACTGGTATACAAACCAAATGACAGCCAAGCAAAGCGTTAGTTGTTTTACAATTCCGAAAGATTGTTCAAAGTGGCTTCTTGCATTTTTATGACTCCTGTTATATTGCTTCTCTTGTAATGTTGTAGGATTGTGCACAGGTGTCAGAAGATATAGTCATAAAGAATAACCACAGGCAAAACAACATGCCAGCTTGCTCTTCCCTACTTTGAAAGGAAGATATTGGAACTGATTAAAGAACTTAACTTGAAATGTAAGCTCCTACTGACACAGGAGAGAGAGTTCTGAAAAGTAAGCACAAGGCACACTGTGGATAAATAAATGTATTAATTTAAAAAAAGAAATACTGAGAAGGTCAGAGGAACAATAATTGTTGTATTTATTTGCTCAGGTAGTTTTATAAGTTTAACTTTCAGTAAAGTTCTGTTAAAAATAAAACTGGTCATTAGTTGGCGTCTTTTGTAATGATTTAGCAATAGTGACATGTCGGCTTGTTCGACTGGAGTGTTAAACAAAATTAATACAGTAGCGTCCTGTCTCAAGTGTACAGCTGCAGTTCTCGTTTGTTTCGTGACTAATTGCAAGAGTACCGAAGACTTGAAAAAGCACTCACTTTTCTGTGTTTTTGTTGTTACCCAGATTTGTTTTTAATGTTCTTTTTCTCTTTGTTTTGAAGTTGTTCTGTTTTTTTTTTCTTTTTTGTAGGTGTTAGACTACTACAGGGATTTACCTAGGTTCTATTAAGACTTCTTTTATCAAAACATATTTTATTAATAAAACCGTGATTTCTTAATAATCAACTTTAATGTTATCTTTATTAGTAGCTGTATTACAGGTAATGCATGCACAGCCTTTATTATGCTATAGTGAATTTTCAGGTATCCCATGGAGGGAAGAGAACTGAAATTAAGGAAATACTTATTTAAAGGGGTCTTAAAGTCTTAAAAGTGTTCTGTCACATCTGGGTGTTAATTGAATAGATTTGTTGTATTATTTCATATGATTTGACTCTACACTTGTGTTTCTCAGGAGACAGCAGTAATATTGGGGATTTGCGGGTACAGATAATAAATTATACTATACAAGTGTAGAGGTTTGATGGGTTTACTGAGACAATTATTAATTGTAGCAGTAATCACGAGGTTGTTCGTTGTGGTTTTTAGAAAATCAATCGTCAGAACAACTAACAACGCACACACACGGGTTCAATACACGAGATACATTTATTCATATAAATTGTGCACCAAACATATACTAGTCTGCCTGGATACGAGCAGCAGACCTTACTGTGAGGGTTATCAATATACAAAGTATATAATCTCGAAGAGATGCAAACACAAAGAGATACACAACAGAGAATATATGTCAATATATATCGTTCGGTTACCAAATCGCTAATCAGTGTTATTACCCACTGTTACTCTAAACTCGGAAGTAAATACATTACTCATGAATTAAATTGATAACAACTTGTGTTGAGGTACAATTGAATTCTCGAGACGCAATGTAGAACGGGGTTTACTTATCCACTGTGTATGGATTTGGAATTTCCCGGCACGAACACCAAACCAGGTGACAGGCTCTGTTGCAGCCTCGGTCCCAGCGGTTGTCCAATGGGCGTTGTCCCGGCATCCTCTGGCTACCGGCCAACCAGTCGAGGTGCAGCTCGGAGTAGGACGGGCGGAGGAATCTGACTGCGGCGCGCAGGGCAGTCGTTGCTCCGAGGGGATCTACCAGCTGTCCGGCTGGCTAGTAGAAAGTCTCTATGCACTATGCACTCTATGCAGTGTGAAGGCTAGTCCTCACAAGTCACTCTTTTGCACAGGAAGAAGCTGGTTTGTTCCCGGTCCAGCGCTGCTTCTGAATAAGCTATTCAGGTTGTCGACGAGGGTCCAACTGTGGGCTGCCGTTGATCAAGCGGAGCGTTCACGTTGGTAGAATTCTGAGTACGTACGGGATCCTCGGCCCCGCACTTAGAACAAAGTCCAAGTCCCTTTGCAGACAACAGCCTTTGTCACGTGATTGTCTCTGAGGATGCGCGAAAATGGCCAAGGAGAGCCCTGATCTGAGCTTGCGCTCCCTTTTTGACCAAGACACAGATGTGTTCTGATTGGTTGAGAGTTTGGCGGGCATTGGAGACCCACATGGTGTTACCACACCCTGCCAGTCTCTGATTGGTTGATCAAGGTGAGATATGAGTCACTTACTCCTGACACTTAGGAATGCAGTCCAGATGTCCATTTGGCACTCCCTAGACAGATAGGCGCCAATGGATGACCATTGACCATGATAGCCAGGCTTATCTAAGTGCATCCCCGTTTGGGAGCTGTCCCTTATCAAAAGAAAACATCTTAAATCAGCCTGCATGAATACTTTCTCTGTGGCTGCACCACAGAGATGGAGAGTGAGATGGGGCCTCATTAAGGAAAGCACAGCAACGCTTAATTCTGTCTTATTACCAAGCATTGCTGCTACAACTGCTTAAATTCAAACTAAACAGGACTATGGGAATGAGATTTGATTTCGAACTGGATTTTAAATAAATAGGACCGCTGCACTACATTGTGCTTTATGTAAGACAAAAGGTGGGCTTCCTGTGTTTTCGATAACTCAGTTATAAGAGCGGAGGAATATAGTGGAAACAGCTGGGAACTCTTTGTTCTCTGGTTTGAATTTGGCTGGAAGAAAGCTGTTTTTTATGTTCTTTAATCAAAAAGTGAAAATTTGTCGTTCACTTAGTTGTCTTATTTTCTAGGCTTGTAGACTCCTCACTCTTCCTAAAAGAAAGTGCTGCAGATAAAGATACAGTAGTTGTCGGAAGTTTCGTTCAGTGGTAGAGCACATACAGGCTGTATGTGGTTGTTTTCAATCGCCGGCGTCTCCACTCTGGATTTCTTCCTGGGCGCGATATTTTTCCTTACTTGTGTGTGAATTTCAGCGCGACACATAAACCCTTTGTCTGTTTTATAAAGATTATATTTTAAATCAGTTAAAACAAAAAAGTACCAATTACATACACGTAGAAAACACATGTATCTAATTTGAAAATTTGGGCAATGTATTACTAGTAGTCGAGCTGAGCTCACAGAAGAGCAGTTGATATTGTTAAACCACGTATTATTTTTAAATGATGCTACTAAGCACTGGCACGCTGTTTGTGCAGTCCTACCCAAGCTTTCTATCGACTGGATGAGTCTCCTGTTCCATCTCCAATTCTTTCCGCACATTTCGCCTGTTTCACCACCATTATCATTAGACTATAGCCACTAATACGAGAATACTGTTCTGAAAGACTGTCTTAAATAATAATGTTGAAAAGGGTAATGATAAGAGTTTTTTTCATTAAGGTAACCATACATTTGCCTGTATAGTACAACTTATTATCTGTATCCGCAAATCCCCAATATTAATGCTGTCTCCTGAGAAACACAAGTGTAGAGTCAAATAATATTACAACAAATCTATTCAATTAACACCCCTATGTGACAGAACACATTTAAGACTTACACCCCTTTTAAATATGTATTTCCTTCATTTCAGTTCTCTCCCCGGGATACCTGAAAATTCATTATAGTATAATAAAGTCTATGCATGCATTACCTGTAATACAGCTACTGATATAGATAACATTGAACTTCATTATTAAGATATTACACTTTTATTTATAAAATATGTATTGATAAAATTCCTTGTGAATAATTGTAGTGTCTGGAAAGCAATTGTTCATTACTTAATGACAATATTATTTCCACTACATTCAGGACAGTTCCAATGTAATCTATTGTTCCACTTCGTCTGCTTAGTCTCCTACTTTAGTAACATCTAATGGGGAGCAGCTGTTATTTTAGGTTTGTTGCAATTGAGAACAGGTTTGCTACAGAGCTGCTGACAAATTTCAGCAGCCAGTTTGTTGCAACTGACCCGTTGTAGCTACCAATCAGAAAAAAAAACAAACGCAACAACTTCAAAAGAGAAAGAACATTAAAAACAAATCTGGGGAACAACATAAACACAGAATCTAATGCGAGAGCTTTATCAAATCTTCAGTGCTCCTCTTGTCTCAGTAGACCTCTCTCATATATTTGTGTACAGGTCAACTGGAGGTACACAGCTGATAGTAATTTAAGTAGGGAGCTGCATCACAGCATGCGTGGGCTGCAAATGGAAAAGTATAGGTTTATTCAATGCTGAAAATGGAAGTAAACACAATGTTTCAGCTGTGGAGCCTTCTTTGATTGTGACTCGAAATAAATCTTTACTTGTTCGTTTGATGTTAATTTATCTCCATCAAATACCTTACAGTATCTAAACTCAACAGTTGCTCTCAGTAGCTTAAGACACTGCTCCAGGTGAGGCTTGAACTCACAACCTCAGCATAACTCCGCTGTGCACTGCTGTATAAGTACCACGCACTGACCGATTGCGCCACTGGAGCTGTGCAAGTCATGCTCCTCATACAGACTGACGCTGCAGAAACACAGGGTGAAAACGGTTTAGGTTGTGGATCCATCTATACATGGGGAACACTAAAATAGCAAGGAAAATACAAGAAAAGAAACTGAAAGAATTGTGCTAACAGCAAAGGGGAACTGAGGGAGGTGGTCAGACAAGTAAATCAGCCTGGCAGATTATTTGTATCGACATTTTTTGAGTCAATCAGCAAACAGATTTCTCTTCATGTGCCTTAAACTGTGCAGTTTGTATCTTCGCTGTATAGGTTTCTTCAGGAGTCCAGTAAACTAACAATAATGGAGAACTAGCTGACGCACCCCGTCGTGAAGACCCTCTGTAAGGTGATTACACGTTTCAATTTCAAGTCGCCTCCTTTACACTCAATTGCAGCCCCGAAACTGAGAGAAAGCATGAGAAATGGCTTCAATTTCAATGTGAAAGTGCAGTACAGGCTCGATGGCTTCACATCTCCCATCAATCAAATAAAATTGCAGTAAAGCGATCTAAATATGACTCTTAAGTACTTGGAAAGATGATTATTTTTAGCGTGCCTCCAAGGGTCTGCTACGAGGCTTAAGTTGGCTTCTTATTCGCCAGCTTCTTATGCGTGTTTTTCGTTCCACCTTAAATGGTGCTGCTGTGATGTTATGTCGCCTTTCGCCTGTAGATGGCTCTCTTCGATCAGTACTAATCCGGCTGGAATACTGTAGACATCTTCACTGAAAAGGAATATCCAAATAAATAGCGACTGTCCAAATTATATTTTTGTATGGAATATATTTCAGAAAATCGCAAACCAATTTTAAAAACTCATCACAACACGGACTTACACTGGGAAAAGGTGACTGCACTTTCTGCTTATTGCTACGGCCTTCCCCCTGATTATGAAAATGTCTCACAGTTCTAACACCGACGTGTGAAAGACAATGTAACAGACTATCAAAATCCTGTACAAGTACAAGAAATTTTAATGCACCAGTTTTTTAAATATGACCCTCTGATCCTGGCATGTCAGTATACATTTCGAAAAAGTATGGCACCAATTGCATGAATTGCAATGGCACAAATTGTTGAGAATATCACTGACCTTGCCGATATTTGCAGGGGATACGAAAGTTTTGCACATGTTGAACTACAGCACGTAAAAATTGAGCTTCTTAGTCAATATCACCGGGAATGCCAATAATGACGAACATCAGTAGCTTCAAGGAAACTTTGACTCGCACATGGAGTTTTATCTTCGAATGGAGGGTGGGAGAATTTATTTGTACTCTCGTTGCTCATTAGCTAAACTATTTTAAAAATATGACACAGATTTGTTCGAGAAACTTGTAATCGCCTTAAAGAGAGTCTTCTTGAAGATGTGCACCAGCTAGCTCTCCACTGTCAATTGACAGGACTTTAGGAGAAACTGTTCTCATACAACAAACATACAAATTACACATCTTAAGGAACATGAATAGAAATCCGTGTACTAAATAACATAAAATTGTCGCTGCAAATTATCACCAAGCTGTTTTATGTGTCTGACCACCTCTTTCCTACTTTGCAGCGAGCACAAATCTTTCTGTTTCTTCATCGCAATTTTACTGTCTCTTTCCCCCATGTGGAGATAGATCCACAGCTGAAACTTTAGGTCAGTTCCTGTTACTCTGTCCGATTGAAAGAGCTGTATTAAAGGCACTCCCATCTCTGCAGGAAAGTTATTGCTGCTCTCAACACAATATACTGCAGCCAAATATAGCGATACTGTCACTGCCTGTGGGCCACGTGTTCCTGCTGGCAGTCTATTATGTCATGTTCATCCACACCCAGAAACATTACTTCATCGCTATTTTACTGTCCCCCATGTGGAGATGGATCCACAGCCGAAACTTTAGGTCAGTTCCTGTTACTCTGTCCGATTGAAAGAGCTGTATTAAAGGCACTCGCATCTCTGCAGGAAAGTTATTGCTGCTCTCAACACAATATACTGCAGCCAAATATAGCAATACTGTCACTGCCTGTGGGCAACGTGTTCCTGCTGTCAGTCTATAATGTCATGTTCATCCACACCCAGAAACATTACTGCTGGAGCAAGAATAGAGCAAGAATCTCTTAATCTCAGAACTGTGGGTTCAGCCCCCACATTGGGTCCCTCTGTGTCAATTTCATCCCCCCAATCCTCCTAGCATGACCTGATGGCGTAACAGTGATACCCAGTACCCAGCGTAATTCAGCTTTCTTTCCACTTGATTCAGATTTTGATCTAAAATCATCGGCCGAACAAGAGTTTGTCTAAATCGAGGGAGATCTGCTCACAAGCAAGTATTAAACACTTCAGCATTTTCTGTTCCAATACCACACTTTGTCAAAACACTGCCGCTTCTTAAGCTAATAAGTAACGGTTTCTGAGCACGCATTGTATTGCTAATGCTTATATTAAAAAAGCATAAATTCACATAGTGGAATTTGGACTGAACAAAGTAGTCCAGCCCTTTTACAACATTACATACCCACTGATTAAAGCTTAAAACTACAGCAGCAGGAGTAACAATAATGGCAACAACATGTTTGGAGTTCGGCATTTCATTTATTCTGCGGAAACATCGTATCGGAATGAACTGCCCGAGATAAAAGAGTAATTGCGGCTTCAGATCGTTTTTACAGAGCATTGCGTTGTTCTGTTCATGCTGACCACACGCTTTAGATTTGTCATTTACTGCAGGCGTTGCTTTTCCAGGTTTTTCTGAAATTCCTCGCATTTGAGCCAGCACTAAAACATTTCATTCCCGTCGCTGAATACATCGTGGAAACGGTATTTGCAACGGAATGCTGTCACACATGAAACCTTTTTGTTATTCGGTTCTGAAGTTTGAAAATGAAAATAAAACGGGGGTCACTTCATAGGCTTGAAAGAAGTCCAAGCAGCATAAAAACCCGCGAATTTTCACAAAGACTGCACCTTTCTTCTGCTGCTGTTATAAATAAGCCTTAAACATTTGAATGCATACCTTACTGCTGCTAATCACATTCACGTGTTTACAAAGCTTTTTTCTGTCCGTTATGTTTTTGCTAAGCAGTTTCTCCGTTTTCCTCGTACTGTGATTGTCAGCGAGCACAACGAGACTGAAACAGTGTAAAGGCAGGTAAAAAAGACAGGGTAAAACGCCTGATTGTCGGGAGTGGGATTTGAACCCGTGCCTCTATTTGGAGATCGAAACACAAAGCTTAAAAGACACTAAGCTGTGAATTTGCTTTTAAACCGCTTGACTATCCTGAAAAAATTGGTACTGATTGCACCAGTCGCATCCGATTTTCCGTAACTTTAGAACGATTGATACGACTGGACGAACACAATTTATGGCGTTTAGCATGACATGGAAAACGGTACCGGAGCATTCGGGTCCGGACTACCAGACTCAGAAACAGTTTTTACCCCCGCACTATCAAACTATTAAACTCCCAGCCTCTCTCACTCTCTCCTCACCTCTCACCTATGATCTGAACCTCACAGTGCCTTCTTTCTTACCAAAAACCCAAACACACATTGAAAATCTACCTCTACCATACATGTCAAAAGCTCACTCCCCATCATTTCTATCCTTTTATTTCATTCTTTTGATGCATGTTTTTGCACATAACCTGTTACCTTTTTGTTGTTTTTTACACTGCCTGTTGTTGTTTTTTGCACATCGGCTGTTGTCTTTCTTTTGTTGATGACAATTGTATTGATGTTGTGTTTTTTTCTTTGTACTACTTATGTCCGAGAGCTAGCTAAATAGCATTTCGTTATACCATATACCTGTGTATGAGTATAATGACAATAAACTTGGACTTGAACTTGAACTTGACATAGTCTTGCAGGCAGTATATTATTTTATCGTTTACTCGTATAAAAAAACACGGTCTTCTCGTTCCTAAGTCAGATTTTTAGTGCTTTCAAACGTTACTTCCAACCTGGACTGACGGCTCACCAGATCTGTTTGTGATCAGACCATGAAGTCGGGGGCTGTACCAAGCACACGTTCCTTCCCAATGCTGAGGCGACCATTCGGAAGATGGGTGTAAAGAGAGATAAGCTTTGTCGACTAAAAAACAAGGCAGGATATGGAAGAATACTTATCACTGGCGAAAGTTATGTTCTCTTACTATTGAGATCCCTACATTGCGAGTTTTTTTAAGACTTTGAAACTAAAGGAAAGCGGTGACAAATGAAACAGGCACGGGTGGGGCTTGAACCCACGCTCTTTGGTTTACGAGACCGACGCATTACCACTTGGCCACCGCGCCTTCGAGTAAGCATGGGAATAAGGTTGTTCAAATTATTTTTTTCTGAATCCGGTTTACATCGCCAAATGTAAACCGGAGGCAGCAACAACAATAAAAGGGATACTTGTCCTTAAACTCGGACGTGATGTTCTGCAGACATGTCCACAATGTCCTGTTTTCTTGCAGTGTAGACATTTTGCTGTTCACGCTCCGCATTCATCTGCTTTGTGCATTGTTAGTCCGCACCTGTAACATGTAATGTCAGCCGTCCCCTGTTCTTCTATTTCTCTAGCATGACTGCATCCTGCTGCTCGGCTTTTGTTTGTAAAGTTTGAGCGAGCGCCCCGTTCAGTGTCACTTTGTCACTGTGGTCAGAAAGCATTCTTGATTCTGCTTGAGCTGCTTCATGAATTCTAGCGACTGTAAGAGCTCTTTCTAAAGTCAGCCCTTCCTCCTGCAGCAATTTATAGTCTCTTATGTGCACATTTTTCCACAAGTTGATATCTTAACATGTCAGTTTCCAATACTCCAAAGTCACAAGATTTAGCCAGTTCTCTTAGTGCAGTCACAAAAGCAACAACAGATTCGTCCTGAGACTAAGTTCTCTGCCTAAATTTTTGCCGTTCCAAAACCACATTTCTCCGCGGTGTAAAGTAAGCGTCTAAGGCAGCTACAGTCTGTTCATATGTAACTTTTTCTCCAGGGAGGTTGGCGAAAATCCGATGCATGGGAGCCCCGATACAGTGCAGTAGTTTAGCCCGTCTCACGGCATCCTGAGCTTCTGTAGATCCACTGGCTATTTAAAAAAATCTGTACGACTCCATCCATATATTGTATTCCGTATACAAATACGGAGCTCCGAGGTTCAGTAGAAATGGTGGAAAAAGCTGAGCATAAGCAAAGCTTCTCGGCGTGGCTGCCATATCTTCCATGGCGCAAGCTAAACGAAAAGTCCGAAAATTCAGAAGTTCGTTTCTACCAGCAAGAGAACTAAAATCAGCAGTGTTCTGCTCGCTTTGAATCCGTCAAGCACTCATCTCTGGTCGCCATAAATGTTGTGTATCTAAATTTAGAGAAGTTTTTATATTATTTTAACTATTTTGTTAACTACACAGATCACGCCCTTACACTTTATAACCCTGCCTTCTACCCTCGTTCTGTTGTCTCGCGATGTCTACTCACTATACTACATTTAGCATGACTTCTTGTTGCAGTTGAGCTCAAAGCTGGAGATGATCTCCATATTCTACCACAGTAACAAGTCCGAAACGTAGGACACAGTACACACGTTTTAAGTGAACTCAGGTTGTTAAAAAATTAAACCAGCGCCCTGTCACAGAAAACGTACCCCAGTCTCCCGCGCAACAAGCGGGGGTACTCAGCACTAAGAACAAGTAATAAAAGTAAACAAGTAAAAGAAGAAAGAGAACACGACGTGCTCAGCACTATGCTAACGAGGAGCGCTTGTCTGCAGCTGAGCGTCAGCTCTGTTTACTATCAGCAGTCATTTCCTCATTTCCAAATACTTTTTCACCTGCTCTCAGCTTTTAAAGACGGTCATAAACGCTCAAGAATTAATTCATGTCAGTTGGAAGTCTGTTTCTGTTGTCTCAACTCTTGATAAAGAAAAGCCGTGCGTGGGAGACTCCCTCTCTGAAGAAGTTTGCCGTCAACCTGCGAGGAAGAAGAGCCATCAATCACCGTGAATGTGAAAAAAGGTCAAAATGCTATTGAAAAAAATCAGTAATGTGAGGAAAGATGGATTGTGGGAGCCCCTTAACTACCCATGTCATGCTGTATTTCTCACTCATTCTACTGGGAGTGGTGCCGTCGCTTCATGATAAAGTCTGTCAGTGGTCATTCCAGACGGGTCCGGTATGACTACTCTTCGGCACAAGAGACAGGTGACTTGCGAGGATCCCGACAGTGTCGACTTTATTTCAGAGCCCGGATAGCTCAGTCGGTAGAGCATCAGACTTTTAATCTGAGGGCCCAGGGTTCAAGTCCCTGTTCGGGCAGTAGTGCTGTTCTTAAGTCTATTGTGAATGTCATTCTAAATAGTCTTTTATCTTTCACTCTTCTACCTGTACTGTGGTTATTTTAAATGTCCATTACTTGTATTTACAGTAGTGTATTTAGTGTTTCATTTCACAAACCGAAAATGTTCAAGTAGATCTTGTCACTCTACTCCACGTAATCATCTAAATTAAATCACAGTAGAGTACAGAACACGCAGTGAGGAGCTCACACAGTGAGTACTCTCGAATACGACAAGAGGAAAGGCACACTGCACATCTGTAGAACATCACGTCCGAGTTTACAGTGAGAGCAGAGGTTGGAAGCGACGTAGTTTTTTAATACTCGCTCGCTGAACGATCTCTCAAGAAACCTCGGTGGAGATTTAACGGGTGTCTAATAATCACGTTCAAAAAGATGACGATAAGTTTTTTTTTTAACTAGGTAGCCATAATGGCAACACGGTGTGAGTAGATCTTAAAGCAGCCGCAGAGTATCCGTAATGGCACCACAGTGGTTTGAGTTCAGCTTTTCTTATTTCTTCTGCAGAACCAGTGGAATCGGAATATACTGATCCGCATAAGAAGCGCTTTCGGGTTCTGATCATTTTTATTGAGCGCTGCTCTAAGTACCACAGGCAAGATGGCTGGTGGTCTAAGGCGTTGCGTTCAGGTCGCAGTTAACCCTGGAGACGTTTGTTAAAATCTCACTTCTAATAAAGAGGTCTTTCTCGTTAGAGTAGAAACGATAGAAGCCTTAAGCGGGGAAAAAATCACAACATCTCGCATTTCACGTGTTTAATGTTAACTGTCTCAGTGGTTGCCTCGGTGATTGATGGCTCTTCTCCCTCGGAGAGTGACGGCAAACTTCTTCAGAGAGGGAGTCTCCCACGCACGGCTTTTCTTTATCAAGAGCTGAGACAACAGAAACAGACTTCCAACTGACATGAATTACTTCTTGAGCGTTTATGACCGTCTTTAAAAGCTGAGAGCAGGTGAAAAAGTCTTTGGAAACGATGCAATGACTGCTGACAGTAAACAGAGCTGACGCTCAGCTGCAGACAAGCGCTCCTCGTTAGTATAGTGCTGAGTACCCCCGCTTGTTGCAAGGGAGACTGGGGTACGTTTCTGTGACAGGGCGCTGGTTTAATTTTTTAACAATCTGACTTCACTTAAAAAGTGTGTACTGTGTACTACGTTTGGGACTGGTTACTGCGGTAAAATATGAAGATCATCTACAGCTTTGAGCTCAACTGCCACAAGAAGTCATGCTAAATGTAGTATAGTGAGTAGACATCGCGAGACAACAGAACGAGAGTAGAAGGCAGGAATATATGGTGTATTTTACAAACAAAAGCCCAACAGCAGGACGCAGTCATGCAAGAGATATAGAAGAACAGGGGACGGCTGACATTACATGTTACAGGTGCGGACTAACAATGCACAAAGCTGATGAATGCGGAGCGTGAACAGCAAGATGTCTACACTGTAAGAAAACAGGACATTATGCACACGTCTGCAGAACATCACGTCCGAGTTTAAGGACAGCAACATCAGAGATTGGAAGCTAGGGAGTTTCAGGTCTGTTTTTTTATTATAGGTTCAAGAAAGTCTGAATACCTTTGCAAGAAATATTTAAGAATCCCACTCAAATCCAGTACGAATGCCCCATAAATCTGCATTGTACAATTGGTGTACTGTTTGTCCGTTGAATCAAACACGCCTTATGAAGCATTTCTAAAACAGGGGAGATCGTGAGGGAATGCGTCTTCCTGTAAAAATAAAATGACTTCAAGGGCACTATAAGCAGAGGTGCTCTACAGAAGAACTATAGCCAGAGATGCCAAAGAGGTCGAGATTTCACCACGTGAGAGAAAGCATCTCAGAAAACGAAGTTGCGGTTGTTTCCACGCCTTATAAAACCACTAGGTCAAACAACAAGAGCTGAAGAGTCGCTGTCATGAGTAACGCGGCCGAGCGCTCTAAGGAGCTGGCTTAAACCTCCAGCCTCTTCAGGAGCATCTGTTGGAGTCGCACTGCTACAGCGTATCTCCTTGTTAAGTATCCCTTTTATTGTTGTTGCTGCCTCCAGGCGATGTAAACCAGATTCAGAAAACAATAATTTGAACAACATTATCCCCTTGTTTGCGTCGGTCTCGTAAATCGAAGATTATTGTTTCAACCCCCCACCGTGCCTGTTTCGTTTGTCACAGCTTTGCTTTAGTTTCAAAGTCTTAAAAAAAAAAAACTCGGGTGAAAGTAACGTTCGAAAGCACAAAAATTCTGACTAACATACGAGAAGACCGTGTTTTTTTAAACGAGTAAACGATAAAATAATATACTGCCCTGCAAGACTATGTCAAGTTCAAGTTCAAGTTTATTGTCATTATACTCATACGCAGGTATATGGTATAACGAAATGCTATTTAGCTAGCTCTCGGACATAAGTAGTACAAAGAAAAAAACACAACAACAATACAATTGTATAATAAAAGAAAGACAGAGACAACAGCCGATATGCAAAAAACAACAACAGGTAGTGTGCAAAACAACAAAAAGGTAACAGGTTATGTGCAAAAACATGCATCAAAAGAATGAAATAAAGGGATAGAAATGATGGGGAGTGAGCTTTTGACATGTATGGTAGAGGTAGATTTTCAATGTGTGTTTGGGTTTTTGGTAAGAAAGAAGGCACTGTGAGGTTCAGATCACAGGTGAGAGGTGAGGAGAGAGTGAGAGAGGCTGGGAGTTTAATAGTTTGATAGTGCGGGGGTAAAAACTGTTTCTGAGTCTGGTAGTCCGGACCCGAATGCTCCGGTACCGTTTTCCATGTCATGCTAAACGCCACAAATTGTGTTCGTCCAGTTGTTTCAATCGTCCTAAAGTTACGGAAAATCGGATGCGACTGGTGCAATCGGCACACATTTTTTCAGGATAGTCGAGCGGTTTTAAACAGCAAATTCACAGCTTCGTGTCTTTTAAGCTTTGTGTTTCGCTCTCCAAATAGAGGCACGGGTTCAAATCCCACTCCCGACAATCAGGCGTTTTACCCTGTCTTTTTTTACCTGCCTTTACACTGTTTCAGTCTTGTTGTGCTCGCTGACAATCACAGTACGAGGAAAACGGAGAAACTGCTTAGCAAAAACATAACAGACAGAAAAAAGCTTCGTAAATACGTGAATGTGATTAGCAGCAGTAAGGTATGCATTCAGGTGTTTAAGGCTGATTTATAACAGCAGCAGAAGAAAGGTGCAGCACAATGCAATTTCTGTGAATTCGCGGGTTTTTATGCTGCTTGGACTTCTTTCAAGCCTATGAAGTGAACCCCGTTTTATTTTCGTTTTCAAACTTCAGAACCGAATAACAAAAAGGTTTCATGTGTGACAGCATTCCGTTGCAAATACCGTTTCCACGATGTATTCAGCGACGGGAATGAAATATTTTAGAGCTGGCTCAAAAACGAGGAATTTCAGAAAAACCTGGAAAAGCAACGCTTGCAGTAAATGACATATCTAAAGCGTGTAGTCAGCATGAACAGAACAACGCAATGCTCTGTAAAAACGATCTGAAGCCGCAATTACTCTTTTATTTCGGGCAGTTCATTCCGATACGATGTTTCCGCAGAATAAATGAAATGCCGAACTCCAAACATGTTGTTGTCATTATTGTTACTCCTGCTGCTGTAGTTTTAAGCTTTAATCAGTGGGTATGTAATGTTGTAAAGGGGCTGGACTACTATGTTCAGTCCAAATTCCATTATGTGAATTTATGCTTTTTTAATATAAGCATTAACAATACAATGCGTGCTCAAAAACCGTTACTTATAAGCTTAAGAAGCGGCAGTGTTTTGACAAAGTGTGGTATTCGAACAGAAAATGCTGAAGTGTTTAATACTTGCTTGTGAGCAGATCTCCCTCGATTTAGACAAACTCTTGTTCGGCCGATGATTTCAGATCTAAATCTGAATCAAGTGGAAAGAAAGCTGAATTACGCTGGGTATCACTGTTACGCCATCAGGTCATGCTAGGAGGATTGGGGGGATGAAATTGACACAGAGGGACCCAATGTGGGGGCTGAACCCACAGTTCTGAGATTAAGAGATTCTTGGTCTATGGACTGCGCCTATATAACTCTTGTGCTACAGCAGTAATGTTTCTGGGTGTGGATGAACATGACATAATAGGCTGACAGCAGGAACACGTGGCCCACAGGCAGTGACAGTATCGCTATCACATTTGGCTGCAGTATATTGTGTTGAGAGCAGCAATAACTTTCCTGCAGAGATGGGAGTGCCTTTAATACAGCTCTTTCAATCGGACAGAGTAACAGGAACTGACCTAAAGTTTCAGGTGTGGATCCATCTCCACATGGGGGAAAGAGACAGTAAAATAGCGATGAAGAAACAGAAAGCTTTGTGCTCGCTGCAAAGTAGGAAAGAGGTGGTCAGACACATAAAACAGCTTGGTGATAATTTGCAGCGACAGTTTTATGTTATTTAGTACACGGATTTGTTCCTTAAGATGTGTAATTTGTATGTTGGTTGTATGAGAACAGTTTCTTCTAAAGTCCTGTCAATTGACAGTGGAGAGCTAGCTGGTGCACATCTTCAAGAAGACTGTCTTTTTAAGGCGATTACAAGTTTCTCGAACAAATCTGTGTTATATTTTTAAAATAGTTTAGCTAATGAGCAACGAGAGTACAAATAAATTCTCCCACCCTCCATTTGAAGATAAAACTCCATGTGCGAGTCTAAGGTTCCTTGAAGCTACTGATGTTCGTCATTATTGGACATTCCCAGTGATATTGACTAAGAAGCTAAATTTTTAAATGTTGTAGTTCAACATGTGCAAAACATTCGTATCCCCTGCAAATA
Source organism: Lepisosteus oculatus (assembly GCF_040954835.1). NCBI lineage: Eukaryota > Metazoa > Chordata > Actinopteri > Semionotiformes > Lepisosteidae > Lepisosteus > Lepisosteus oculatus. The sequence continues at coordinate 55,457,842 of NC_090709.1, read as the reverse complement.
TCGGCAAGGTCAGTGATATTCTCAACAATTTGTGCCATTGCAATTCGTGCAATTGGTGCCATACTTTTTTGAAATGTATTCTGACATGCCAGGATCAGAGGGTCATATTTAAAAACCTGGTGCATTAAAATTTCTTGTACTTCAGGATTTTGATAGTCTGTTACATTGTCTTTCACACGGCGGTGTCAGAACTGTGAGACATTTTCATAATCGGGGGGAAGGCCGTAGCAATAAGCAGAAAGTGCAGTCACCTTTTCCCAGTGTAAGTCTGTGTTGTGGTGAGTTTTTAAAATTGGTTTGCGATTTTCTGAAATATTTCCATACAAAAATATAATTTGGACAGTCGCTATTTGGATATTCCCTTTCAGTGAAGACGTCTACAGTATTCCAGCCGGATTAGTACTGATTGAAGAGAGCCATCTACAGGCGAAAGGTGACATAACATCACAGCAGCACCATTTAAGGTGGAACAAAAAACACGCATAAGAAGCTGGTGAATAAGAAGCTACTGTAACTTCAGCCTCGTAGCAGACCCTGGGAGGCACGCTCAAAATAATCATCTTTCCCAGTACTTCAGAGTCATATTTAGATCGCTTTACTGCAATTTTATTTGATTGATGGGAGATGTGAAGCCATCGAGCCTGTACTGTGCTTTCACGTTGAAATTGAAGCCATTTCTCCTGCTTTCTCTCAGTGTCCGGGCTGCAATTGCGTGTAAAGGAGGCGACTTGAAAATGAAACGTGTAATCACCTTACAGAGGGTCTTCACGACGGGGTGCGTCAGCTAGTTCTCCATTATTGTCAGTTTACTGGACTTCTGAAGAAACCTATCTACAACGAAGATACAAACTGCACAGTTTAAGGCACATGAAGAGAAATCTGTTTGCTGATTGACTCAAAAAATGACGATACAAATAATCTGCCAGGCTGATTTACTTGTCCGACCACCTCCCTCCGTCCCCCTTTGCTGTTAGCACAATTCTTTCAGTTTCTTTTCTTGTATTTTCCTTGCTATTTTAGTGTTCCCCATGTATAGATGGATCCACAACCGAAACCGGTTTCACCCTGTGTTTCTGCATACCTTGCACAGTTCCAGTGGCGCAATCGGTCCGTGTTTGGTACTTATACAGTAGTGTACAGCGGAGTCATGCCGAGGTTGTGAGTTCAAGCCTCACCTAGAGTTTTAGCTACTGAAAGCAACTGTTAAGTTTAGATACTATCAGGTATCTGATGAAGATAAATTAACATCAAACGAAGAAGTAAAGGTTTACTTCGAGTCACAATCAAATAAGGCTCCACAGCTGAAACATTGTGTTTCCTTCTCTTTTCAGCATGGAATAAACCTTGACTTTTTCCTTTGAAGCCCATGCATGCTGACGCAGCTCCCTACTTAAATTACGATCAGCTGTGTATCTTCAGCTGACCTGTACACAAATATATGAGAGAGGTCTACTGAGACGAGAGGAGCACTGAAGACTTGAAAAAGCTCTCGCATTAGACTCTGTGTTTTTGTTGTTCCCCAGATTTGTTTTTAATGTTCTTTTTCTTTTGAAGTTGTTGCGTTTGTTTTTTTTTTTTCGTAGTTGTGAGACAACTACCGGGATTTACCTAGGTTCCTGGAAGACTTCTTGTTTTGTGTTTGTTGTATTTTCGGGTTACAACAATTGTTTTTTTTCTATTGATAGGACCCCACGCATTACTATGGGAGTAGTTAACATTAGTTCTTACATTGTACAGTACCTGAAATTACCACATAAACTACTACTCTTTTTCCTTTTTTTTGACAGGCACAAGTGAAGTTTGTTTTTCCTTGCTGCTGATTGGTAGCTACAATGGGTCAATTGCAATAAACTTATATTCAATAAACTCTGCTGAAATTTGTCAGCAACTCTGTACTAAACCTGTTCTCAATTGCAACAAACCTAAAATAACAGCTGCTGCCCGTTAGATGTTACGGCATTAGGAGTCTAGCTTAAACCACCTCTTCATAGGTTTTAAGCAACTCAGTAGCGGACTAAGCAGAACAATTGATCACATTAGAACTGTCTTGAATGTAATGGAAATAATGTACTCATTAAGTAACAAGGTTATGCACCACTTGCTTGAAAATTATTATTATTATATTTAACTAAAATTGCTTTCCAGACACCACAAATATTCACAATGAATGTTATCATTACACGTATTTATTAATAAAAGTGTTATTTATTAATAATTAAGTTCCATGTATATCTTTATTAGTCGCTGTATTACAAGTAATGCATATACAGTCTATTATAGTTAGTTTTCAGTTATCCTGGGGAGGGAAGAGAATGGAAATTAAGGAAATAAAAATTTAAAGGGCTTTTAAGTCTTCAATGTGTTCTGTCATAGCTGTGTGTTGTCATATCTGGGTGTTAATTTAGTATATTTGTTGTATTATTTATTGTGATTTGACACTACACTTGTGTTTCTCAGGAGAAAGCAGTAAGATTTTTTTTTATTTGAGGGTACAGAAAATTGTATTGTACGGCCAAATGTAAGGTTATGTTAAGAAAGGTTCTTCGGAATAGTGTCCCTTACTTATCTGTGACTGTGGTCCAACAATAACGGTGCTAAAATAGCCGGAATGTGTGGGAAGAAGATGGAGATGGAACAAGAGGCTTATTCAGTCGATAGAAAGGTTGTGTAGGACTGAACACACTACGGTTATGGTACTGGGTTTAAGAGCATTACGATCCTACAGTCTCCTGATCCGTAATCAGACACGTTATCCAATGGCCCTTGTACCGCATTCCTCAAGTGCACCACTGTGAGCTTGCGCCGCTACAATAATACATCGCCCCAGTCCAAATTTTCCCAATTAGGTGCACGTTTTCTATGTGTATTTAGTTAATAAGTCTTTCATTTTGTCTGTTTTAAAAATTGCATCTCTTTAAAACAGACAAACAAGTTTATGTGTCGCGCTGAAATTCACACATGAGGGAATTCAAACAAAAGAAATCACAGAAAAGATATCGCGCTTAAAGAGAAATCCAGAGTGGAGACGCTGGTGATAGAAAACAGAGCTTCATATGATGCATGAGATGCTTTACCTCTGAACTAAACTCGTCTCTTTAATCATAATAATAATAATTAATAATAATAATAATTGCTTACACTTATATAGCGCTTTTCTGGACACTCCACTCAAAGCGCTTTACAGGTAATGGGGACTTCCCTCCACCACCACCATCATGTTAGGAAGAGTGTATAGTTAACAGTGTACATTTTAAAAATCAAAGCAAGACAATGAGACACGAAGAGAATTCGGAACACGAGCCTCTCCTTCATTGTTTAATGAGCTTTTGATGAACGCCTAAGTGAAAGACAAATTCACTATTTTCACTTTGTGATTAAAAAACACTTTTATCACATGTTAAGCACTCCTGATGGTGTCGAATGGTTCTCTTTTCTACCCTCATCATTTGAGGATCCCCAGGTAAAATATATTTTTAAACTACAACAAAATTGCAATATTTTGAATACTATTTAAGTTTACATAGTCACATTCCCGGTGATATTGACTTAGGTGCTCAACTATTAACTTCTTGTAGTTTGACTTGTGCCAAAAGTTTGAAATCTTTGCAACTATCAGGATGCTTAAGGACATCCAAAGAAACCCCATCACATTTAGGGGAGACGGTGTTGAGGTCAGATTAATTTGAAATGCGTCTCTGGGGACTTTTGATTTACCAACGTTATGTTTAACTGAAGGATACGCTGACTGACTGTGCCATAGAAACTAACGCACATCACCTTTCTTCTACATTCACAGGTTTTTGGCTAAAGACAAAAAAATCGTTTTCGTTTCCTTGCCAGCTGTCAGTAATACCTCTGCACCGACAAAACAGATGGGTATTTTATCTTTCGCAATTTGTATGGATTTTTTTAAAAACAAGTTGTTCCAAAAATTAAATGAACACTTCCATTAAATTTAATGTAGAAGCATGTTGCTGTCCATAATGATAAACTGTGTGGCAAGACAGGCACCACTGGGACTCAACCCCAGGATCTCCTGTTTACTAGGCAGGCACTTTAACCAACTAAGCCACAGCATTCTCGCAGCCTAGTGTTAATCCTGCATCAGCAGGGTCAGCTTGTCAGCACGCCCGTCTCCATTTGGTGGTTTGAGCTGATGTTGCCATGACGTTGCCATTAAATGCGACCGAGAATACTCCAACCGGCGCGCCGCTACGCCTACTGTCGGAGAACTAAGCCATGGCACTGGCATCAAATATCCCTTTTACAGCCACTTGGACACATCTCAATTGCTCTGAGACACCTGCATTCAGTGTGCGCTGAGCCTGCTCGCTGAGCAAAGTGACGAGAAATGGCTTATGTCCAAGGAGCTCAATTTGCTTTTTATGTTCAACGGGGTGTCCACTACAGCTGGCACTGAAGCGCAGCACAGGCTCTGTGGTTTGACATCTCCCAAGGTAAATGTTGAAATTGTAGGTGGAAGAGGAAAATTACCCTCGAGCATGGGGAAAGAGCCAACTCATGTCCGGAAGGGGCTAAAGTGTGTATGGAGGTGGCCTAGTGGTTAAAGCAATAACTTCTTAATACATTATACTCTGCACAAGTAGGTTTGAACCCCATCCTTGTTGAGGAAGGGCTTTGACACATTTTGACCTTTTTAAACTTGGTGTGCTTTCATTTTGTTTGTTCGCTCCTATACTGTAACAGTAATATTTCTAGATGTGCATGAACATGGTAGGCTGACAGCAGGAACATGTGGCCCACAAGCATTGACAATATCAGAGGTGTCTGCAGTGTGTTGGTTTGTGAGCAACAATAAAATAACTTGACGTGGAAGCAGGTGTGCCTGCATTAACACAGCTCCATCGAGCGGAAAAAGCAACACAAGAACGGACTTTCAACAGCGAGTTTCTGTAGCTGAAAACAGAAACTACTCCACGTGATGATTGAACTCACAACCTCGGCATAACTCCGCTTTAAAAGCACCCCAACCTGACCAATTGCGCTACGTTCTGAATCGTTAAGAAATCATTGTAAAACCAACAGAAAGTACAAACTTCTATAACTACAATCCTAGTTATATAACAATTGTAAGTATAAGGATAAACTACTTCAAGGCATTGGTCCAACTGAGCAAATAAGGTCGTAATAATGTTGTCACCCCAAAACATAGACACTATGTAACATGCTGTTCCTGGACGGATAGCCCTCCTGCACATCAAACAGTCCGATGTAGTAACTGTGAATTCGGGGTTAGTGTAGTTATCTGACCATTGATAAAGTACAACTATTTTTATCCAAAACTGACGGGGGTGGGACTGTTCAGTTGAAGGGGCGATTTTGGCATGCCAGTAACATTTTCACAAAACGTCCTAGAGTTACAAAAACACTTACTTTGTGTATAAAGTGCATTGTGTACACACTGTAAGTTCACAACGGGAGAAATACTGCTCAATATGGGATCCTGTCCAGGAATTTCAGGGCTGTAGGGGGTCAGATCTATAGATGTAGTAAACACATTAGTGGAGACGGTGTGTCTGCTCTCTGTGTTAGAGCCGGACAGGAAGAATAATCTGTGGTCTGGGAAGTAGCGACCCTCGTTGGAAGAGCAGGAGAGAATGAAAAAAAAACTTTTTCAGGGACGCTGATTTTTCTCCTTGGGGGAATTAAAAGCACTTCTAAGGAGTGACCTTGTGGCGCAATGGTAGCACATCTGACACCACATCAGAAGGTTGTGTGCTCAAATCATGTTGAGATCGGTTGATGTGTTTCTGCTGAACCCAGAAATTACACCATGCAGTCCAGTTTTATCTGTATACCACATAGATGATCTAAATGAAATAACAGAGCAGTACAGAACACGCATTCAAGAGATTACACAACAAGTCATTTTGAACACGACAAGAGAAAAGGCACACTGCACATCCGTGAAACATCACGTCCGACTCTAGAGACAGTTACATCACAGAATGGAAGTTTCAGGCCCCTTTTTTATTACAGGTTCAAGCTAACCTGAAAGTTACAGAGTTTTAGGTGACTTTTGTATTAAATAAAATAAATATTATTTGCCCTTTTTTAAATTGTGGATGAAATACACTCCCATGTACCAAGACCTTACAGTATATTCATGTTAATTAAAATGACCAACGCTATTGGACATTAGCTGGTGCTTTTTGTAACGATTTGCTATTTCATGCAGGAAAGAAAGGAAACCCGACCCAACGTTTGCTTTCAGGTGCGGTTCATTCACATAATGGACATCTATTTCTGAGGAGCCTGATTTAAAATCACACAAATCCGGTCGAACCTACAATCTCATGATGCAAAATCAGATGCGTTATCCATTAAACCACTGGCCAATCATGTAACCGAATTGCACCATGGTGAGTTCAGCACTGCAATACTAGTAATACACCACCCCATCTAAAATTTCTAAGTGAGAAATGTGTTTTCTACATTTTTATCAGTTTTAAAATATCATATCTTTAAAACAGACAAAGGGTTTGTGTGTCACTCTGAAATTCTGATTGATTTAGAATTCAAAGAAAAAATGTTTTCTTCAACAATGCAGTGAAATTATGACATCTTCACTCTACTTCTCTCTTGTAGCAAAGCAGACCTTGCAGTGTGAGCATTTACTCCAGTAAATTAGGTCATGTATCATGTTAAATCACTTCTTCAAAACAAAACATTTCCTGGTGCATGTTTTCTCCATGAAAAAAAATACATTTTTCCCTTACATGATTTCTCGTTTTTTTCCATCAGAGTACAGAGAGAAGAAAAAAGGGAAAAGCACTGTCGCAAAAGAACTCCGTCACCCTTGGGAGATGTCAAGCTCATCGGATATGAAAAGTGCCCAATAAAAGCAATTTTGCTTAATTTATCTTAGCTTCAGGACTGCTATTATGTGTGAGGAGGCAACTTGCTCAGCCAGCAGACTCAGTGCTTACTGAATACAGGTATGTTTTGAGTGTCATGCTGATAGTCTTATAAATGCAAAAGAAACTTTTAAAGCTGATAAAGTAATTTGCATGTGGCTACAACATCCCTGGAAGAGAGATTTTATCAGTTGCACATAATCGGTATTTTTTACTTTTTGTTCAGCACTGGAAATATATTTTTTTAAGTTTTCTTAAGAAGATCTCATGAAGTATTGACAGGACCTACCTTTAGCACTCAATAGCGATATTAATGGAGTAGAAATGTAAGATAAATTGATGATCTGAGCTAAAATAGTCCTTCCGCACCTCATGTAACAGTGTTCGTATTCATGGCAAGTAATATTCTTTTTCAACCCCAAACGTTGCTATTGCATTAAGCTTTGTGCGACCATTAGAAGTTTCGGTAGCTTCTGGAGAGCGCACTTTTCCAAACTGAAACCTATAAGAACATTATTCAAGGTACACCATGTCCCAGAATCGTTCATCGGGACTAGGATTAATATCAATGGAAAGTACTTCAAAATAAAAGATTTAACTGAAATATTAAAAGAGTAGGAAAGCATTTAAAATAGAAAAAATCAGTTCAGATGATATTTCATTTTTGAGAAATGGGCACATACATCAGCTCAGTGAGCAGTGCAAGGTGCTCTCCTGGAGATGATGTTAAATTAGTTAAAATCATGTGATAGTTGAAAAAGCTTAATACTTAGTGAAACAGCCAGCACAAATGGTTGCGTTTGTGATTATGTCACTTCTCTACTATAGCAGCGTCGATAAAAGACCCTCTGAAAGCAGTAAAGCACTGCACAACTGAATTCATTGCTATTTGGAGAAATCCACAAACTCATGTTTTTCATGTGCTTTAAAAGACAGCCATACTCACCGACAAAATAACGACACTGCAGCTGATTTTTTCCGAAGCACAGTTGACCTTTCTGAGCCAAATGATGAAGCTCACCCAGTGAATACTATAGCAGAAGGTGGAGGAAAGTGCAACTTTGTAACTACTGCAACCACAGGAACAACTGCAAGAAGCAGAATCAATTTCCCATCGAATGGTGGTGTTGTCTGAGGTACGCGATGTGAACGTGTGCAGAGAATCCCACAATCTCTTCAAAACTTGGACAAAGTATTTCTGATGGAGTGCTGTGCGCAAAGATTGAATAAGCTTTGCTCCTGCCAATGATTCTGCATGAAAAAGCACAGCATGCTGAAGGGACCAAAGAGCATTGCTGTTGGGAACACAAAATTAGGCTTTTTTATGCCTTGATGTTAAGCTGACAAAGACTATCTTGAAACACCTAGTTCAGTCTCTCGACAGACTGTCAAGCAAAGCTTTTAGCCATTGAACTCGCAATAGAACGAAGGTCTTAACCCACCAACACTTAGCAGCGGCAAGATTCAAACCTAACCCAGCGAAGAAAATGGAGCACCCACCCAGCCACACTCCCAACACCTTACTCTTTTGGAGAACGTTGGGTGGGTTCAGCTCTTGTTGTGCAACGCGTGGAAATGACTGCACCTTCGTTTTCCGAGATGTTTCCTATCACTTCTTTGTCAGCTCTGAATATAGTGCTTCTTTGGAGCAGGCTTCAGACCTTTTATTTTATTTATAAAGGAGGGCGCATTCCAAAATGTCTAATTCCTGTTTTAGAAATGCTTTGGGCAGTGTGTTTTATATAACGCACAAACAGTATTCTGATTGTATACTGTAGACCTGTGTAGCAATCATACTGGACGTGACTGGGATTCTGAAATGTTTCTTGAAAAGTTATTCAGGGCTGCTTGAATCTATAATAAAAAAGTGACCCGAAACTTCCTACCTTCCAATCACTGATGTGGCTCTCCCTAAACCTGTACGTGATGTTTTGCAGATGTGCAATGTGCCTTTACTCCTGTATTAAAAACGACCTCTGTTGTTGGGCGGAGTTGAAGGAGAACTAACTGCACAGAAAAAGTATGTAACGATAAAATATTTCTACACTTAAGAATGTCCCTTTAAATCCCTGCTCACACACGTCGGTGTGGCGAGTGGGCAGGTAGAGAGCTTTTACAGATGCTCATGATGTTTCTCATGGGGTGTTACCTGCAGTACAGGTCAGAACAGCTGGTCTGATTGTCTTAGAAAACAAAAAATTAAAATCAACAGGGAAATTGAACAATACAGAAATCAGTGCAGTATACAATAGGAAGCAATCAAACAAAATGCTCAGCAAAAATCGTAGTTGAGTAAATTGATATAAAAAAATAATATTTGTAAGCAAAGGAGAGCCCGCGCTGCGTGTGAAACACATCAATCGTTCAGCATTTCTGAAATGTTTAATTGAATTGACAAAGAAATCCTCTCCTTAAACTATGAAAAGGATTATCTGTTGAGCCAGCAGGCGTAACACTGCAGTTGCCCGTTTCTCACAGGTGTTTGAAGTTGTGGATAACATTTAGCAGGTTTGGCACCGTGGCTTAGCTGGTTAAGAAGCCTCACTAAAACCCAGGAGACCCTGGGTGTGAATCCCACCGGTATCTATTCGTAGACAACAGGCCACTCATTGTCAATATTTATGGAGCTTAATTTAAAGACAACAGGAGAAGCATGAGTTACAGCTCTCTGTAGCTGTTTTGTATAGCTATGTATTGGTTGGCTCTGTGGTGCAATGGAGAGTGCATTGGATTTCTATGCCTTGTTAGACTGAAATAATTCTGAGGTTGTGGGTTCAAGCCCCACCACAGTCATGTATCATTTTAATTCAACCTTTCAAAATCCTCTAGGGATTAGTGTTGATCAAGTCAAATAAAGGACTTCTTAAGAGTCCACAGTTGAAAATGAACCACCAGCCACAAGAAATAAATTAGCACTGGACTGTGATCACATTACTCCCGTCCTGGAGTCCTTGCACTGGCTTCCTGTCAACTTCAAAATCCTCATGCTCACCTATAAGGCTCTCCATGGCTTGGCACCTCAGTACCTGTCTGGGTTATCGCCCTACTCCCCACCTCACAACCTTCGCTCTTCTAATTGTGATTTCCTATCTGTCCCCCAGTCCATCTACACTCTATGGGTGACAGGGCCTTCTGCTGTTTTCCCCAAAGCTCTGGATCTTTATCCCCAAGGATATCAGAGAGTCACCTTCTCTAAACTCCTTCAAATCCAGACTCAAAACCCTCTTCTTTAGAAGAGCCTTTAATGAACTATTCTTTACCCCTCTGTTCCTACTGTATTTAATACCACCATCTATTGTCTCCTCTAACTGTGTATTCTCATCCTGCTTATCTTGTGTATTTTTTTAACTTTATTGTTGTCATTCTGTAAAGCGCTTTGAAAAGCCACCTTTAAAGGTGCTATATAATGTAAAGATTATTATTATTATTAATAATGAACAGTGCATTTAACACTGAGCACATGCGGTCCTTCTTTGCAAAGGATTGCAAAGGTTGGGAATTAGCTTTTCACTCGTGTTGTTGAAGACCGTATCCTGGCTTTGTTGCAGGAAATGTCTGGATGCCATCACCGGATCAAGGAGAGGATCAGGGTTATGGGAAGTCTTTTTGATGCCTGACACTGTGTGTTTCCTGGTTGTAACGGGTGTCATTCTGGACCTAAACAACAGAGAACACCATTGAAATCGCTGAACTGCCTAGCGGACACTTTGTCGCCTTCTTCTGACCTGTATTTAATGCGGTTCTCTGAAAACTTGGCACGTTATATCTGTGTTACCTTTATGGAGGGCACACTCATAAGAATCATAGATTCGATCACAAGCATCTAAAAATGAGCATGAGAAAATGACATAACGCTATAAGGCTGAATGGCACAAATTCTCCTGTTACTTCTGCAGCAGATGTATGTTTTTTGCTTCTTAACACTGAGATGGAGATATTTGGCAGCAGTGGGATTCCAACTCACACCCCCAAAGAGACTAGAGCTTAAATCCAGCTCTTAATTAAAAACTAGGTGACTAGTAAGGGCTGGTAGGAGAGGAAAGGAATAAATGCTTCTTTTTTGGACAAATTTAATTTTTTTTGGACAGATTTAATAAAAAAAAATAAATCTTGTTTTATTTTTTGGATAAAGTAGACTTTATCTACTAAAAGAAGGAAAGAAATATTTGATTATTATTTTTTCACCAGTTGTTTTGATCAAATTATTGTAACGCAGTGCCATATTAAGATATAATATGTACATGAACGTCATGTCTGAGTCGATGATGGCAGCTGAGTATCGCTGGAGGACAGTTTATCATGAGTGGGTAAGCCTGCATAATGAGGGAGAAGAGATCGGCCTCTCTGACGCAGTGTCCAGTGACTCTAACCTTCTGTCCTACTGTTCGCTGCTAATGTAGAGGGTGAATGTTTATTTAGGTGAATGTAAGGTTTCATTCTTGTTTCCGAGCACTTTTTTTGTTGCTGAAAATTAATCTTTTAATTTTCATTTGAATGAATTCCGATATTGTCACCTAATTCTATACATTGTTTCATTAGACTAGAACATTTAGAGGAGCTCAATTGCATTTATTATTTCTATAAATACTTCAGTCAAAAATGTAAAGAAGGTGCTCCTGTTTTCACCATTATAAGAACTGTGATGCACCAGTAATATTTACTCTCACAAAAGTATTGTAATTGTATTGTTCTGTTCTGTAACAACCTTGAGTGACACAAACCTTCTGTTTTACTGCACTTCACTTCTCCAGAGGCCAGTTCAGCACACAAAGATCCTCAGTCAAACAAACACTGCAATCGCTTGATAAACGCCATTTCTCATCCTTTCTCTTAGTGTCGTTGCTACTATTGTATGCAAAGGAGGCGACTTGACAATGAAATCGTAAAGAGAGTCTTCATGAAGGTGTGCGTCGGCAAGCTCTCCATTGGCAATTGACAGGGCTTGTGAAGAAACCAATCTCATTCAACAACCATACAAATTGCACAGCTTAAGGCACATGAAGCGAAATCTGTGAGCTGATTGACACAAAACAATGTCACTTCACATTATCTGCAAAGTGGTTTTGCTTGTCTGACCACCTCTTCCTACTTTACAGTGAGCACATATATTTCAGTTTCTTTCCCCCATGTGGAGATGTATCCATTGCCAAAATTGCTGTCCGATTATTTAAATTATCTGTAAAACTGTTACATGACTTCATCTAATTGTAAATTTATAAGACGGTCTATGAGACATTTGTGAGAGTAGCTGAATCCCAGGGCTGGTATGGAATCACACACAGACGGGTCTTCTGTGAGATCTGAGTCCCACTGCTCAGAGCTACAGACTGGTCAAATGGTCACTATTGTAGACACGACCATCGGACCATCGGCTACAAATAATCAATATACTGATCATAGTGTCAATACTGGTGTTTATTACATAAATACTCTATATAAATAATAAGATAATTACACACTGATATGTGTTATAAAACATTTATAAACATTTTGGGAGGCTGACATACAGTAAAGAAAGTAATACTGAAGGGCTGGAAGTCCTGCAAAGCATTAATAGAACCTTCTTGCGTTCGACCTGGAACAGAGCCCACAACTGCCAGATCAGTGACCCCTGAGCCCAGTTCACAGAGAGGAGAACCAGGAGCTCTTCTATGTCTCTAAGAGGGCTGGGAGGAAGGAAAAAAGGGGGAAATGTGACATGAGTCCAGGCTGTTCTGTCTGATATTGTTCATGTAGCAGCACTGATTGTCTGAATATCTTCTAGTTCTGGATTGTGAGGATAGAGAGCAGTACAGAGTTGAGCTTCTGTCTGAGTGTGAGTCTGAGCTGTGAATCTGACTGAGAAGAGAATAATGATTTTTTATTCTGCCTGAGAATTTTTCCTGAGAATTTTTCTTCTTTTCCAAGTGGTGTTACATCCCCTTCAGATACTCTACACAGACTGCCAGAGAGACGAGGAGAGAGAGATGGACAGATAAGAGCACACACAGCAAGAGACACATACGTCTTGATTTACTTTGAAGCAAGTGTTCATTTCTTTTCAGGAACAAGTTGTTTTTGAACTTCAAGAAATTCATACAACTTCTGAAAGATAAAATACAAATCTTGCTTCTCAGGACAGAAGAAATGCTGCAAACAAATGCCAGTGATTTGTGAAAAGCAATGGGAATGTGTCCCTGTGCAGCTGTTAAACAAAGGGCTGCTGGGTCAAACGCACTCAGGGACGAGCTTCAGATTGTGATGATGTAAACATAATCTCCGCTAAAAATTGAAGGGGTTTCTTCGCAAACCCTCTTGAATGTTGCAGGAAATCTTCGTGTTTTACTCGTGTGCAACTACAACAAGTAAACAATTAAGTACCTAAGTCAATGTCCAAGAAACCATCCTCACGTGTGGAATTTTTCTTTAACTGGCTGTTGGGAGAATTCATTTATACACCCGTTGTATCCTTAGCAAAAATATTTTAAAATTAGAACACAGATTTGTTGGAGAACTTGACAATCCTTGACAATCATTATTAAATGAGCATTATACAAATGTGCGTTGATATTTTTAATATGTACCTTAATTGTAATGTATATATATAATTGTTTTGATATGGATGTTCATTTGAAGGAATTGAGGAAACTATGGAGGATCGCAGAACAACCAAAGATACATTTGGGCATCTGCTATTGGTAAAGATTAACGAATACAGTAAGTGTGAAGCTTGCACACACACGAGAGAAAAAAATCAGTTTGAATTCACTTCATTAGACTGACGGTGTGTATAGCAGAGGATGGTTTCGATCCATCAATCTTTGGGTTATGGGCCCAGCACGCTTCCGCTGCGCCACTCTGCTGACAGCTGTCATAGTGTGATTCAACACAACTGCTCTATCTTTGCTTTCTAAAAGTGCGCCCGAGATGAAAAGTCTGAACGGTAAACGCAGACGTCACTTTGAGCACTTGGTCTTTTATAGTACAAATATCACACGCTGCACTACATGGGCGTGTCTTCAAGATCGTTGAGAACCAAACCTTCTGCTTTCCCAAGCAACTGATTTTTCCTCCTTAATTCACAAATCTTCAATGAGAATCAGTGAAAAAAAAACCAAACACATGTGCACACTCGCGTCCTAGTGTGAAAGAAAAATGATGGAAGCATTTGAGAAATAAGAAGAGTAGTCTGAACAGCTCCAGTCTATCAAGTGCTCTACAAAGTGATCGCTACTTCCACACCCAGTTTATAACACTGAAAATGATTCAGGAAGCACAGCAAAGTTCTAAAACCAGTGGTTGAAAAGCGTCTAGATACATAAAATGACAATTTCTCAAAAGTAAAATCTTCAGCTTTTAAATATTGTCATCCACATATTTTCGTTTTTCTCTTTTTTACATAACACGCTTTCGAGAAATAGACTGTCTTGTAATGAAGGCTGCATCAGAAAATGTGTATCTAAATTAAAATCGGGTTTATGACTTCTGCGTTTTTCAGCTTTCTTAGCGCTTGGGTCTCGATTCAGATATTGCAATGAAAGCAACAGGGGAGTAAGTTTCCCTTTTCTAAATCAAAGGTGATCTGCTCACAAGGAAGTATAAAAACTTCAGCGTTTACTTTTTGAAGACCGCAAATTGTCGAAACACTATTGCTTCATAAGCTAATAAGTAACGTTTCTGAGCACGCATTGTATTACTAATGCTGTTATTAATAATAAAAAAGCTTAAATTCACATAATGGAATTTGGACGGCTCAAAGTAGTCTATTCCTTGTACAACTAACTTGCCCGCTGAGTAGAGTTTTAAGCAACGGCAGCAGATATAGCAGTAATAGCAACAGCGTAGAGTGTCACAATACTCTATGAAAGAATTGCGGCTTCAGATCGTTTTGTTCTGTTGAAGCTACCTACAGGCTCCGAATTGTTGACATTGGCTGTGATCTTCTTTTTTCAGGTTTCATGAAATTCTTCACATATTTGAAATATTTCATTCGGGTTCGCCCAATACACGGTGCAAACCGTACCTGCAGCAGAATGCCGTGGCACATGAAGCCCTTTTGTTTGCCGGTTGTAAGGATTGAGGTGCTTACTACAAATCGAGCAAGCGAAAAGAAAATTAAACAGGAGTCACTTTTTGGATTGCTAATTCATTGTGCTCTGCTCGTCTAGGTTCAAATCCCATCCTTGTCATGGTTAAGGCCTGAGACGTGTATGTTTTTTCTAAACGGTGTTTGCATTTGTACAGTAAATGGTAGATTCTGCTTTCAAATTAGCTGCACCAGGCATTCGGGTACAGAAAAACACAGGGATTTAAAATTCAGGAATATGAATGGCCAATTGCTTACAGCTAGGGTTTTTACGTTTTCTTATTTAGCGATTTGTGTATCAATCTTTTAACAATTCATTAAAATGCTAACAATATGTAAAATCAAAACAACAGCACCGTTAAATGCTGGGGAGACAGGTAGTTGTTTTTTTCAATCAGATGCCAATCTCTAAAGCTGTGTGTGAGAGCTTATGCATCTTTCCTTTTCTCACATTTTCTGACAACTATTCCAAAGGGGCACCCTGTCAGCTCCTAATACTTTTTAAAAGTCTGCCTGCATGTTTGATTATTGTCGTTTTATTTAGAAAAAGTTCAATATTGATCAAAACTAAAGAAAATTAGGATCACGAATTAAAACAGGGCTGAAGATGCGAGTCGCTCTTGAATCAGAGCTGGGCGACATGGGCTTCTGTTCTGATATGATTGTACGAGAAGCAGGAGGAATCTCTTCTCTCCTATGGAGCATGAGCTGAATCAGGAGTGAGACATTTCGTATGCTCGTGCATATGTTAACGCATGCATATGTTAACGCATGACCTACATCGTAAAACTAAATTAAAAAATAACATTAAGTTGTCAAAGACATTCATTTATATAATAACAAGAGACAGACATAGTAATGATTCTACATTAACTTGTCCTGCACTGATCAGACTAATTGAAATGTATGAAAGCCCGTTTCCCCCAGGGAGTTACAAAAAAACTCGCTATGGTATCGCAGAATTCCGACTAAGTAACTCAGAATTGCGACTTAGTAACTCACAACTCCGACTTTATATCTCACATTTGCAACTTCGAAATAGCCCATATTTCATTGTCTGTCCTTTTGTTATTGTAACGGATTATATATCCGGGTCTCTGTGTGTAATTGATTACGTTGATTGAGCGGCAGTGTGACCAGGTGTGCGGTAGCAGGTCCTGCCAGTATAAAAACCTAGTCACAGCGTTCACACTTTATGCTTTCTTGCTTCAACACAGTTTGGTGGTTTACTTATTTTACTCCTGTAGCAATTGAGCGGGACGTTAATTTGTCGATGCGCTCGTTTTTCTTTGTGCTGTGCCTGTGCGCAGGGGCCGGGCTCCCCACACTGATCTCCGCCGGGCCGGCTGGCTGGGACTCTCGGGAATTGGCGCTCCAGGCCGACCTCCCGGCTCCTGAAGACGCAGCCCAGTTGGAGGACTTGAACCTGGCAGATGCGCCCTCCGAAGACCTGTCTGCAAGCGAGAACGACTCGCAGTCCTTGGCTCCCGACTTTCGCCGCCTTCCCGTGTCCAGAGACGCGTACTCGCCCTACTTCGACTAGGAGAAGATGAAGCCCGAAGCCGGCAGACGCCCCTTACCCGCCTACATCAAGAGCGTCCTGTTTCCTCCCCAGCGAGGGCGGCAGCCGGCTCGCCCAGCCATCGGGGGCACCCGAGGAGTGGCCGTGTGGTGCGACTCCAGCAGGATGTATGTGAGGGTCAGTCGGCTCCTGTTCGGCTTCAGCTGTCGGCCATCGGAGGTGACCTTGGGTAACTGCAGCGTCAGCCGAACCACACGCCGTTACTTCTACTTCATCTACGGGCTTCACGAGTGCGGCACCGAGCGATCGGTAAGCGGGTCTTCATCTACAGGCAGTGTATCGATGTGAGCTGTAGGGCTAGTGTCGGGGTTGCCTTTCCTGGGAATATCCCTTCCTCTGTGACCCTGCAGGTTGTCCAGGGCTGCCTGGTGTACTCCAACACTCTCCGCTATGCGCCGCCCTCCTCCAGTGCGCCTGTGCATCGCTTCATTCCCTTCTCTGTGCCGGTCAAGTGCTCCTACAACAGGTAGGCAGGGCTCTGCCACTGCTGAGAAGCTGCTGGGAAAGTGTCCAGAAGCCCCTCATCCCCTCTGTCCTGCAGGTTCCACCACTCCTACAAGGTTGGCTATGTCCCCACGTGGGCCAGGAGAAGGACCTTCTTCAAGGACCTGAAAAACAAGCACAGCTTTGTCCTGCTCACCACCAACTGTAAGCTCCTTGAGCGAGTGGCTCCTCCTGCCAGCAGGGGGTGCTGTGTGCAGGTGTAATGCTGCCTCTCTCTCTCTCCAGCCCACTGGGTCCGGCTCTCTCCTAAGGATGAGTACTTCCTGTGTCAGCCCATATACTTCCAGGCCACTGCCTACTTTGCAACAGCGGAACAGAGGCTGTACATCCACTCGTGTTACATAACGGAGAAACCAGACCAGCACTCGCAGCCCCCTTTCCCTGTGATCGACAACTTGGGGTACGGCCCCTTCTTGGAGGGGAGGTGGGCAGGAGCCCTGAGAGCCTGCAGGGGTTCATCCTTGTCCTTGGGTGCATGGTGGACAGCAAGGCAGATGGCTGCCTGTCCAGGTTTGTCCCCTCCAAGCAGAAGGATGTCCTCCGCTTCACAATTGATGCCTTCTTCTTCCAGTAGAAGCTTTCCAGGAAGGTACTGCTCTCAAAGGCTGCTCAGCCTTCTCGCTCTACTGATCCATTGTCTGCTTTTTCATCCATGATCTAGATGTGAACCAGACTGTGGCAGCCGTAGTGCCTAGAGCTGCCAGCTTGCCTTCACTGATGGCAGAAGGTCCTTCTCTGTCCCTCTATTGGCCTTGATCCCTTAATGCTGTGACCTTCCCTCTTGCAGCATGAAGTGACTGAGCTGTACATGCACTGTGTCATGGCTGTGGCTCCTGCTAAAGCAACACCAGGGACCAAGTCCTGCACCTACAACAGGGAGGCGAAGAGGTACTTCTGCAAGGAGCCTGCTGAGGGTGCTCTGGGACATGCCAGGTTTAGGCCTCACCTGTCCTCCTCCTCTCCTCCAGGTGGGAGGAGCTGTATGGTGACCATGAGGTCTGTGCCTGCTGTGAGTCCAGGTGTACTGGCAGTCGGAATGAAGGTGGGTCTGGTTCTCTATCCCTTGTGGATGCATCTCTGCCCAAGAGACAACCATGCTTGGACAACTGAGGAATGATCCCGTGCTGGACAAAGGGACTGTTTAGATGAGTAGACTGTGGGTCTCTGGGTATAGCGGATCCCTCACTCCTGGGTGCTGCTTGTCCACAGGTACCAGGAGCCTGGTGACCAGTAGTCGGGTGGCTGTGGCACCAGTAGAAGCTCCTCTGGATGTTGGAGCTGACTGGACTGAGGATGAGGAAGGAGACCCTCAGAGCTCCAGTGAAGATGCTGAGAGCACCAGTGAGGATGTGGAGGGAGCAGAGGACTTTGGAGATGTTGGCCAGTGGACAGGTAGGGTCTGGCAGGAGGAGCTCCTGTAGGGGTGGTGTCCTGCAGTGTAGCTGGATTGTTCTCCTTCCTCCCCAGGTGCCTGAATGAAGGCTCCAGCCTGGCCCTTGTGACTCTCCTGCCTCCACCTGCCTTGTAATGGCAACATCTCAATAAAGCTGTGAAAGACCCTTCTGCCTGCCCTTGTTTCTTTATGGTTTATAGGTTTGAATGGGGTGGAGTACTTCCCTTGAATTCTTTGTGGGGGTTCCCCTTTCAAGAATGCTTCCCGTATTGCTGCCAATGAGGACTGAAAATGGCTGGAGTAATAAAGCGTTGTACTGGGGGAAGATAGCCGCACTATTCCTTGGGCAGGTCATTGTGACTTTTTACTGGGGGAGAGACAGGTGTTCAATATACTGGCAGTCCTCCTGTTTCCGAGATGGGTAGTGCTTATGGAGTGTGAGTTGCTACTGTAGTGACCAGTAAGAGTGAGATCTGATGTCCTATTCTAGGCTGCACAAACTGACTAAAAGAAACACAAGGAAGGGATTGTCAACAGGGGCTTGGTGTAAAGTAGGCCTTCCCTTCCTCACCAGAGGAACAATTCTGGTGCCCAAACATCAGTGAATAAAGGTACAGTTAGAATCTTGGAGGTCTTGTCTTATGGGTATTGGTTTCACAGTATTGGACAGTCACGGGAAGTATTAGGATTGAAACTGGAGATCCCAGTACTTGATCCGGAAGACAAGTGTTCACAACCACCTCTACCAGCAGCACAGACTGTGTAGATTGAGACTGAATGCTTACTACACAAAGCCTCTCCACTGTTTCAGTGTCCCATGTCATGAATTTCAAGTGAATCATAGTCTCCCGTTGTGACTAGCTATAATTTGCACAAATCCTGCTGGCCCACTAACACTGTTAATTTTTAGCCCTACTGCAATGCCCTATTAAAGCTTCAAGGATTTAGGATAAACTATTTTATATAATGGTTCCAAAGGTGGCTTTGCAAAGCACTTGAAATAATTACAATAAGAATACACAGGATAGCACAATTCCAATAGACAGAGGAGACCATGGATGGTGGTACTAAGGAAAGTAGAAGCAGAGGGGTAAAGAATGGAACCAGTTCAGTAAAGGCTCTTCTACAGAACAAGGTGTTGAGTCTGAATTTGAAGGAGTTTAGGGAAGGTGACTCTGGTATCCTTGGGGAGAGAGTTCCAGAGCTTGGGGGCATAACAGGAGAAGGCCTTGTCACTCATACAGTGTAGATGGGCGTGGGGGACAGTTAGGAGACCAGAATAAGAAGAGCGAAGGTTCTGAGGTGGGGAGTAGGGTGATAATAGATCAAACTGCTACTGAGGTGCAACTGAAATGTGACGGCATGTTCTACAATTTATGCAAGAAAGGGTAATGTTAGGCTTTTATGGACCGTTGGTACAACAGCAGTGCTCAAGGATTCATTTCTAATATTGAGGACAATGGGTTATATACCCATCGTTCTTACCAAAGGATCAGAGACCTTTTGCTATATAAAAAGACTCCTTTCCACCACTAATTTATACAGGTTTGGTTCATTTGGGTTTTATCAGTTAAACATTTAAGTGAAGTCATTGTCCTGCTCGCGGCCGAGCCCGACACACTGTACCGTCTGGTTTCTGTCGCTGGGCGCTCACCCTGCGGTCCATATGGGTCCTAATGCCCCAGTATATGGTAATGGCAATTTCCCTAAGGAAACAAATACTCCAAATTAGTCTGAATGCCACATTCTTCATTGGTCCCATTACATCACAGAAAAACAAAACTACTCACTCTTTAATCTCGTCTAATCCAAGACGCACCGAATATCACAGTCTTCTTTTAACATGCGTGCTGTGATTCCTCTATGTAGCAGAAATGACAACCGAGGAGTCGAGAGATTATTTCAGCATTTCGGTCAGAACGGATAACACAAACGACTAACTTGGAATGACTTGCTTTTGACGCTTTTCAAAGCCTTCTTTGTGCACGACGACTGCGCCACCAAGCAAACTACATAAATATGAGAAAACACGCAAGAGAGTTGTCACTCAGTGTCGAAGGGTCGATGTATACTGGGGCTCAGTTGAAATGCAACGTCAGGACTTTTCCGAATTATGTCACACGAAGAGAGCACAGCCCTTTCCGCCCTGCCGCGTGTGTCTCGGTAACTCGCTGTGATCGTATAGTGGTCAGTACTTTGCGTTGTGGCCGCAACAACCCCGGTTCGAATCCGGGTCACGGCAGAATAGGGGCGTCTGCTTTTACTACTCGCACGAATGAAGGCAAAAAAAAGCCAATCGACGTGAACGAACGGCGCTTTACAGAGGAGTACTGCCTGACTGGATCGTTGATGAACGACAGAGGCCACTCCGACCTCTTCTCGGTTTTCTTCAATGACTTACTAAGGATCTTCTTCACATTCGCCCATGCAGGGGAAGCCAGTTACACCAAAGCAAACGCAGGAAAGTGCATTTCAAGCAGAGACCAGGAGGGACTTGTTTACACCGAGAGTGGGCGGAGAATGGAACAATGCGCCCAGCCCTGTTGCTGGAGCCGATTCTTGATGAGCTCTTGGGCTCACTAAGAGGCCCCCGCTGGATGCTAATCTTTCTGTTGTTCTTGCAGGTCCTGCGCTGCTTTTGAGCCGACAGAGCTCGACCTGGTCTGTCGGCACAGCCCAATTGCAAATGATCGGCTCCGCGTACAGAAGGAACGTGCGTTTGGTACAAGAGTGCACGAAGGCACCGGAAATACATTGGGAACAAATGACCGGTCGCTCAAGACCTCTGTGAAGTACAGGAGCGTGCAAAACGAGGCTGTTTCCGCCCGGTCTCGAACCGGGGACCTTTCGCGTGTTAGGCGAACGTGATAGCCGCTACACTACGGAAACCTGTAGGGACTGCTGCTGGTGTCTCGCTTGCGTTTCGGGCTGAGAAAGGGACGCGTCACTTTAGGCAGGTGGCGCTGGAGAGAGGAACAAAGGGCGCGATGAAACAAAATGCCGAAACCCGGGATCGAACCAGGGACCTTTAGATCTTCAGTCTAACGCTCTCCCAACTGAGCTATTTCGGCAGTGCGCAAAGCCCACAGCCACCTGCTCCAGCCTTCCTGTGTTGTGGCATGAGCGCACCAAGAGTAGCGGGAGAGTGTTGCAGGAACGTCACTCAGAAGGAAAGCCACCCAGCTGCGCCCTCTGAGCTCTGTCCAGCGCATCTTCCTCGCATGGACTCCTGCCTGCGACGGGCAGGAAACAATTAGCAAGAACAGAACGACACGCCATGGGTGTCTCATGACCGCACCTTAGGTTGTGACACGTGCAGGTGTGAGGGGTTGCCGGGCTACTTTGGAGCAGAGCTTGGGCGGAGGGGGGGCGGGAAAGCAGACAAAGAGGTGACACCTCAAGGTCTGCACGATCACAGCTCTCCGCCGCCCCAGGCTTCCGCTCGATGAGCTACTGGACACACCCGCCCCTCCTCACACAGACCGTGGAAAAGCCCCCGAGTGGGAGGGCTCGCTCTTCCTCCCAGGAGCTCTTGGACACGACGCCCAGACAGGGCGCGGGGAGCCGCCGCCTGCAAACACGGCTCCAGGCAGGACTCCACTCCGCAGGAGCCGCAGAGCAGAGGAGATGAGGGCAGCTTAGCTCCTGTGCAGAGACCTGAGCTGTTGTTGCTGCGGATGCTGTCTTTTCTGCACTCGGGATAGGAGTGAATGTTGAGTTGCACTTAGAAATGAAGCAGAGCACTTCAACGGCACGGGTGTGTGTGTGCGCCCTGGTGATTCTGGGAGACAGATCGAACCTGGGCTAAAAGAGAGGGGGCTTAGCCCTCTTCCATTTGCTACTTCAAAGTTGTACAACCCCTTTGTATCTGCTAGGCGGCGCAGTCGTCGTGCACAAAGAACACTTTGAAAAGCGTCAAAGGCAAGTCATTCCGAGTTGGTCGTTTGTGTTTTCCGTTCAGACGCGAAATGCTGACATGATCTCTCGGCTCCTCGGTTGTCATTTCTGCTCCGTAAAGGGATCACAGCACGCGTCGGCTTCCAGCATGCTGGGTCGGGGACACGATGCCGGGGGTTGGGGAGTGTGATGTCTTCCTCGTTAGTATAGTGGCAAGTATCCCCGCCTGTCACGCGGGAGACCGGGGTTCGATTCCCCGACGGGGAGTAGCTTTTCTTTCACCTCCTTAGAGAAATGACTGCCTTTCACTTCTCTGTTTTCTTTCACAGCGTCGTGCACCTTTTCATTGCTCTCGCTTTCAGAGCCTCCGCACGGCAGTCGACTCGACATCAGGAAGCACATTGAAGTGAAAGCAGGAAGCGCTGCGACATGCACTGTGCAGATCCCGCCACACTAAGAGGTGAGTGGGTCTGTTCGATGCACAAAGAACGCTTTGAGAAGCGTCAAAGGCAAGTCATTCCGAGTTGGTCGTTTGTGTTTTCCGTTCAGACGCGAAATGCTGAAATGATCTCTCGGCTCCTCGGTTGTCATTTCTGCTCCGTAAAGGAATCACAGCACGCGTCGGCTTCCAGCACGGTGGGTCGGGACACGATGCCGGGGGTCGGAGAGAGCGATGTCTTCCTCGTTAGTATAGGACCTGTCACCTGTCCCCACCTGTCACGCGGGAGACTGGGGTGCATCAGGACGCGCCTTGAAGTGAAAGCAGGATGCGCTGTGACATGCACTGTGCAGATCCCGCCACACTAAGAGGTGGGTCCAGTGGGTCTGTTCGATCACAGCGCTAGGCGAATCCCCAATCCCCTTTTGTGCCTGGCGACAAAAGATGTCTGTTTCCGCCCGGTTTCGAACCGGGGACCTTTCGCGTGTTAGGCGAACGTGATAGCCGCTACACTACGGAAACCTGTAGGGACTGCTGCTGGTGTCTCGCTTGCGTTTCGGGCTGAGAAAGGGACGCGTCACTTTAGGCAGGTGGCGCTGGAGAGAGGAACAAAGGGCGCGATGAAACAAAATGCCGAAACCCGGGATCGAACCAGGGACCTTTAGATCTTCAGTCTAACGCTCTCCCAACTGAGCTATTTCGGCAGTGCGCAAAGCCCACAGCCACCTGCTCCAGCCTTCCTGTGTTGTGGCATGAGCGCACCAAGAGTAGCGGGAGAGTGTTGCAGGAACGTCACTCAGAAGGAAAGCCACCCAGCTGCGCCCTCTGAGCTCTGTCCAGCGCATCTTCCTCGCATGGACTCCTGCCTGCGACGGGCAGGAAACAATTAGCAAGAACAGAACGACACGCCATGGGTGTCTCATGACCGCACCTTAGGTTGTGACACGTGCAGGTGTGAGGGGTTGCCGGGCTACTTTGGAGCAGAGCTTGGGCGGAGGGGGGGCGGGAAAGCAGACAAAGAGGTGACACCTCAAGGTCTGCACGATCACAGCTCTCCGCCGCCCCAGGCTTCCGCTCGATAAGCTACTGGACACACCCGCCCCTCCTCACACAGACCGTGGAAAAGCCCCCGAGTGGGAGGGCTCGCTCTTCCTCCCAGGAGCTCTTGGACACGACGCCCAGACAGGGCGCGGGGAGCCGCCGCCTGCAAACACGGCTCCAGGCAGGACTCCACTCCGCAGGAGCCGCAGAGCAGAGGAGATGAGGGCAGCTTAGCTCCTGTGCAGAGACCTGAGCTGTTGTTGCTGTGGATGCTGTCTTTTCTGCACTCGGGGTAGGAGTGAATGTTGAGTTGCACTTAGAAATGAAGCAGAGCACTTCAACGGCACGGGTGTGTGTGTGTGCGCCCTGGTGATTCTGGGAGACAGATCGAACCTGGGCTAAAAGAGAGGGGGCTTAGCCCTCTTCCATTTGCTACTTCAAAGTTGTACAACCCCTTTGTATCTGCTAGGCGGCGCAGTCGTCGTGCACAAAGAACACTTTGAAAAGCGTCAAAGGCAAGTCATTCCGAGTTGGTCGTTTGTGTTTTCCGTTCAGACGCGAAATGCTGACATGATCTCTCGGCTCCTCGGTTGTCATTTCTGCTCCGTAAAGGGATCACAGCACGCGTCGGCTTCCAGCATGCTGGGTCGGGACACGATGCCGGGGGTTGGAGAGAGCGATGTCTTCCTCGTTAGTATAGTGGCAAGTATCCCCGCCTGTCACGCGGGAGACCGGGGTTCGATTCCCCGACGGGGAGTAGCTTTTCTTTCACCTCCTTAGAGAAATGACTGCCTTTCACTTCTCTGTTTTCTTTCACAGCGTCGTGCACCTTTTCATTGCTCTCGCTTTCAGAGCCTCCGCACGGCAGTCGACTCGACATCAGGAAGCACATTGAAGTGAAAGCAGGAAGCGCTGCGACATGCACAGTGCAGATCCCGCCACACTAAGAGGTGAGTGGGTCTGTTCGATGCACAAAGAACGCTTTGAGAAGCGTCAAAGGCAAGTCATTCCGAGTTGGTCGTTTGTGTTTTCCGTTCAGACGCGAAATGCTGAAATGATCTCTCGGCTCCTCGGTTGTCATTTCTGCTCCGTAAAGGAATCACAGCACGCGTCGGCTTCCAGCACGGTGGGTCGGGACACGATGCCGGGGGTCGGAGAGAGCGATGTCTTCCTCGTTAGTATAGGACCTGTCACCTGTCCCCACCTGTCACGCGGGAGACTGGGGTGCATCAGGACGCGCCTTGAAGTGAAAGCAGGATGCGCTGTGACATGCACTGTGCAGATCCCGCCACACTAAGAGGTGGGTCCAGTGGGTCTGTTCGATCACAGCGCTAGGCGAATCCCCAATCCCCTTTTGTGCCTGGCGACAAAAGATGTCTGTTTCCGCCCGGTTTCGAACCGGGGACCTTTCGCGTGTGAGGCGAACGTGATAACCACTACACTACGGAAACGGTGGTAAGACGTGCCCAGCGGCCCAGCGCTGAGCTTCGCCAATGCGATTTAGCTGCTTCCAGTGCCTTTATTGGAGTGCGCTGATGGACCGTGCTCTCTCTCCAGAGACCAGCACGCCTGTCATGGACGGAGCAGGAAAGGCGGCGCCACATTCTACAGCCCTCTCCACGCAATCGACGAAATCGGGCTACTGAAGTGGAGAAAATCGCCTCTCCAGAAAGTGCAAATATCATCTTGGAGACTATAAATCCTATTGCCGAAGGTCAGCCCTGTCTACCAGAGTAACCCTCCCACAGCGATGATCAGCTCGTCTCACACGCGAGAAGTTTCGGTTGGAAACAAGCGCCCCCTCTTCTCGCACGTTTTGCACGTTCGAGTAGTTTTAATGCGGCTCTTTCGTACACGGTGCTGATCTTTTGGAAAGCAGGAGGCAAAACCGAGTCGAACCGCCTGGGTGAAAACCAAGAACCCTAACCGCTAGACTATATGGCAGCGAACAACCATGCTGTTCACGGCATCAAGCAAGCAAACTACATAAATATGAGAAAACACGCAAGAGAGTTGTCACTCAGAGTGTCGAAGGGTCGATGTATACTGGGGCTCAGTTGAAATGCAACGTCAGGACTTTTCCGAATTATGTCACACGAAGAGAGCACAGCCCTTTCCGCCCTGCCGCGTGTGTCTCGGTAACTCGCTGTGATCGTATAGTGGTCAGTACTTTGCGTTGTGGCCGCAACAACCCCGGTTCCAATCCGGGTCACGGCAGAATAGGGGCGTCTGCTTTTACTACTCGCACGAATGAAGGCAAAAAAAAAAGCCAATCGACGTGAACGAACGGCGCTTTACAGAGGAGTACTGCCTGACTGGATCGTTGATGAACGACAGAGGCCACTCCGACCTCTTCTCGGTTTTCTTCAATGACTTACTAAGGATCTTCTTCACATTCGCCCATGCAGGGGAAGCCAGTTACACCAAAGCAAACGCAGGAAAGTGCATTTCAAGCAGAGACCAGGAGGGACTTGTTTACACCGAGAGTGGGCGGAGAATGGAACAATGCGCCCAGCCCTGTTGCTGGAGCCGATTCTTGATGAGCTCTTGGGCTCACTAAGAGGCCCCCGCTGGATGCTAATCTTTCTGTTGTTCTTGCAGGTCCTGCGCTGCTTTTGAGCCGACAGAGCTCGACCTGGTCTGTCGGCACAGCCCAATTGCAAATGATCGGCTCCGCGTACAGAAGGAACGTGCGTTTGGTACAAGAGTGCACGAAGGCACCGGAAATACATGGGAACAAATGACCGGTCGCTCAAGACCTCTGTGAAGTACAGGAGCGTGCAAAACGAGGCTGTTTCCGCCCGGTCTCGAACCGGGGACCTTTCGCGTGTTAGGCGAACGTGATAGCCGCTACACTACGGAAACCTGTAGGGACTGCTGCTGGTGTCTCGCTTGCGTTTCGGGCTGAGAAAGGGACGCGTCACTTTAGGCAGGTGGCGCTGGAGAGAGGAACAAAGGGCGCGATGAAACAAAATGCCGAAACCCGGGATCGAACCAGGGACCTTTAGATCTTCAGTCTAACGCTCTCCCAACTGAGCTATTTCGGCAGTGCGCAAAGCCCACAGCCACCTGCTCCAGCCTTCCTGTGTTGTGGCATGAGCGCACCAAGAGTAGCGGGAGAGTGTTGCAGGAACGTCACTCAGAAGGAAAGCCACCCAGCTGCGCCCTCTGAGCTCTGTCCAGCGCATCTTCCTCGCATGGACTCCTGCCTGCGACGGGCAGGAAACAATTAGCAAGAACAGAACGACACGCCATGGGTGTCTCATGACCGCACCTTAGGTTGTGACACGTGCAGGTGTGAGGGGTTGCCGGGCTACTTTGGAGCAGAGCTTGGGCGGAGGGGGGGCGGGAAAGCAGACAAAGAGGTGACACCTCAAGGTCTGCACGATCACAGCTCTCCGCCGCCCCAGGCTTCCGCTCGATAAGCTACTGGACACACCCGCCCCTCCTCACACAGACCGTGGAAAAGCCCCCGAGTGGGAGGGCTCGCTCTTCCTCCCAGGAGCTCTTGGACACGACGCCCAGACAGGGCACGGGGAGCCGCCGCCTGCAAACACGGCTCCAGGCAGGACTCCACTCCGCAGGAGCCGCAGAGCAGAGGAGATGAGGGCAGCTTAGCTCCTGTGCAGAGACCTGAGCTGTTGTTGCTGTGGATGCTGTCTTTTCTGCACTCGGGGTAGGAGTGAATGTTGAGTTGCACTTAGAAATGAAGCAGAGCACTTCAACGGCACGGGTGTGTGTGTGTGTGCGCCCTGGTGATTCTGGGAGACAGATCGAACCTGGGCTAAAAGAGAGGGGGCTTAGCCCTCTTCCATTTGCTAGTTCAAAGTTGTACAACCCCTTTGTATCTGCTAGGCGGCGCAGTCGTCGTGCACAAAGAACACTTTGAAAAGCGTCAAAGGCAAGTCATTCCGAGTTGGTCGTTTGTGTTTTCCGTTCAGACGCGAAATGCTGACATGATCTCTCGGCTCCTCGGTTGTCATTTCTGCTCCGTAAAGGGATCACAGCACGCGTCGGCTTCCAGCATGCTGGGTCGGGACACGATGCCGGGGGTTGGAGAGAGCGATGTCTTCCTCGTTAGTATAGTGGCAAGTATCCCCGCCTGTCACGCGGGAGACCGGGGTTCGATTCCCCGACGGGGAGTAGCTTTTCTTTCACCTCCTTAGAGAAATGACTGCCTTTCACTTCTCTGTTTTCTTTCACAGCGTCGTGCACCTTTTCATTGCTCTCGCTTTCAGAGCCTCCGCACGGCAGTCGACTCGACATCAGGAAGCACATTGAAGTGAAAGCAGGAAGCGCTGCGACATGCACTGTGCAGATCCCGCCACACTAAGAGGTGAGTGGGTCTGTTCGATGCACAAAGAACGCTTTGAGAAGCGTCAAAGGCAAGTCATTCCGAGTTGGTCGTTTGTGTTTTCCGTTCAGACGCGAAATGCTGAAATGATCTCTCGGCTCCTCGGTTGTCATTTCTGCTCCGTAAAGGAATCACAGCACGCGTCGGCTTCCAGCACGGTGGGTCGGGACACGATGCCGGGGGTCGGAGAGCGCGATGTCTTCCTCGTTAGTATAGGACCTGTCACCTGTCCCCACCTGTCACGCGGGAGACTGGGGTGCATCAGGACGCGCCTTGAAGTGAAAGCAGGATGCGCTGTGACATGCACTGTGCAGATCCCGCCACACTAAGAGGTGGGTCCAGTGGGTCTGTTCGATCACAGCGCTAGGCGAATCCCCAATCCCCTTTTGTGCCTGGCGACAAAAGATGTCTGTTTCCGCCCGGTTTCGAACCGGGGACCTTTCGCGTGTGAGGCGAACGTGATAACCACTACACTACGGAAACGGTGGTAAGACGTGCCCAGCGGCCCAGCGCTGAGCTTCGCCAATGCGATTCAGCTGCTTCCAGTGCCTTTATTGGAGTGCGCTGATGGACCTCTCTCCAGAGACCAGCACGCCTGTCATGGACGGAGCAGGAAAGGCGGCGCCACATTCTACAACCCTCTCCACGCAATCGACGAAATCGGGCTACTGAAGTGGAGAAAATCGCCTCTCCAGAAAGTGCAAATATCATCTTGGAGACTATAAATCCTATTGCCGGAGGTCAGCCCTGTCTACCAGAGTAACCCTCCCACAGCGATGATCAGCTCGTCTCACACGCTAGAAGTTTCGGTTGGAAACAAGCGCCCCCTCGTCTCGCACGTTTTGCACGTTCGAGTAGTTTTAATGCGGCTCTTTCGTACACGGTGCTGATCTTTTGGAAAGCAGGAGGCAAAACCGAGTCGAACCGCCTGGGTGAAAACCAGGAACCCTAACCGCTAGACTATATGGCAGCGAACAACCATGATTTTCCCGGCATCATGCAAGCAAACTACATAAATATGAGAAAACACGCAAGAGAGTTGTCACTCAGAGTGTCGAAGGGTCGATGTATACTGGGGCTCAGTTGAAATGCAACGTCAGGACTTTTCCGAATTATGTCACACGAAGAGAGCACAGCCCTTTCCGCCCTGCCGCGCGTGTCTCGGTAACTCGCTGTGATCGTATAGTGGTCAGTACTTTGCGTTGTGGCCGCAACAACCCCGGTTCGAATCCGGGTCACGGCAGAATAGGGGCGTCTGCTTTTACTACTCGCACGAATGAAGGCAAAAAAAAAGCCAATCGATGTGAACGAACGGCGCTTTACAGAGGAGTACTGCCTGACTGGATCGTTGATGAACGACAGAGGCCACTCCGACCTCTTCTCGGTTTTCTTCAATGACTTACTAAGGATCTTCTTCACATTCGCCCATGCAGGGGAAGCCAGTTACACCAAAGCAAACGCAGGAAAGTGCATTTCAAGTAGAGACCAGGAGGGACTTGTTTACACCAAGAGTGGGCGGAGAATGGAACAATGCGCCCAGCCCTGATGCTGGAGCCGATTCTTGATGAGCTCTTGGGCTCACTAAGAGGCCCCCGCTGGATGCTAATCTTTCTGTTGTTCTTGCAGGTCCTGCGCTGCTTTTGAGCCGACAGAGCTCGTCCTTTTCTGTCGGCACAGCCCAATTGCAAATGATCGGCTCCGCGTACAGAAGGAACGTACGTTTGGGACAAGAGTGCATGAAGGCACCGGAAATACTTTGGGAACAAATGACCGGTCGCTCAAGACCTCTGTGAAGTACAGGAGCGTGCGAAAAGAGTCTGTTTCCGCCCGGTTTCGAACCAGAGATCTTTCGCGTATGAGGCAAACATGATAACTGCTACACTATAGAAACGGTGAGTATTCAACTTCATTGCATTACTGCTCCCAACCAGTTGTTATCAATTTAATTCCTAAGGGTTATGTACTTGTTTTGAGTATCTAATGTAGAAGATGTAAACAAGTTCAATTACGAAACGGTCTAAATGAATGATATACCAAACTTATGTCCTCTTGATATGTGTAACTCTTTGTAACTGAATGAATTTATATCTTTTGTATTCTGATAACCGTTACGATAAGATCTGTTAGGTTTACATGCATATTCTATATATTAATAAATGTATCCCCGTGTATTAGTACCTGTGTGTGCATTGTTTGAGTTATATCGCATGGTTGGATTCTAAGACCATTAAAAGTATCAATTTTGTGATTTACTGCCACAAATAATAATTGTCCCAGTAAATGCCCAAACCCCTACAATACTGGTGCCTCGTGAGAGCACACTACAACAGTGTGTGATCTCCTGTACTAGCCTGAGGAACAGACAGTGAGCCTGTCTCTCAATAACAAAAATACAGTGTGTGACCTCCTGTCCCATCTTGGGGAACAGTGAACCAGACTCTCAATAATAATAAAACAGTGTGATCTACTGTCCCAGCCTGAGGAACAGACAGTGAACCTGTCTCTCAATAATAATAATAATAATACAGTGTGTGACTTCCTGTCCCAGCCTGAGGAACAGACAGTGAGCCTGTCTCTCAATAATAATAATACAGTGTGTGCTTCCTGTCCCAGCCTGAGGAACAGCGAGCCTGTCTCTCAATAATAATAATACAGTGTGTCATCTCCTGTTCCAGCCTGAGGAACAGTGACCTTGTCTCTCAATAATAATAATACAGTGTGATCTCCTGTCCCAGCCTGAGGAACAGTGAGCCTCTCTCTCAATAATAATAACCTAGTGTGGAATGTCCTGTCCCAGTCTGAAGAACAAACAGTGAGCATGTCTCTCAATAATAATAGAACAGTGTGTGATCTCCAGTCCCAGCAAGAGGAACAGACAGTGAGCCTGTCTCTCAATACTAATAATACAGTGTGTGATTTCCTGTCCCAGCCTGGGAAACAGTGAGTCAGACTTTCAATAATTATAATACAGTGTGATCTCCTGTCCCAGCCTGAGGAACAGACAGTGAGCCTTTCTCTCAATAATAATAATACAGTGCGTGATGTCCTGTACTAGCCTGAGGAACAGACAGCAAGCCTGTCTCTCAAGAATAATAATACAGTGTGTGACCTCCTGTCCCAGCTTGGGGAACAGTGAGCCAGACTCTCAATAATAATAATACAGTGTGATCTACTGTCTCAGCCTGAGGAACAGTGAGTTTATCTGTCAATAATAATAATACAGTGTGATCTCCTGTTCCAGCCTGAGGAACAGTGAGCTTGTCTCTCAATAATAATAATACAGTGTGATCTCCTGTCCCAGCCTGAGGAACAGTGAGCCTGTCTCTCAATAATAATAATAATAATAATAATAATAATAATAATAATAATAATAATAATAATAATAATAATAATAATAATAATAATAACAATAATAATAATAATACAGTGTGTGATTTCCTGTCCCAGCCTGGGGAACAGTGAGCCAGACTCTCAATAATAATAATACAGTGTGATCTCCTGTACTAGCCTGAGGAACAGACAGCAAGCCTGTTTCTCAATAATAATAATACAGTGTGTGACCTCCTGTCCCAGCTTGGGGAACAGTGAGCCAGACTCTCAATAATAATAATACAGTGTGATCTACTGTCTCAGCCTGAGGAACAGTGAGTTTATCTGTCAATAATAATAATACAGTGTGATCTCCTGTTCCAGCCTGAGGAACAGTGAGCTTGTCTCTCAATAATAATAATACAGTGTGATCTCCTGTCCCAGCCTGAGGAACAGTGAGCCTGTCTCTCAATAATAATAATAATAATAATAATAATAATAATAATAATAATAATAATAATAATACAGTGTGTGATTTCCTGTCCCAGCCTGGGGAACAGTGAGCCAGACTCTCAATAATAATAATACAGTGTGATCTCCTGTCCCAGCCTGAGGAACAGACAGCGAGCCTGTCTCTCAATAATAATAATACAGTGTGTGATCTCCTGTACTAGCCTGAGGAACAGACAGCAAGCCTGTCTCTCAATAATAATAATACAGTGTGTGACCTCCTGTCCCAGCTTGGGGAACAGTAAGCCAGACTCTCAACAATAATAAAGTGTGTTGTAGTGTCCCAGCCTGAGGAACAGTGAGTTTATCTGTCAATAATAATAATACAGTGTGATCTCCTGTCCCAGCCTGGGGATCAGACAGTAAACCTGTCTCTCAATAATAATAATCCAGTTTGTGATCTCCTGTCTTAGCCTGAGGAACAGACAGTGAACCTGTCTCTCAATAATAATAACCTAGTTTGGAATGTCCTGTCCCAGTCTGAGGAACAAACCGTGAGCATGTCTCTCAATAATAATAGAACAGTGTGTGATCTCCAGTCCCAGCCAGAGGAACAGACAGTGAGCTTGTATCTCAGTAATAATAATACAGTGTGTCATTTCCTGCCCCAGCCAGAGGAACAGATAGTGAGCCTGTCTCTCAATAATAATAATACAGTGTGTGACCTCCTGTCCCAACCTGAGGAACAGACAGGAGTGAGCCAGTCTCTCAATAATAATAAAGCAGATTATGATCTCCTGTCCCAGCCTAAGGAACAGTCAGGAAAGAGCAGGTCTCTCAATAATAATAATACAGTGTGACTTCCTGTCCCAGCCTGAGGAAAAGACAGTAAGCCTGTCTCTCAATAATAATAATACAGTGTGTGACCTCCTGTCCCAGCCTGGGGAACAGTGAACCAGACTCTCATTAATAATAATACAGTGTGTCATCTCCTGTCCCAGCCTGAGGAACAGTGAGCTTGTCTCTCAAGAATAATAATACAGTGTGATCTCCTGTCCAAGCCTGAGGAACAGAGGGCCTGTCTCTCAATAATAATAATACAGTGTGTGATCTCCTGTCCTAGCCTGAGGAACAGACAGTGAACCTTTCTCTCAATAATAATAATCCAGTGTGGAATGTCCTGTCCCAGCAAGAGGAACAGACAGTGAGCCCATCTCTCAATAATAATAATACAGTATGTGATCTCCTTTCCCAACCTGAGGAACAGTCAGGAGTGAGCCAGTCTCTCAATAATAATAAAGCAGATTATGATCTGCTGTCCCAGCCTAAGGAACAGTCAGGAAAGAGCAGGTCTCTCTATAATAATAATACACTTTGTTATCTCCTGTCCCAGCCTGAGGAACAGACAGTGAGCCTGGCTCTCAATAATAATAATACAGTGTGTGACCTCCTGTCCCAGCCTGGGGAACAGTGAGCCAGACTCTCAATAATAATAATACAGTGTGATCTACTGTCCCAGCCTGAGGAACAGTGAGCTTGTCTCTCAATAATAATAATACAGTGTGTCATCTCCTGTCCCAGCCTGAGGAACAGTGAGCCTGTCTCTCAATAATTAAAATACAGTGTGTGGTCTCCTGTCCCAGCCTGGGGAACAATGAGGCTGTCTCTCAATACTAATAATACAGTGTTTGATATCCTACCCCAGCCTGAGGAACAGGGACCCTGTCTCTCAATAATAATAATAAAGTGTGTCATCTCCTGTCCCAGCCTGAGGAACAGTGAGCCTGTCTCTCAATATTAATAATAATAATACAGTGTGTGACCTTCTGTCCCAGCCTGAGGATGAGACACTGAGCCTGCCTCTCAATAATAATAATACAGTGTGTGATCTCCTTTCTTAGCTTGAGGAACAGACAGTGATCCTGTCTCTCAATAATAATAATCCAGTGTGGTGTAGCGGTGAGGCTTATTAATAAGGCAGAATTAAGTGTTTCTGTGCTTTCCCAAATGATGCCTCATCTCTCTGTTCATGCTATTCATACACGCTGATTTAAAGATGTTTTCTTTTGATAAGGGACAGCTCCCAAAGGGGGATGCACTTAGCTAAGCATGGTTATCATGATCAATGGTCATCCATTGGCGCCTATCTGTCTAGGGAGTGCCAGATGGACATCTGGACCGCATTCCTAAGTGTCAGGAGTAAGTGACTCATATCTCACCTTGATCAACCAATCAGGGACTGGTAGGGCCAAGTAACCCACGTGGGACTCTGATGCCCATGGAACTTTCAGCCAATGAACGAGCTGAAGTTCCTCCAGGTTAAAACAGGCAACACAGAGGGCCTGGGAGAATTCTGTGGAATTCTGTGTACTTTTCTAAAGGGAATTCAAAGGAGAATTCCAGGGCAGTACGGCCCAGGAGCAGAAGGCTCCCAAGGGCACGACATTCTCGCAGCGCGCCTCCTGACCATCCTGAGACTCAGCCCGGACAACCAGGGAACGGCCAGTGTGTCCGAGTGCCAGAACTTTCCTTTGTTCTAAGAGTCTAGAGCGGAGGTTGCCAGAGAGTAACCAGAGGATCCACCCGAGGTTAGCATCAGCAGCAAGCCTCGTGAACAGGTCAGAACTGTGGACAGCTTAATCACCATTCAGAACTAGCTCATCATCAGGAACGAACCGGTCCTCTTCCTGACTTGCTGGGACCCACAGTCATCTTTTCTCCTGTGCATAAACTTTGCTAGTTAAAGCCAAAACTAAGTAGCTGGTCAGTGAGCATCAGCAGCGCACCGTCGCAAGCTGCACAGCAGAGCCTGGCACCGAGCCAGAGAGCGCGGATTGGACAACAACAGCCTGCAACTGTTTCTTTGTGCCCGCAGGAGATCTGAATCCCCAGAGATTGGATGAGTATTCAACTTCTTGTTTTTTAGTATCTAATGTAGAAGTTATAACCAAGTTTATTTATGAAATGGTCTAAATGAATGATATACTGAACATATGTCCTCTTGATATATGTAACTCTTGGTAACTGACTGAATATATACCCTTTGTATTCTGATAACCCTCTCGTTAAGATCTGTTAGGTTTACATGCATATTCTATGTATTAGTAAATGTATCCTCGTGTATTAGTACCTGTGTGTGTGCGTTGTTTTAGTTATATCGCATGGTTGGATTCTAAAGCCATCAAAAGAATCAATTTTGTGATTTACTGCTACAATTAATAATTGTCCCAGTAAATGCCCAAACCCTACAGAACTGGTGCCTTCAGAGAGCACACTACATAGTGATGACATCTTTCTGTATGATCAGGACAGGAGCTGCAGGTCCACTGTGTTGTGGCTGCAGTACAGTTTTAGCTTATTATTACAATACTTTTTAACAGCGACAGATTCTTAAGATCACGAGGTGTTTATATTATTTCAGTATTAAGCTGTTACTACATTCGGAACTGTCCCATAGGATTCAGTGTTCCATTAGTTTGGCACTAAACTGCTTAGTCTATTGCAGGAATTGTACTTAGTCCTGTCCTGTAGTGTCCTCTAGAGAGCAGCAGCTGTTTCCTTGGGCTCATTGCAATTGGGAACATTGTGATTACTGAGCAGGGCACTTAAGTCAGCAGACGAGCGCGTTGCAAATCGGTATTAATCTGGCGTACAGAGCTGCATGCTAATCTCTGGATCATCTCCAGTTAATGTGATACTGTTCTTACCTTGCAGTTGACCCAATCTGAATACTGGCACCAACCCTGTTATTACAAAGAAACTTCTTGTGTATCTACCGTGATACATAAGTTTGGTGGAGAGGTTTGGCAGCCCATATTCAGTCAAAGATTTGTGTGCAGATCACTGTGATATATAGGCATCAACAAACTGACAAATACAATATTAAATGTTTAACTGATAAAACCCAAATGAACCAAACATGTATAAATTAGTGGTGGAAAGGAGTCTTTTTATATAGCAAAAGGTCTCTTATCCTTTGGTAAGAACGTTGGGTATATAACCCATTGTCCTCAATATTAGAAATGAACCCTTGAGCACTGCCGTTGTACCAACGATCCTCAAAAGTGCTGCCATTACCACTGTTCCATAAAATCCTAACATTACCTGTCTTGCATAAATTGTAGAACATGCCATCACATTTCAGTTGCTTCTCAGTAGCAGTTTGATCTATTATCACCCTACTCCCCACATCATAACCTTCACTCTTCTAATTCTGGTCTCCTAACTGTCCCCCAAGCCCGTCTACACTGTATGGGTGACAGGGCCTTCTGCTGTTATGCCCCCAAGCTCTGGAACTCTCTCCCCAAGGATACCAGAGTCACCTTCCCTAAACTCCTTCAAATTCAGACTCAACAGCTTGTTCTGTAGAAGAGCCTTTACTGAACTGGTTCCATTCTTTACCCCTCTGCTTCTACTTTCCTTAGTACCACCATCCATGGTCTCCTCTGTCTATTGGAATAGTTTTATCCTGTGTATTCTTATTGTAATTCTGTCAAGTGCTTTGAGAAGCCACCTTTGGAACCATTATATAAAATAGTTTATCCTAAATCATTGAAGCTTTAATAGGGCAGTGCAGTAGGGCTAAAGATTAACTGTTAGTGGGCCAGCAGGATTTGTGTTAATTATAGGTAGTCACAAAGGAAGACTAGGATTCACTTGAAATTCATGACATGGGACACTGAAACAGTGGAGAGTCTTTGTGTAGTAAGCGTTCAGTCTCAATCTACACCGTCTGTACTGCTGGTAGAGGTAGTTGTGAACACCTGTCTTCCGGATCAAGTGCTGGGATCTCCAGTCTCAATCCTAATACTTCTCATGACTGTCCACTACCACTGCTGTGAAACCAACACCCATAAGACAAGACCTCCGAGATTCTAACTGCACCATTATTCACTGATGTTCACACACCAGTATTGTTCCTCTGCTAAGGAAGGAAGGCCTACTTTACACCAAGCCCCTGTTGACAATTCCTTCCTTGTGTTTATTTTAGTCAGTTTGTGCAGCCCAGAATAGGACACCAGATCTCACTCTTATTGGGCACTACAGTAGCAACTCACTCCATAACCACTACCCCTCTCGGAAACGGGAGGATTTCCAGTATATTGAACACCTCTGTCTCTCCCACAGTAAAAAAAAAAAGTCACACTGCCCTGCCCAAGGAATAGTGCAGCCATCTTCCCCCAGTACAATGCTTTATTACTCCAGCCATTTTCAGTCCTCATTGGCAGCAATACAGGAAGCATTCTTGAAAGGGGAACCCCCACAAATACAGTACTTCAATTTATTAATGGGTCTCACTTCCCTTGAATCTCTCCACCCCATTCAAACCTATAAACCATAAAGAAACAAGGGCAGGCAGAAGGGTCTTTCACAGCTTTATTGAAATGTTGCCATTACAAGGCGAGTGGAGGCAGGAGAGTCACAAGGGCCAGGCTGGTGCCTTCATTCAAGCACCTGGGGAGGAAGAAGAAGAACAATCCAGCTGAACTGCAGGAGACCCACCCCTACAGGAGCTCCTCCTGCCAGACCCTACCTGTCCACTGGCCAACATCTCCAAAGTCCTCTGCTCCCTCCACATCCTCACTGGTGCTCTGAGGGTCTCCCTCCTCATCCTCAGTCCAGTCAGCTCCCACATCCAGAGGAGCTTCTACTGGTGCCACAGCCACCCGACTGCTGGTCACCAGGCTCCTGGTACCTGTGGACAAGTAACACCCAGGAGTGAGGGATCTGCTATACCCAGAGACCCACAGTCTACTCATCTAAACCGTCCCTTTTTCCAGCATGGGATCATTCCTCAGTTGTCCAAGCATGGTTGTCTCTTGGGCAGAGATGCATCCACAAGGGATAGAGAACCAGACCCACCTTCATTCCGGCTGCCAGCATACCTGGACTCACAGCAGGTACAGGCCTCATGGTCACCATACAGCTCCTCCCACCTGGAGGAGAGGAGGACAGGTGAGGCCTCCACCTGGCATGTCCCAGAGCACCCTCAGCAGGCTCCTTGCAGAAGTACCTCTTCGCCTCCCTGTTGTAGGTGCAGGACTTGGTCCCTGGTGTTGCTTTAGCAGGAGCCACAGCCATGACAAAGTGCATGTACAGCTCAGTCACTTCATGCTGCAAGAGGGAAGGTCACAGCATTAAGGGATCAAGGCCAATAGAGGGACAGAGAAGGACCTTCTGCCATCAGTGAAGGCAAGCTGGCAGCTCTAGGCACTACAGCTGCCACAGTCTGGTTCACATCTAGATCATGGATGAAAAAGCAGACAATGGATCAGTACAGCAAGAAGGCTGAGCAGCCTTTGAGAGCAGTACCTTCCTGGACAGCTTCTTCTTCCTTGAGGAAGGCATCAATTGTGAAGCGGAGCACATCCTTCTGCTTGGAGGGGACAAACCTGGACAGGCAGCCATCTGCCTTGCTGTCCACCATGCACCTGGGGACAAGGACAAGGATGAACCCCTGCAGGCTCTCGGGGCTCCTGCCCACCTCCCCTCCCAGAAGGGGCCGTACCCCAAGGTGTCGATCACGGGGAAACGGGGCTGGGAGTGCTGGTCCGGTTTCTCTGTTACGTAACACGAGTGGATGTACAGCCTCTGCTCCGCTGTGGCAAAGTAGGCAGTGGCCTGGAAGTACATGAGCTGACCCAGGAAGTACTCATCCTTAGGAGAGACCCGGACCCAGTGGGCTGGAGAAAGAGAGAGGCAGCATTACACCTGCACACAGCACCCCCTGCAGGCAGGAGGAGCCACTCACTCAAGGAGCTTACAGTTGGTGGTGAGCAGCACAAAGCTGTGTTTGTTCTTCAGGTCCTTGAAGAAGGTCCTTCTCCTGGCCCACGTGGGGACATAGCCAACCTTGTAGGAGTAATGGAACCTGCAGGACAGAGGGGATGAGGGGCTTCTGGACACTTTCCCAGCAGCTTCTCAGCAGCAGCAGAGCCCTGCCTACCTGTTGTAGGAGCACTTGACCGGCACAGAGAAGGGAATGAAGCGATGCACAGGTGCACTGGAGGAGGGCGGGGCATAGCGGAGAGTGTTGGAGTACATCAGGCGGCCCTGGACAACCTGCAGGGTCACAGAGGAAGGGATATTCCCAGGAAAGGCAACCCCGACACTGG
The DNA here is from genome assembly GCF_040954835.1 of Lepisosteus oculatus. NCBI lineage: Eukaryota > Metazoa > Chordata > Actinopteri > Semionotiformes > Lepisosteidae > Lepisosteus > Lepisosteus oculatus. The sequence goes on along the minus strand of NC_090709.1, from coordinate 55,418,815 downwards.
CCCTACAGCTCACATCGATACACTGCCTGTAGATGAAGACCCGCTTACCGATCGCTCGGTGCCGTACTCGTGAAGCCCGTAGATGAAGTAGAAGTAACTGCGTGTGGTTCGGCTGACGCTGCAGTTGCCCAAGGTCACCTCCGATGGCCGACAGCTGAAGCTGAACAGGAGCTGACTGACCCTCACGTACATCCTGCTGGAGTCGCACCACACAGCCACTCCTCGGGTGCCCCCGATGGCCGGGCGAGCCGGCTGCCGCCCTCACTGGGGAGGAAACAGGACGCTCTTGATGTAGGCGGGTAAGGGGCTTCATCTTCTCCTTGTCGAAGTAGGGCGAGTACGCGTCTCTGGACACGGGAAGGCGGCGAAAGTCGGGAGCCAAGGACTGCGAGTCGTTCTCACTTGCAGACAGGTCTTCGGAGGGCGTATCTGCCAGGTTCAAGTCCTCCAACTGGGCTGCGTCTTCAGGAGCCGGGAAGTCGGCCTGGAGCGCCAATTCCCGAGAGTCCCAGCCAGCCGGCCCGGTGGATATCAGTGCGGGGAGCCCGGCCCCTGCGCACAGGCACAGCACAAAAAGAAAAGAGCGCATCACCAAATTAACGTCCCGCTAAATTGCTACAGGAGTAAAATAAGTAAACCACCAAACTGTGTTGAAGCAAGAGAGCATAAAGTGTGAATGCGGTGACTAGGTTTTTATACTGACAGGACCTGCTACCACACACCTGGTCACACTACCGCTCAATCAACACAATCAATTACACACAGAGACACGGATTGTTCTCAGCGTCTAATTAGAACCTGCTTCCAGTCTGAGGCGGGACTCCGTGAAGCCGCCTGAACACTTTCCCGTGTGTATCTGAGCTCAGCGGAGGAGTTCCATGCAATTTAGACAGAATTAAATCACCCACACGTGTAGATTTGGCTCAGATGAATTTATTGTTCAATTAGTTTCTATTTTCCGAGGACAGCGTGTTAAACTCGCTGTCAGACAGAGTACGGAACATGCGACACGTCCATCCACACTTTCCTTTATCGTGGGGGCTGTTCTATCAACATGTACCGCAATGAAAATAATTTTACTATTTTTCACGTGTAATTCCATGTCATATTAAAATGTGTAATACAAGCATTTCTTTGCTTCCCAGTAAAGAAATACTGATCAGCTTTTGACATGATCTGATAATAATTTGTCTGATTTTTCAGAGATTGCTTTTGCTTCGCAGGACTGAGAACCTATGGAAGCCCATTTCCGCCAGGGAGTAAAAAAAAAACGCGCTATGGTATCACAGAATTGTGACTGAATTCCTTCAGTCTTAGAGAATTTGAAATTCAGTTGTTGGATTCCTTCAGGTCAGGATAAAGACTGAACTGCAAAATGCATTTTGAAAGTCCAAAAGAGTAGAAATCAAAATAACACAAACTGCTCAGTCCTGTTCTGACCCCTGTAGTGTGCTCTCTGAAGGCACCAGTTCTGTAGGGTTTGGGCATTTACTGGGACAATTATTAATTGTAGCAGTAAATCACAAAATTGATTCTTTTGATGGCTTTAGAATCCAACCATGCGATTTAACTCAAACAACGCACACACACAGGTACTAATACACGAGGATACATGTATTAATACATATAATATGCATATAAACCTAACAGATCTTATCGAGAGGGTTATCAGAATACAAAAGATATATATTCAGTCAGTTACGAAGTGTTACATATATCAAGAGGACATACGTTCAGTATATCATTCATTTAGACCGTTTCTCCTGCGGGCACAAAGAAACAGTTTCAGGCTGTTGCTGTCCAATCCGCGCTCTCTCTGGCTCGGTGCCAGGCTGTGCTGATGCTCACTGACCGGCTAGTTAGTGTTGGCTTTAACTAGCAAAGTTTGCACACAGGAGAAAAGATGACTGTGGGTCCCAGCAAGTCAGGAAGAGGACCGGTTCGTTCCTGATGAAGAGCTAGTTCTGAATAGTGATTCAGCTGTCCACAGTTCCGACCTGTTCACGAGGCCTGCTGCTGGTTACTCTCTGGCAACCTCCACTCTAGACTCTTAGAACAAAGGAAGGTTCTGGCACTCGGACACACTAGCCGTTCCGTGGTTGTCCGGGCTGAGTCTCAGGATGGTCAGGAGGCGCGCTGCGAGAATGTCCTGCCCTTGGGAGCCTTCTGCTCCTGGGCCGTCCTGCCCTGGAATTCTCCTTTGAATTCCCTTTAGAAAAGTCCACAGAATTCTTCTCAGGCTCTCTGTGTTGCGTGTTTTTACCTGGAGGAACTTCAGCTCGTTGATTGGCTGAAAGTTCCATGGGCATAAGAGTCCCGCGTGGGTTACTCGGCCCTACCAGTCCCTGATTGGTTGATCAAGGTGATATATGAGTCACTTACTCCTGACACTTATCTGGCACTCCCTAGACAGATAGGCGCCAATGGATGACCATTGATCATGATAGCCAGGCTTAGCTAAGTGCATCTCCATTTGGGAGCTGTCCCTTATCAAAAGAAAACATCTTTAAATCAGCCTGCATGAATAGTTTCTCTGTGGCTGCACCACAGAGATGAAGGGAGAGATGAGGCCTCAGTTGGGAAAGCACAGCAACACTTAATTCTGTCTTATTAACAAGCATTGCCGCTACACCCCCAATATACTGTCCTGACTCTCCTCATCACCCCTGCAGTCTGTGTCCATTGGAGACAACAGGATCAGAGTGTCCGTCTCCTGTCTCCTCAGTCACCTGGACACCAGGGACCTGAGGACAGACTCCATTCTGACTACCAGTTTCTGGTTGATCTGCTGGAGGACTGATCGCTGAGCTGCTGTCATTCGGGGCATCATCTCTCCTTGTCAGTTCATAGGTCCCGTCATTCCTGATCGTCGTCCTTGATCTCCTCATCCCGACCCATACTCCCAGGATTGCCAGGATGACTCCAGCAACACCAACACCAGTGACACCAGCAATCACTCCGACAGACCTGTGACGAAGAGGGTCTGATGTAGGAAACACAGAGGAGACAAAACACAGCTCGTCACACCTTCAAGAAGACATGAGGAGTCTCTTCTGATAGAGATACTGACCAGCAGACCTCTGATCTCTCTCCACAGGATCAAGAACTGGAGAAACTCTTTACACTCGAGAATGTCCTGCGGTTAAAAACCTCAAACTGAGAACAAGAAGTTAAGGGTTACAAGATTTGAGGAGTTCTCCTGCACCTCAGTCTAGTCTTACCCTCCACAGTGAGAGAGACAGTGCTGACGGCCTTCTGGATGTGTGAGAGCAAAACTGTATAGATCCCCTCATCAGACGCCCTCAGGTCCTGCAGTCTCAACTCCTGATTCTCCACCGACACTCTGTCTCTGTACTGGGGGACACAGCTGGCTGTGCTGTTCTGGACAGAGCACACTGAGGTCCAGTTTCCACCTCCTGCAGGATCAAACAGCACCTCCACTGGCTCTCCAGTGAGCAGAGGGACAGACAGAGAGGCTCCAGGCTGCAGGGTGACAGTGACTCTGTGAGCTGAAAGACAATCAGGATAAAGGATGATATAAGAACACACTCTATCAAGAATAAAGAGCCCTCTAGTGACCCTACTGTAGATCTGCTCACCTCCCACAGTGACTGTCACAGTGCTGATGGTGTTTCCCTGAAGGTCCCTCACTGTGTAGCTCCCCTGATCAGCTGGAGTGAGGGAGCGCAGTGTCAGAGAGCTGTTCTGCACTGACACTCTGTGTTCATACCCGGGGTCAGGGGGCCCTGCGCTGCTCAGTAAGACTCTGGAAGACTGGGTAGATCCTGCAGGATCAAACAGCACCTCCACTGGACCAGTAGTATGGAGAGGGAGAGACAGAGAGGCTCCAGACTGATGGGTGACATTTTCTTCATGAGCTGAAAGCAGAGAGATGAACATCAGAATGTCAGCTGGGTTTGGATTATTTTAGTTTGCAGACTTTGAAAAGAACATTGAAAACAGCCTTGGAGTCTAATAAAGATGGACAGTGTAAGAACTGGGGACAAGATTATCCAGATGTGAACATTATCAGACACCTCTCACAGTGGGCTCAGCTGGACGCTGTTAAAACCGAGACTCGTGAGCTGTTACCTGTGACAGTGAGATAAGTGTCCTCCAGGAACTGCAGGTGGTCTCGCTCGGCTTCCCGATAGCACTCATACAGCCCCGTGTCGGAGAACGTCACAGCAGCGATGGTCAGGGAGTAATTTCCCAGTCTGGCCTTGTCTCCGGACATCTGGGCTCTGTGCTCGAACCCGGGTCCAGAATGAGGTCTTCCACCTTCGACATACAGCACAGGTCTTCCTGTAGACAACACCCATTTTACAGCAGGCTGGTCCACAGGGGCTGGATCCTTGGAGATGCAGGGCAGTGTAGCCGAGTCCAAAAATCTCACAGTGACAGGGCCAGCACAGGACTCTGGGAAACAACAGACGTGCTTTCAGACAGGCCTGGGGATCACCAAGGGGAGACATGCTACCCCCCTCCTCCCCACCACCTGCTGTCAGCTCCAAGAAGTTACACACGCACACTGAAACCCTCCGCGTTTACGGTGAGTTACACTAACGGATGGTGTAATTTCAGTGTCTTCCGGTGAGGATATTATCAATTAGCCATCTCATTTGAATACCGGTATTTCTGGGCTTTTATTGTGACCAGTCAAAATAATTGTCTCCTTATTCACAGTGTAACCACAAGAGCTGCCGATGGAACCACAACTGCACTGTTAAAATAGCATTAATTGGCAGGTCCAAACTTGGTAGCTGTGAGTTGTCTTTTTTTTAAGAAAACTGAAATAAAGTTTCAAATAGTTCAAATAAAGAGACAAGGGAGTCTCTCATTCTCATTTTGAATAAGCAGTTCGAGAATGTTTAAAAACATCAAACCAGCCTTCGAGCCACCTATTTATAAAGAATAAAGAATAAGAAACTGCTTTGCATTAAAAAACAAACTGTACTATTTTAAAAGCAAATGGAATAAACATGGAAAGTACACAGAGAACTGGATTCAACAGGATGTTTTGCTTTGATAACCATGTACTAAGCTGCCCTAAGTGGTTTAATAACATATCAACAAAACACTGGACACTCACCCATCCAGCCCCCACCTGGATGATGCAATGGCAGGCATAGTGCACCAGTCCTCTCCCCACAAACCAACTCTCAGTGGGGAGGAGAGCAGAGTGGTGAAGCCAGTTCAGAGAGGGGGGGTTATTAAGAGGCCATGATGGGTAAAGACCAGGGGGGGAATTTGGCCAGGACACCGGGGTTACACCCCTACTCTTTCCGAGAAAAGCCCTGGGATTGTTAATGGCCACAGAGAGTCAGGACCTCGGTTTTACATCTCATCCAAAGGACAGCACTTTTTTACAGTCCAGTGTCCCAGTCATTATACCAGGGCATCAGGACCCACACAGACCGCAGGGTGAGCGCCCCCTGCTGGCCCCACTAACACCTCTCCCAGCAGCAACCTCAGCTTTCCCAGGAGTCTCCCCTCCAGGTACTGACCAGGCTCACACCAGCTAAGTTTCAGTGGGGGGGGGGGGGCTGCCAGCTGGGAGCTGCAGGGTGATACACCTGCCGGCTAAATGTAAGAACTGTTCCGGCGCCTCCGGGATCGTGTCGCGACGGTGGAGGAAACTGAACTCCAGCTGGAATCTGAAGGGAACTTGAATCGAAAGCCCGGAGCGTCACCCACCCGTGGTCCAGAGCACCAGTAAAAAGGCAGCAGGGATTGTCGGGAGCGCCATCCTGCCAGGAGGATCCCAGACGAGAGTCGACTCTCCCAATCTGCAGCTGAAGCGACACTGAACGGCCGCTGCAAAGACCGCGCTGGTCTGTAAGGGGGAGATAAGAGATGTTTCAGCAAGAAAATTGGCATTGCCCCCTCCTGCCATAAGTGAATATAAACTGGGTAGAGAATACAAATGGAAAGACAGATTAACAGCTTGGATTCCCCCCCAAGGCAAAAACAAAAATCGTGACTGGGCAGAAGGTCTCAGATAAACAATGAAACACTACAACGCTGGTTCCACCCGCTCAGAAGACAAAAACAAATCAGTTGAGTTTGTGTCTTTTGCAGGAGGCTACGCCACAGAGTCCTGGGTCTCCTGAAAAAAAAGGAAAGCGACCTGAAACTGCTCGGGAGCAACTTGCAACGGCACGAACCGGCACACACGCAGAGCCGACGAGCGCGGTGGGTTTCACCGTGTGTAGGACAGGGGGCGACTTCACGGATTTCAACCTGTTCTCAGCAGCAACCGAGTGTTTCCGGGGATCCGGTGGTTTTGGGGTCCAGTCGAGCGCTCGGCTACATGGACGTCGTAAGGAGAGGGAATGGGTAAAGGTTTATTCCTCGCTGAAAAAAAAAGAAAAGAGACAACATTTCGACCTCGACTGCTGGAAGGGGAAATAAAATCTCACACGTGTATCTAGAAACTATCGCAAATATCGCCGCGAAGCGACTTCTTAGGGTCCCTTAGGGAGTGAAAACCAGGTCTGGGGAGGTCACCAGGTCCAGCGCTGGGGATCCCCGGTTTGACCAAGCGGGTGGGGGAAAGGAGCCTTTCCGCGCCATCTTCCACATTCCATACACCCCGTTGTTCTTGAATATTTTTAAAAAGGTCAAAGTGCTATTAGGATGGAATATTTATTAACTCCTAGTTTATACCGACGCCAGACTTTCGCATTTAGATGCTGAATTTTAATACCTCAGAAATGCGAGATGACGCGTGTGAATACGCTCGGGCACACTTCTGTGAGTTTGGTCCAACTGAAACCTTTCGGGGATTTTTAACTCATTAAAAAGCCCATACAAATCTAGAATATTTCCAGGTGTACGAGGGAGTGTACGAGTGTAGCCTGCTTGGTCTCGGGAGAGTGTTAGAAGATGCTTTCAGCTGGCAAGAAAGCTTTATTTCCGCTGGGTGGTTTATGAACTGAAAGTCAGCAGTTTAGTGTGCTTAAAAAGATTTAAAACGGAGTTACGTCAACAGAAAAAGACTATCGGAGGTGAAGGGCTCCGTTAGGCTTGATAGAGTTCACGAGCCTTCTTCATCAACCTATTTTAACACCCTACTGTCATAACAAGGAAGAACAAAACCCTTTTATTTGCAGTAGCACATCCGCAGATCCGCAAAACACGAAAACTCCGGCATTTCTACTCCACTTGAAGCACTTTCCCTTTACAAAACCCGACGCGTTTTAAACTTTTAAGCAAAGAGAGACGCGTATTTAAACGGAAAAGGCCTAGTCCAAAAAGATTCTAAGCGAATGACGAGACGGCTAAAAAAAACAACCACGCACTTTCTAGTCGCCAAATACGTGTGTGCATTTTCTATCTAAAACTAGCAGGGGGACTGAGCATTTGGTTCATAGAAATCGAAAAGCTTCTCGCCTAAATCCACTCCCTTCTGTCTGGAATGATGCAGCTCGCAGCGGTTAAAATCGAGCTCTTCCCACCTGAGGATCAGTCGCACCTCCGCGCTGAGGAAGGTGCCGGGATCAGCACACAGCTCTGTCCTGCAGCAACACGCTCGCCCGAGACTCATCCCGGCTGATATGCTATTTGCCCCCCAGCAGTGATGTCTGAGGTCCTCGCACACTCACCTGCGCGTCCAGTCCGCCGGCTCTGTACTGCGTATCAGCTATTCTGCCATCCCGGCTTGTCTGCCGAGTTTCCGACAGTTTATATGCACATTACAGCGATACAAGTACCGCCTACTACGTGAGAATAAGATCAGAACAGCGAGGCTTTAGCTTCTACCCATAACTCCGCCCATTGCCACACCGATATCCGGGGCGATACCTGCGAAACTCTTTTAAATAGCAGACCCGTGACGAATTATACATATGGCAATCCGTTGGCTTTGGGCCTAATCAGAAACCTGATTTGCACGGGTCAGGGTGGCGAATGTGCCGTCGCCTCAGAGTGTCTTCGTGACTTTTCTTAGAACGAGCGACTACAGGATAGTTTAAGGCCATGCTTTAAAAATAATCAGATCCCGTAAATGAATGAGTGAAATAAACTGGCAGAATCCTGTTAGGTAATCTGCAGAAAAATGAAATACCCCCACGCGGGATACGACGAACACACGAGTCTCCCCCCCTGTCAGTTGCTAAGAAGTTGCGTTTTGGCCTGCAGTTCTGCGCTAAACTTGAGTTGAAGTTCCTACGTTACTGCCCAGGGGTCTCTCCCACCTGTGAGCTTAATAAACCACGAGCAGACCCTGCTGCAGGAATCCGGTACCGAGGATTAAACCGCTCGTCTACCGCGCAGGAAACTGAACAGGGGTTCGGAATCTCTGAATTATCCTGACCGGTTCACTGATCTGCGGGCCACTATCGATGTGCATTTATTAATCTGTCCAATGCACGTGATAATGTTGGGTTTTTAAGACAACTGCGTGTGGGCGCTGTATTTTTCCTTGATCAAACCACACTTAAGTCATACGGAGATACTTCAGACGCGTTAAGAGAATACATCGGTAATTTATTCATTTTGTTTTTTTAAAGACAGGCTGCATTTATGTGCACGAGCTAAATAAATACACGTAAATGTAAGCCTGATGCACCTGCATGAGCTAAGTGCGTTAGTTCTTTTGGGCGGGTTTTCTCATTTCAATGGCTAATGTTTTAGCGTTCTCTGGAAGATATAAACTTGGGGTTTCTTCGCAAGTTCAGAACAATTTTTAGTGCGGAGTTGGGAGACAAATTTCTCCGGGCAAGTTAATTGCAGTGCTTATGAACCTCGGGTACATTATTAACCAACTACTAGTCCGTTATTTCTCCTAATTGCAATGGCACATTTAGGACACAAACAACCTACCCAGTAACACAAAAAGCAAAAGTCAGCGAAGGGACTGAAAGTCTCGTTTAGTAGCAGTGTCGAAGTCATTCTCGTGTCACGCCGTCGCCTCTGACCTGCGAAGTGGGTTTTTTTTAAATACTGCCCCATCCTCGAGTCTGACTGGTCTCTCCGGTCCGCTCTTGGAAAAAAGAAACGAGAGGCAAAACAGCGACCCCAAGCTCAAGCGCCGGCAGAGAACACTTCTTGAACCTCGTACGAAGGGGGAGGGGGGAGAACGACATTAAATGTCTTCGACCGTCCGAAGAAACTGGGTATGATTCATGTTGTGTAAAAATGCTGCCCCGCTTTGTTTCAATACGTTCAACCGCGTTTGAAACGAAAGAACAACAGAAAAACAGAAACTCCCCCAAAGCAGAGTCCTTTGAACTAAGAATAGCGGGGGGAAATGTGTCACCGCCCCCACGAGGGCTAAAAACTAAAAATAGCAACATTGCAAATCCTGGAGATTTCAGGGCGGCGCCGAAAACGAACAGAAACTCTCTCCCGAGACGCCTTCCAGCGATCCGGCAGCAGAGTGGGCGTCTCCGTCATCTGCTCTGTCAGGCCGAGGGAACACGCAGACAACTGCAGCCGAGGGACAAGTTCGAGTTTTCTCGGGGCGAGCTGGAGGTGAACGAAGCGAGTATCGGAGAACAACTTAAGCCGAGGGTCGTTGCGGGTCCGGACCGGCCGGCTTCAAAGCGGGTGAAACTCTTCTTCTGCCGTCATCGCCGTCGTCATCATCATCAGCAGCAGCAGGAAGGGTGTGAGTGACGAGCTCCGAGACAGAAGGGTTTTACAGATTCGGGGTCGATTTCTGGAGCTGAGAAAAGTGGGGGGATAGCGGGTGAGAACTGAGGCGTTAAAGAGTGGCCCGCGGAAGGGGGTCAAACCGGCAGTTTGCTGATGTGCGAAACGCCGGCAGGAAAACACAACACAGCAAAACAGAAACGCCGAGTTGTATCGTGACGCACCTGTCACCTGTCCTGCAGCAGGTTGCAACCTGTTGGACAGCGGTATCGCCGAGACCTGTTGGAAGCCGCAGAAGATGGCTCATCTCCAACCCGACACGAGCAAAAACCGAGCGATCAGCCGGAGATAACCCGATCCCAAATGAGATGCGTCAAGGTAATGAACAACACTCATAGAACTCGCATTTTAAAATGACTGGCGTTATATAATAATATTAGTAATAACACTGTATTTTATATAGCGCCTTTAAAGGCGGCCTCTCAAAGCGCTTTACAGAATAACAACAGCAACAATAATAGGCTTATTAGTAAATCTGTATACATAGTATGTACGAAACATGATTTTAATTGAGATTTTAATAATAAAAAATGCATTGTACATAGCGACTGTAAAAACGGCACAACTGATGCGGGAGTGTAGATCATTTCCTTCGGGACGAAGCATTTGTAGGACATTTTGGTGACACGACCTAGCAGAAAAAAAAGATGTCGGACGAAAGGGGCAACTAATTGTAACAGTCAACTAAAATTGCGAACGAACCACAACACCACGGATCCCGTGTTCTAATGAGAGAGAAAGGTGACGTCAGAACCACACCTACAGGTGCTCATTAACGCAGGGCCTGTAGTCCTGCGATGGTGATGTCTGAGATCGACTATTGAGAGAAATATCCCAGGGAGGATAGCGAGCTGAAGTCTAGGCACAGATCACTCGCGCTATCGCTGCCAAATCCAGTTCTCACTCGTTAAAACCCCAATGAAGAGCCCAGAGAATCATGCCGAACCCATCTCCAGTCCAGTGACGACCTGGCCCGCCGAGACCCACACGGAACCGGTCTCTCCAGACAGCCTCTCCCGAACCAGAGCCCCCCCCCAAATCGGACAGCACCGGAGCTCAGGCCCAGCTGAGCCGGGCCGATCCGAACTGAACCGAACCGGCCCACCTCACACGCCTGCAGGCCCCGGGACAGTAGCACAGCTCCGGTAATCCGGTCATTGTATCAATTCATTAGTTTACTTAATAAATCGGGGCAGTTTTATTGCTAACGAACATCACCGCAGTCCGGCGGGTCTCAGACGTCACGCAGCGGCGAGCGGAACCCGACCGGGAGAATAACGGCGCTGCCAGCCCCCGCCACCAGACGGCGCTGTCCCCGAAACCCAGCCCTCAGTTAGTTAACAGCAGCCCTGCAACTCACAACAGGCAACCCACTGAAGCTAAGGGGGTGTGAGCCTGGTCAGTACCTGGATGAGAGACCTCCTGGGAAAAACTAAAGTTGCTGCTGGAAGAGGTGTTAGTGAGGCCAGCAGGGGGTGCTCACCCTGCAGTCCGTGTGGGTCCTAATGCCCCAGTATAGTGACGGGGACACTGGACTGTAAACAGGTGCCGTCCTTCGGATGAGACGTAAAACCGAGGTCCTGACTCTCTGTGGTCATTAAAAATCCCAGGGCGCTGCTCGAAAAAGAGTAGGGGTGTAACCCCGGCGTCCTGGCCAAATTTCCCATTGGCCCTTACCAATCATGGCCTCCTAATCACCCCCCTCTCTGAACTGGCTTCATCACTCTGCTCTCCTCCCCACTGAGAGCTGCTGTGTGGGGAGCGTTCTGGCGCACTATGGCTGCCGTCGCATCATCCAGGTGGGGGCTGCACATTGGTGGTGGTGGAGGGGAGTCCCCATGACCTGTAAAGCGCTTTGAGTGGAGTGTCCAGAAAAGCGCTATATAAGTGTAAGCAATTATTATTATTATTATTATTATTAACAGTATTGATACCGCACAGCCGAGCTTCGCCATCTCAAATCAAGAGCGGCCGAAACTTGGCGTGGGAAGCGTAAGTTCACCAAATTACCCACAAGAGGGCGCCAGAGCTACATGTTTGAAGACCACAATCATGCCAGATATCCATTTAGCACTTCGAATTGAGAAATAACGTCTTTGCAGTAAGAAAGACAATTTTCGTACTTACATTAAGTGTTTATTTATAAATTATAGAATAGACAGAGAAAAGTGACAATTAAAGGCACTTACAACACTACATATAACATGTTTACAACACAATTTAAGAGTACTTTGAAATTATTGTGCTCTAGAATACAAACTGCACTTAAACCACAAATAAATACATGCATGCATCCACCTAATAATAAACTTCCAGAAAAAGATTCCAAGTCCATTTTTTCATGATATCAGCATTTGTATTTTTTGTGCTCCAAGAACGCTTACAAATAAGGAATGTGGGCCGTTTGGCACTTCATACCAAATTCACTCAACAATCTCATTTTGAACCCAGATTCCAGTCCAGTTTTTGAAAAATCTTTGAATCTGTGGATAGAAGATCAAAGCAGCTCAATTTGTAGTACAAAATCAAGCTTATAAAGTCTGTCTACATTTTGAAAAACAGTTGCAGCTCTCAAAGCCACGCAGAGAGCTCTGTAAGACAGCAAAGCTGATACTGCTCTGTAAAATACTGATCTACAGCACTGCCTTCAGACTGGACGGTTCAGTTCCTGGACACCAGAGGTTGTGCTTCCTTTCCACCAGCGATTCCTGGAGGCCAGGAGCCCAGAGATCAGAGCTAAGAAGAGCAGCAGGAAGGGAGGGATCAGCTGGAGGAAAAGAATTGGAGAATTCCCTCCACCGTCAGGATCTGCAATAATAGAGAGATTGTATTAATCCATCCATTTTCAATCATCATCTAAAGGTCATGGGGAAGCCCCAGATCTCTCCATCTCACACTGTCCCCGCATGTTGGACACACCTCTGATCGCTGCCTCTCACACTGTCCCTGCACACTGGACACACCTCCGATCGCTCCCTCTCACACTGCCCTGCACACTGGACAGTCACACTCACGCAATATTCAGAAACAAGTTTATGTTTCCATTACCACACATACCATTTTGACAAGAGCAGTGCACCTTTATAATGTTACAGAGAACTGAAATTGTCAGGAAACCTCTTACCTCCCACAGTGACTGTCACAGTGCTGATGGTGTTTCCCTGAAGGTCCCTCACTGTGTAGCTCCCCTGATCAGCTGGAGTGAGGGAGCGTAGTTTCAGAGAGCCGTCCCACACTGACACTCTGTCTCTCTAATGGGGGACACAGCTGGCTGTGCTGTTCTGGATAGAACACACTCAGGTCGAGTCTTCAGCTCCTGCAGGGTCAAACAGCACCTCCACTGGCTCTCCAGTGAACAGAGAGACAGACAGAGAGGCTCCAGGCTGCAGGGTGAGGACTTCTGAGTAAGCTGGGAAGAAAAAACAATCCAACTCAATCTTTTTGAAACAGATGATGAGATTGAAAGATTTCTTTAGAATGACAAAAAAAATTGGGTGGCACAGTGTTTAGCATCGCTGCCTCACAGCACTAAGGCCCTGGGGCAAGTTCCTGGGGTGCTGTCTCTGTGGAGTTTGCATGTTCATGTGGGTTTCCTCCCACAGTCCAAAGACATGCTGGTGGGTTAACTGGCTTCTGGGAAAATTGGCCCTGGTGTGAGTGTCCTGTATGTGTCCTGTGTGATGGACCTCTCCAGGGTATGTGTGTCCTGTGTGATGGACCTGTCCAGGGTATGTGTGTCCTGTGTGTGTTCTGTCCAGGGTGAACCCTGCTTTATGCCCACTGATTGACAGAACAGGCTCCAGCTCCCAAAATAAAAACAGTTTATAAACAGATAAAACAGTTTCGTGTTAACCTTTACAAACAAAATGTTGCCATTCATGCTGAAGCAGGATCAATATTCACACTGCACATTTCCAGCTCTGCAATATCACTACCGAAACATACTGCAGAAGTCCGAGTGAGATCCCCAAGATCTGCTAACAAAGGCTATCTCAACATATGCGTTAGAGCATACAAAAGTGACTTGTTCCAACGGCTGCAACAACACATGCCCCTCTACATGTGTTAAAAGGGATAATAATAATGATGATGATAATAAAAATAATAATAATAATAAAAATAATTGCTTACACTTATATAGAGCTTTTCTGGACACTCCACTCAAAGCGCTTTACAGGTAATGGGGAATCCCACTACCGCCACCATTGTACAGCCCCACCTGGATGATGCTCTAGTCTGCTCACCACACACCAGCTCTCAGTGGGGAGGAGAGCAGAGTGATGAAGCCAGTTCATAGATGGGGATTATTAGGAGGTCATGATTGGTAAGGGTCAATGGGAAATTTGGCCAGGACAGCAGGGTTACACCCCTACATGGACATGTAACAAAATGCAATTTGACATGTTAAAAGTATGAAATATGACTTTTGTTTCTGGGCCTGTGTGCTGTATATAAGAACTCGGTACCCCTTGCATTGAGCGTGTCCGTTCTGCAGGACAGACCCAGCACAAGTTGCCTTCCTTATTAATCTCAATAAACACTGAATCTGCACAAGACTGCGTCCTACTCCTCTGATGAAGAATTTTGTTAGGGATCTGGTCTATTATTGTGGGTCTGGAACTGGAGTCTCCCCCCGTCACACCTGTAAGGACTCTAGCAGCCAAGAGAGGGGAAAAGCGACCTGTCGCTGGAAGACGTGCAGGTAAATGTTCTTGGCACGATAACAAAGGTTGCAAAAGACATCGACACAGAGGTAACTGAAAGCTGTGCAGAGCAACAAAATGAAGACATTGTTGCTAAAGTGCTGCCAGTCCAGGAGGAGGATTTCGTCTACTGACAGAGTCCAACGCGTCAGGAGAGCCAACATGTGGACTTGCAAAGCCCAGAGCCATCATTATAGGATTCATCAGAAGGATGACGAGGGACATGCTGTGGCGAGCGGCCAGAGAGAACAAGTCTCTGAAGGCCAAAGACCTGAGGATTGCAGAGGATCTGTCTGCCGAGGACATGCACACCAGGGACCAGCTGTGGGAAAGAGATCCGTGGCCAGTGACTGTCCAGCCCAAGAGATCTCCCTGTAGCGGTTATGAACGCGGTTAATGCTGAACACGGTGGTGTTGTTATCACTTTTAAGGGTTTGAAACTCGCAGTTCAGTAGCTTTTCCCCCCCCAAGAGTTTTTTTCTATATTGTTTGTGTCTTTTTCTATTTTCTCTATTAACCCCAGAGGTATTAGGAATATAGTTAAACGAAAGGCGATTTTTCCATTTTGAAAAAAGAAGAGAGCAGACTTTTATTTTTATTACAAGAAACGCCTTGTCACCAAAAGATCAGCCTGATTTTCAGTTTTGGAAAAATCAATGGGGGGATGACATTTGGATTTCTAGTGGTACTAATCATTCAGCCGGTGTTGCCATCTTAAAGGGGCACTTTAAAGGGAAAATTCTTTATTATAAGATAGTTTGGATGCAGTCCGATGGCAAATCAGTTCAATGTCCGGGCTACAGCAATATGTCCAGGATTACACCATGTGTTGTGAACAAGCACCGCGAGACCCCCCTCCTTTCCTCTCGGTGGCGTTTCTGTCTGCCTTCGAGTCCAGAATACAGTATGTTCCTGCAGCCACATCTCAGTCAAACACACGATACTGCATTCCCTATACTCCCTCCGCCTCCTCACCAGTGCTCCCAGTGCGTCCATCTTATAAGATAAGATCACTTTATTAGCCCTATACAAGTTCTTGCATTAGGGATTCATCTTTTCACAGACCCCAGCTTGCTCTCCATGAGACACACAGACAGGGAGAGAGAAGCTGGGGGTCAGAGCCCAGGGTCAGCTATTTATACAGCGTCCCTGGAGCCGTTGGGGTTCAGGGCCTTGCTCAGGGGCCCAAAGGAGTAGGAGTAGCCAGCCGCGGGATTTGAACCAGCAACCTTCTACCCGCAGATCCTGAGCCACAGAGCCACCGCACCGCCTATTATTCGCTAAGGACCTCACATTTCCCATAATGATCGAAGGAAGATAGGACTTAAATCTCCTTCTCTTCACATCGCACCGGGCCCTGCAGCCTCGGCGTTTCCTCCTCAGCTCCTCTGGGACTGATGGCTTCTCCCCGGTTAGTAGAGCCGGACTGTGTTGGGGATGAGCCTTGACCCCATGGAGGTGGTGGCTGAGAGGAGAATGCTGACCAAGCTCACAGCCATCATGAACAACACCTCTCATCCGCTTCATGGGACTGTTACTGGGCAGCGGAGCACATTTAGCAATAGACTGCTCCAGCAACGGTGTTCAAGGGAACGTTTCCACAGGTCTTTCCTCCCGGCGGCTGTCAGGGTGTATAACGCTGCCCTAGGCTAGGACTGTTAGCCCTTCATTTGCTCCTCTATGGACAGCATGTTTACTCCATTGTACTTTTTGGACAATCAGTCTGTGTAAACCTATGCACATTTTGCACCTATTTTATTGTTTTTACAGTGACTATGATCAGCACATTTTCCACACACCTATGTATTTATTTATTTTTAATTATTTTGTTTGTTTTTTGTTTTATAACTATTCTGATGTCTGTTTTGCTTGTCTTGGGCTGGACTGCTGTAACACATCAATTTCCCTACGGGATTAATAAAGTATTATATATCTATCTGTTCCTGCAGCCACATCTCAGTTAAACACACGATACTGCATGCTCTACACTCCCTCCGCCTCCTCACCAGTGCTCCCAGCGCGTCACGTGTGTAAACACTTACTCTGCAGCTATCTGCATTACAACCGGAAGCAAACAGTGGTCCGAGTAACAGCCAAAAAGTAGTATCTCGACTCCCTAGTATCCATCTTGTTGTGTGATCGCAAATCGACCCGCCGGCAAAGAAAAGAAAGAAAAACACTAACACCAACCGAAAGAAAAGAAAAGACGACAAAAAAGACACAGAGGTGCTGTAACAGGCAGGATGCCACCAGCACGCCTCCATCTCGAAAGAAATAAAAAAAAATACTCTTCGGATTATGGTCATCTTCCTTAGATAAAAGGACCGTTAACCTCCTGCTTGTCACTTCATGTGAGCTGCTTGCAACAATCGTTGTCCGTCTTGCTAATAAAACCATTCTACCATCTTGTGCGTCTTGGGCTGGATAGTAACACGCCACACACACCCAGGGATCATAAAATCGGCGATCGGCCTCACAAAACGTTGATCGGTCCCTCCCTATAATGCTCCGAGCTCTTACATCTATTATTAAGTAACCTTATTTTTTTAACTTTAATTTTGTGACTTGATCACATAATTTACTTCATTACGTCTGGCGGTTAAATGTTTTGTTTTTTTTTCCTCTTGTACCCGTTTCTGATCCTCTGGTTGTATTTGTAAATTATTTATAATTTAATTGTTTAATATAAAAAAGGATACGAGCGCCACCTTACAAGTAAACGTTGCTCTGTTCGTCATAAAATCATGCCGTCGACCTGGACTCCCGTGTTATGCGCAAGAACAACGGAAGAGATATCTCGGAAGCCACTGCAGCGTTCATCCCTCTTTTTGCAACATTTCGGAGTGCAAGTGCCTGGGGCCTACGCACCCTGACCAAATCCAAGAAAAGGAAAGGTGACCTACCTGCCCCGAGGGGACAGTTTCTCCAGTGTTAAAACATCACAAGATGTGTAAAGGCCGTTATGAAGGGCCGTCCACAATTGGGAGAGCCCCAGAAGCACTCAGACGAGTGAGGGACACCCCGGCAGGCTGGTTTGTGCAGCTCCCGAACTCTTTGCATCTCTGCGGCTTGGCATCTGTTCCTGAGCCCCGTCGATCGTTTCCCTTTCTTCATATTCTCTCTTTTTTCCCCTCACTCCGCTGTGAAGCAGTTCCTTCTTGGGTGTTTTCTAGAAACCCAGTGAGGAGTCGGGGAACCTCCCCCGTCTCAACCAGCACTGGCGCACGTCTCCACTGCGCAGGCGCCGCAGCCCCACTGCATGCCAACAGGGCGTGACCGCTCTTCTATTTTTACAATACGTTTCTATACGCTAGAGCAGAGGTTCCCAACCTATTACAGCCATAAAAACTTACTCGGCCAACACAAGGACCAGCCCGTCCTCACCGTTTTGAAACGGGCTAGCTCTATACTATACCTCACCAGTAGCCTAATCGACACCAGTAATCAGAGAAAATACGCATATACAAGCTACAAACATGGCTTTACAAAGACCGTTTATTGATTACAGAAGGAGTCCTGTCAGCACCTCACAAATAAATAACATAAAAAAAATATTTAAAAACTAAGGCACCAGTACAGCTCTTTTTTGATGATATCTTATAATGGTATGATGAAACGTTAGCCTTGTCAAAAACAAAACAACATTTTTTCCAGAAGTGCGAGGTAGCCGGTTTGTGCCAATGAACATATGAAGACGTTGAGAGAAAAATATGCACCATAACTATCAGAACAATTACTCAAGAACGCCTTCTTTCTGGCTAGCTTAGTGAGGGGGCTGGTGCTCTCTGACAGATAACAAATGGTGGAGGTCGGGCGCCAGAGAGAAAAGCTGCAAGCAGAGGTCTGGCTCAACATTAAGCTACTGTATTCGGTCTTTAGTGCCACCAGCGCAGAAACTCCAGTTTCACAAAGATATGTTGTCGGAAACGGCATCAAAAATGTCACTGCTGTCTGAAAGACCAGGACACTCCGAAGTAACATGAAGCCAAAACTTGGTTAAGCATTTCTTTGAAAAAATCAATTTTAAAGCACTGTCACAGGATAGACTGTCTTCCTTTGTGCTCAAACTTGCGAGGGGCACTTCGCATAAACTCACAAAAGGATTTTCAATCCAGCTGAACCGAACATCTGGAGCCGGGAAGTAGTCGCGCAGTTGGGTCGTCAAACTTTGCAGGTGCTCTGTAATTAACTCTGTGTCAGAGGCTGGTAGCTGCATTTGTTCTTTTGTAAGAAAATCTGACACATTTTCGCACGAGTCGTAGTTTGACCGATCGACACGTTTGGCCGCATTTCCAATTTCTTTATTGTGGATACTATTTTAATTCGGACGTGACAAATCGTCACTGCTTTACCTTGAAGACCAAGGATGAGTCCATTTAAGTGACTGAAAATCTCCGCAAGATAAGCCAATTTAGCGAGCCGCTCGAAATCATTGAAACGATTTGAGAGCTCAAATTCTGAGTCGGATAAAAGAAATTCTTACTTCATCACGCAACTCAAAAAGCCGAGTAAGCACCTTGCCCCGAGAAAGCCATCGAACCTCGGTGTGCAAAAGAAGCTGAACATGATCACTACCCATTTCTTCACATAGCACTCGAAGTAAGTGTGACTGTACAGGCCTGCTCTTTATGAAGTTGACTATTTTAACTGCCTCATCCAAAACACTCTTAAGATCTGCTGACATTATTTTGGCAGCCAACGCTTCTAGTGACTGGAGACAAAAAAAGGAGACAGAATTTTAAAATAGAAATAGACACTTGACAGCCAGAAGAATTCCCAATTGTAAAAGCTAAAACATGATACTTTTTACGTACATATTTCCATCATATGTCTCCCCTTTTGATTCTTTAAATTTCTAATAGAATTTAAATTAAAAAAAGGAATTCAACTTTAAAAGCATGAATAGAGGGGGCAGTATTAGACCATTGACCTCTGTGGAAAATACCATTTTGCAAATCTATCCCAAACAGTTTTGTTTATCTGCAGTTAAGAAAGAAAGGTAACAAAGATTCATTCTCATTATTACAAAATACAGATAACACACAATTGGGCCACTAGCCAGATTTTGTTATCATACCAAATCGGAATAAAAATGCTTTTATTTTGATACCCTCTATCTTTATGATTCCAAATACAATATGTATATGGTGAAAAGTTATGCTTATATATTAAAACCAAAAACAATAGAACTTGTTTAAGAAAGTTAGATAATTTAAGAGGAATTCTACTAATGTCAAAGTGACATTTTAACAAAAATTCCATATCACGTTTATATGGAAAAACCAACTTGGGAGGGAAATTCCATATACTCATTTTTTTTTTCTAGTACAATTTCTAATCTCCGTGAGCAGAGAGAGAGAGCGAGTTCAAGGTTACTAAATGTTCGTGTTGGGGCTTGTCTGGATTCATCCAATCACAACGGCGGAGGTGTAGGGCTTCTCTAGATTTATCCAATCACAATGCGGCGGAGGTCGAAGTCCTGCCCACAGACTGTAGCTAGTGCGCGTAGTTAGCTTCTTCAAACCTGCCGCGAGCTTTGCTTCTCTCTGTCGGGGACTGATCCACCGGCACCTCGCTGCTGTCAGACAACATGATAGAAACTAGCGTGGAAGTTGAGTGCATCTTGGAGGAGTTGGATGTCTGACCAAAAACTTCCTTTAGTTTGGGTTGTGGGCTTCAGACAGGATGAATAGTTACTTTCTTCCTTGCGGCTTCAGGCAGCCCGTGCACGGAGGTTTAAAACTGGTGAAAAGTAGCGCGGTGACATTTAAAGCAACAGAGCAGAAGTAATGAGTAAGATAGAGCCGGTGTTGAGCGCTGGAGACCTGCAGCCGGGCGGGGAGGTGAGGCAAAGCGACGTCTGTCGTTCTGTAGTTTATACTGACACAGAAAAGTGGACCAGTGGAGTCATTTGCCAGATTTGTCAATGACAGAGTGTAGATATTTTACCAACCAGTCTCCTTACTTTGACAAATACGACGGTCTCTGTTTTAGACTCCAGTTTGTGGCGTCTGAATTCAACGTTCTGCTGTTAAAATACGATAAACTCGTTGCATTCTTAGGGAGAGATGAGAATTCATTAAAGGCGTCGCTCCTGGAAATCTCACAACATGGTGGTCACAGAACGGTTTTACATCGCGACGTGTTTGATAAAATAAGCTTCAAGAATGAAATAATGCATAGATTCCTTCATAACCGAATCTCCAGGTGTGTTGCAGCAGAGCACAGATTTACAGAGAATTCAGACGGGATGGCTGTGTGGTCAGGCTCTGAGTGGGGATCTCTTATTTTCTGAGAAATCAAGAATATGCATTCGGAGGGTCTCCAGGGGGTTTCTTGGGATGGCACAGGACCTGAGTACTGCGTCTGGTAGCGGGGGACACCTGTGTTACACCTAGATTACCAGGCTACATTAAAGAGGAACTGCAGTCCCAGGTTCTCAGACCGGTTATTAAATCTCTGACAACATAAATTAATTGTAGGTATAGAAACATTGTACAAATTTCAAAATACGGCACAGAATCGTGAACTTTGTGAAAGTACTGTAGGTCGCTATGTTGTGGCAAACCCCTGGTCTCGCCGTGGGCACGATTGAGAATCCCAACAACTTGTGATGCGGCCCTTCCTGCTCACTAGTCCCTGTGATGACAGATGTACGGATGTACGAGCGAATACGTCCAGGTTGTGCAGCAGACGTTTCACACAGAATTGTTCCAGCATGATCTGCAGGCTGAATTAAGAATGAAACATATTGATGGGCAAATCCATTTGGAAGTCAAGAGCAGGATTTCTACTGGATTAAAAGAGACAGATCCACAAGCCTGAGTGGACAGTGTCACAGGGCCGCTCCACCTCACTGGCAGTTGTGTTTCCCTCGATTCATTCTGAATCACAGAACACTGCGGCGATTCAGTGTAAGTCAGGAAATTAGAGGTTTTATATGTTCCTGTTTTACATCAGCAAACAGTATCTTTCTAACCCTGATATATGAAAAAACACGGTAGTTCCCTCTTTAAGGTCCCTTGTCTCTTTCCCCAGGGTGAATCTTACGATGCGACTTCCTGTGTTGGTTTTCTTTCTTTTGCTTGCACTGACAGAGGGTGAGTATCAATTTCCATTCACAAATTTATATTTCCTGTTGATTTTCACTCTCAACAATTCACAAATCCCATCTTGGCACACCTGACCTGTACTGACCAGAGGAGCCCCAGATCACAGAATCTCACACTGGACACCTCTGATCTCTCCCTCTCACACTGTCCCTGCACGCTGACCAAACCTCTGATCTCTCCCTCTCACACTGTCCCTGCACGCTGGACACACCTCCGATCTCTCCCTCTCACACTGTCCCTGCACGCTGGACACACCTCTGATCTCTCCCTCTCACACTGTCCCTGCACGCTGGACACACCTCTGATCTCTCCCTCTCACACTGTCCCTGCACGCTGGACACAACTCCGATCTCTCCCACTCACACTGTCCCTGCATGCTGGACACACCTCTGATCTCTCCCTCTCACACTGTCCCTGCACACTGGACACAACTCCGATCTCTCCCTCTCACACTGTCCCTGCACGCTGGACACAACTCCGATCTCTCCCACTCACACTGTCCCTGCATGCTGGACACACCTCTGATCTCTCCCTCTCACACTGTCCCTGCACGCTGGACACAACTCCGATCTCTCCCTCTCACACTGTCCCTGCATGCTGGACACACCTCTGATCTCTCCCTCTCACACTGTCCCTGCATGCTGGACACACCTCTGATCTCTCCCTCTCACACTGTCCCTGCACGCTGGACATGCCTCTGATCTCTCCCTCTCACACTGTCCCTGCACGCTGGACACACCTCTGATCTCTCACTCAGACTGGGCACTCTTTATTTTCCATAATCTCTTACAAAATAAGAATTGAACCTGTGAAAATATACATTTAATATTTAATAAGGTTTGGGGATAAATTCAGAATAATTTGTGTGCGAGAGGTGTATTTTTCAGCAGTGTATCGGTTTTAAAGTTTTTTTTTCTAAAAAATATTTATCCAGTTGGATTTGTGCTGCAGATAAAAATGTTTAGGGGATATCTGCATGTTTTAAAACCCTAAATGGTGTTGTGTAGAAGTTAATAGGATAGTAAATGAAATCACACATCTCATTTCTCATGATATTAAATAAGTGACCATTAATATGACAATTATTAACTAAGAACTCCTTGAGAATCGGCTAATCAAACTTCACATTTGTTTTTGGTTGGTGAAAATAAGTTTTTACAAAGATTTATCAGTATTCTTATTCTTATTGAAATAAATGAAATAATGTTGTTGACTATTGCCAGATACACTGGAGGTGTGTTTGGGTTTGCCTTGATCTACACTGTTTCATCTTCTGAAAGAGACTGAGCAGCAAAAACTGAAAATTGACACAAGTGCCTAGTCCAGCTTATCATAGATGCAACCGCTTCTGATATCCAGGGTTAGAAGAGATGGTAGTTCCCCAACATGGGGCAATATTATTGCACATACAGTACAATGAAATGCACAGTATTAATATAGGAGGTGACATTGGTCACAAATTAACTATTGTGTTTAAACTGAATAACTTTCTCGTATAAATGAGTTAATTTTTTTTCCTCTGTGGCGCCAATAAGCTTCCATAGGAAACAAGACCCTGAATGAATTAATCCTAGTTTCATTCAAGAATTTTTCCAGTCGGTTAGAAATGGAGGTGAACAGTGTACCAGTTTCCCCTGATCTGTCTGATCACACTCTTTTAAACTGGAGTAAAAATGTGTTGTCTCACATGTGTCTCACTGTGTAAGCTTTGCCTGGAGTCTCTGGTGTTTAGCATGATCACACCCTTTTAAATTGGAGTCAAAAGGCATAGTTTCTCGTGAATAGTGTACAGGAGTGTCTCGCTGTGTTTCCTATGATCACACTCTTTCAAACTGGATTGAAGGACCTTTGTCTCTCGTTGATGTTGCTCCGTCCTCATTGTCTCCCAGCATCGTCTGCAGATGCGGATGTGTCTGTGAGAGTCGGCGACGAGGTCACTCTCCACTGTGATGGGACCCCTGCATCCGGAATCCCCCCAGAGCAGCTCCTTTTCTTCTGGAAAGCGGATGGGCGCTATGTCAGAGCACAACCTCAATAAATTACATTCAACTGAACTAATTTTTATTTATTAAATGTAAAAAAATATATCTCAGGGCAGATTTCTATCGAAACACAATATGATCGTTTACATTATATTTTTGGAAGAATGGGACTCTTCATAAGCAGCTAGAGATGTTTTTTTTTTTTTGTCCTTCAGAGATCCTGGCAGGCAAGAGCCTACCAACCATGAAGCTCTGAGTAAATGAACACAAGATTGGACTGGAATCGGGGTTAAAAATAAGACTCTTGGATCAATTAGCTACAAACTGCCAAGCGGCCCATATTCCTGATCTAATTTGTTTCCATTCTTGTAGCACTAAGAACAATTGTTGATAAGGATCGCGAAAATATCCGGACCTCCGATGTTTTTATGGAACGTTATTAGTCAAATGTGCACAATTTGTACTTGAGAGTAAATAATTTCCCTCTTGAAAGTGTCTCATGCTGTATATGCCTTTATCCTGACTTTTTCCATTCCCGACTGTTATTTTTTAATGAATTTGTGTTTTGAAAAAAGTTGTATCTTTCTGGGCTGCACATATAAAAACGTCTTTGAGATAGAAAATGCAGTAATTGGGAAAACTAGTCTGCTTTTGCACCTGTGGCGCGCTCTTGTGGTTTAATGCGAAAGGTTTCCTAGACTGAGCTTGATCTTATTTATTTCGCGAAGAGCGGCTGTGTATTAACACTGTAAACAGTGACTCAGGGCAGAATTCCGGGATAGTGTCATTGGAGTTATTCTCCTAAACCCGCTCGTTCACCTGAGTCAGTCCCGCAAGCCGCTTCGTAACGTCAGTCCGGTCTGAAACCCGCAGAAGCTCATTATCTGAGCCGTCACGGCCGTAATAGGACCCAGTTCGGCACAGGCTGTCTGGAGAGACCGGTTCCGTCTGGGTCTCGGCGGTACCAGTCAGTCGTCACTGGACTGGTAATGGGTTTTGCATGATTCTCTGGGCTCCTCATTGCGTTTTTAACGCCTGATAACTAGGTCTCGATCTAGAATGTTTTTTTTTATTATTAAATCTGGCGCGTCGAGGTTGGACAGCATATTATCTACATGTGAACATTTGTAGGAGCAGAGCTCAACTCCTCTCTGGCTGCTGGAGAACTGACGTCACAAGAGCAGCGCTCTGAGGGGGGTGTGGCTGCGGGGGGCTGACCGACTCTCCTATTAGTCCATTTCTTTTATTTAAATAGGGGCGGTTACCCGTCCTGTGTGGGTGAAGTGACTGAGCCATCCAATAAGAAAAGCGGGTATAAGTAGCCACGCGAGTTCGTCCAATCAGAACGCCTCGTTCGCGAAACCGAGTCCCTCCTCCTGTGCCGCGGGTCAGTGGCCTCTCTCCTGTCAGGTGTCGGAGGACGGCAGTCGCCGGTAGCAAGCGGCGCTGGGCAGCACGGAGAAAACTTCCGACAACAGAAGACACGAGGGTTGTGACCGCAGGAGAGATTTAGGATGAAAACGATAAAGAGGAGCGGGGCGGTGTGAGTTGCACCAAGCTCAAGCAAGACGGCGCTGGACATGGGTCTGTCGTTGCTCAAGGCGAACACACACGTCGATTTGAGTTAGTCTGCCCCCCCGATATTCAGCCACATAACCGCTGCAGAATAAAAGAAGAGATATAAGAGAGATATTTAATACAAGTGACGGCTGACAGTTGGATAGGAGACCAAGAAGACATTGGGGCTCATTGGGAAGAGCTCTTGACTTGTAGCCCGGGAGCTGTGGGTTCCAGTCCTTGGTAATAGAGGAGGTTTATTTTCCATTCTTACTTGACATTCACACATGAGTCAATAAAGGTCGGGTGCTTTGTTTGCTGTCCTATAGAGTAGTGCATAGGGAGGGATCTATACTCTTAGCTGATGCATCAGGGGTTCAAACGCTGGGAGTTATGTGAGCTTTGCTTTCAAGCTCAGGTGTACTACCACGTTGATCAATAAAGCGATAGGTGATCAGGGTGCATGGCCCTATAGAGTAATGCCTAAGGTTCTGGACCTATGGCTGGATTGTTCTGGGTTTGAATCATGGGTGGATTTTGGTTTTTGTTTAATGTGTCCTGACATGAACACACTGATAAATAAAAAGAGGGGACTGGGATGCACGTGGCCCTATAGTGTTGTGGTTAAAACTCCATGCTGCTAGCTAAAAGGGTGGAGGTTTGAATACCACGTGTTTCTTTTCACTTCAATTCTCTCAGACATCAACACACTGATAAATAAAATGATTGGGGGTAGTAGCTGTGCAGCCCTTTAAGATAGTGGTTACGGCCCCAAGCTCAGGGAAGGGTGGTTGTGGGTTGAAATCCTGTCTGTGACTCCTGCTTTAGTTCCATTTTAATCATTACTTAAATTTCTTGTGGCTGTGTGACTCTATAGAAGAGTCTCTAGGCTCATGACTTGTGGGTTTGAATCCTATGGGGGCCTTAATGATTCTTTCCAATTCCATTCGAGTGGGTTGATGGTTGTCTGGCCCTGTGGTGTGGTGGTGAAGAGTGTGAGGCTGCTTTCAAGGGTTGTGGGTTCAAGTCCTGCTTTGCACCCCTGGTTTCCTTTTCAGTTATAGTCTCACAGAGAAGGACACATTGATAAGGAAAGAGATTGGGGATGGGACAGTGTGGTGCTATAGAGGGTCGGTAAAGGCTGTAGGTCTGTAACTCTGGGAGTGTGGGTTCAAATCCTGCCTCAAGCCAGGTGTTTATTTTTAATTACATTCTTTATAAGAATAACACACTGATAAGGAAAGAGAGTGGGTCTATGTCTGGGTGCCTTTGTAGAGTAGAGGCTAAGACTGAGCTTATGGCTGATTGGTTGTGGGTTCAAACCCTCTCTGAGACCTGTGGTCTGTTTTCAGTTTAAGTCTTCCTGAAATGTCAACACACTGATAAGTGTGAAGAGAGTGGCGCTGTGAGTGTGTGCCTCCATAGTGTGAAGGTTGAGGCTATGGGCTCACAGTCTGGTGGTTGTGGGTTACAATCTTGCTGAAACAGGTCTGCTTGTAGTTTAGTCCTTCTTGACAGAAAGGTGTTGATAAGTCAGGGGAACTATAAGGGTAGGTGGGGGGATCAATAGAAGAGAAGGTAAAAGACTGTTCTCCCAGGTTCAAGACCAGGCTGGGTGCTGAGCTCAGGAGTGAGCAGTGATAGTGGCAGGGGCAGGTAACTGGGTAAGGAGGAGAGAGAGAGCAGAGTAACTGGATGAGCCCAGGGTGAGGGGTTCTGGGGTTTACCTTCTACTGAAAATTTTCAAAAACTATCAACATATTCAGTAGAATGTGAACCCAAGAGCCCCTCACCCTGGGCTAATCTAGATACTCTGCTCTGTCCCTGCTACCCACTCACTCTCTCCTCCTTACAACCAGTCAGCCACAAGCCCAGACTCCTAACCTCTGGGCCTAAAAGCTCAACCCCTATCTGTTTACTTAGCAATGTGTTACTGTTGCTAAGAATTATACTGACAAACAACATGCAATTATTGCCAGGATTTGAGCCCACACCCACTCAGCCACAAGTCCAGAGTCCTAGCCCCTACTCAACAAAGACATACACTCACAGACCCATTCTCTTTACTTATCAACGTGTTACTCTTATTAAGAGTGTAATTGAAAAGAAACCCCTGGTCCTGAGGCAGGATTTGAACCCACACTCCCAGAGTTACAAGCCCACAGCCTTTACTAACTAAAGGGCCAAACCAGGTCATCTCCAATCTCTTTCCTTATCAATGTGCCCCTCTCTGGGAGACTGTAACTGAAAATGACACTTGGAGGTGTATTTGAACCCACAACCTGCCAAACATGAGCGCAAAGCCTTCACCCCTACTCTACAGAAATTGAAAGTCAGAAATTGAAAAGAAAGCTCCCTTTCTAACCAGGATTTGAGCCCACACCTTAACACCTATGAGCACAGAGCATTAAACTCCAAACCGCAGCACCATGTTCCCCTGACCTCAGTGTCATTATTTATGAAGGTTCTGATATTTAAGTAAGAATTAAAGTGAAGATCAGGGCTTAAATTGGATTTGAACCCACCACCCACTCCCAAATCTAGGGATGTAACCACTATGCTACAAGCCTGCCCACATACAAGAGATCAATCTCTTTATTTATCAATGTGTTGATGTCAGTAAGAATGAACTTGAAAACAGACAGGCTGCAGCATGCAAGACCAGAACCCCATATCTTAATCTCTCCTCTACAGACCCACCCTGACATAGACCCCCCTTTTGTTTATGTATGAACATGTCTTAACCCCCAACCCTATAGGCCCATATCACCACAGCACTAAACTCTTTACTTATCAATGTGTTACTATTAGTAAGAATTTGCTTGAAATGAAATCACAGGTCTCAGGTAGGATTTGAGGCTGCAACCACACATCTAGGAGATGCACAGTCTAAACCTATACTCTATAAAGGCACACACACAGAAAGTCTAATCTCTTTATTTATCAACCTTTTAATATCAGCAGGACTTGACAACAAACCTGCAGACTCAGGCAGGACTTGAACCCCCCACCAGCTGGGTGCAAGGCTCAAACCTACACCACCCATGCCACAAACCCCATCTCTTCACTTACCAATCCGTTTCTGTCAGTAAGAATAAACCAGAATCTTCCGATGACGTGTCTATCGGCTTAACTTCTACTCTACAGGATCACACATGCACACACACACCTACCATCCCCATCTATCTATCGACGTGGAGATTTCAGTCAGCATTCAATTGAGGAAAAAAATAGATACTGCTATCACTCAGAATCGGAGTCCACAGAGTGAGCACACCTCTGGCTAATGAAGATGAGAGAGAGAGAGAGAGAGATCAGGCAGGAGCAGCTCAGTATTTAGAGATATGGAGAAGATAGGTGATTAAACCACTCATGTGGCTGCACACTAACTCAGCCCCTCGGTAGTCCAGCGAAGCAAAAAGCAGAGGATGGGACAGCAGAGGACATTGGTGCCCTGCGAAGCTTCTGTCAGAGTCAGGGAGACAGACACACACACAGGTGGGGCTGGACAACACAGGATGTTAAAGCTGCCCGTTCCCCACCCCCGCCAAACTTTGTGTAAAGAAGCGCCTTCTCTGTCCTGTCCTGACTGGAGGATCTTATCCAGCTGTGTCTTGATGGGCACCAGGCGATCCTCTTTAACACCCCGGCTGGGCAGCTTGTTCCCCACCCCCACCACCCTTTGTGTAAAGTAGCGCCACTCGTTCTCCTTTCCAAAACGCACACCCTCTGAGCGTCCACTCCTGCCCCCTGATCCCCGTTTCACTGCTGTTTCTGGAGAACGACTAGCGAATCTCCATCATGGGGCAGTGTACACACACACACAAACCTGTTTCATGTACATGACCAGATCTTAATATTCGTCTAATTTCCCCCCCACGTATTCCTCTGCTGCAGGCGGCGAGGAATGCAACAACCTCGGTCTTTCTATGATGGCAACTTCCTGTTCACAGATGCCCCGGTACAGTGCAGAAATGTGCGTTCATACACAAGGGTACCTGCTGCAAAAAACAAAACCACGCAATGTTCCACTTGCACGCCGCCATAGTCCACACCTTGGTGAGAATGCCACATATGATTTTACTCAAAAAGACATCGCTGCTCTGGGACCACATAGGATACACTTCTGTGCTGAAAAGAAGGGATAAGTAACTGGATCTCTTTATTCTCAAACAGAGGTGAATGGGAGGAATGTGATACAAATTTTCTAAATCCTTAAAGGTCACTGGCCACATCAGTCCAGCTGGCTTCTTCAGATTGAATACTGAATCATGGACAAGAGGGCACAAAGGAAGTGCATTTCAGACAGAGAGCAGGTGGTGCTACTTTGCACAAAGGGAGGTGGAGGTGGGGAACAAGCTGCCCAGCCCCGTGGTTGAAGCCGATACCCTGGCTTCTCTCCAGACACAGATGGGACAGGAGGCACATCTTTACACAGAGGGTGGTGGGGGTGTGGAACAAGCTGCCCAGCCCTGTGGTTGAAGCCCATACCCGGGCTTCTCTCAAGACACAGCTGGATGAGCCCCTGGAACCAATCAACCACTCACGACCCAACAAGACAGACAGGAGTGATTTGTTGTTTGAGGTTCAGTCCTATTGTATTTCCGCGTGATAAGCGTGAAAACAGGGGCGGTTTTGTTTTGGTACACGTCCAAACTACCCGTTTTCAGCCACAGATGAACACAGATAAACACGTGCTCCTTTTTCATATGACATCTTGCCACCGGCTCAAAAGAAACAAGAGGTAACGATTCTCTGCGGGGGAACTGATTTTTTTTTTCCGACGTCAAAAAGTAAGAAACAGGAAGGAGTCCACAACAAGCGAGAACAATTACTGCAGACCCCCCGGAACGGCGCTTTAAAAACCGCAGAGTAGCATCCTGACTGCTTAGACCATGACAAAGCTCTTCTGCAGAGCGAAAGTCACCTACAGGCGGGTATTCTTTTTTGTTTTAAACAGAACTAAAGCCCGTCTTTCCTGCAGCCGAGCCTGTCGCGACATGGGGTGTTTCATTTCACATGGAAGGAGCGCGTAGAATCAATAGAAAATGCAGGAATCTTAGTAGTAGCACGTAATTGTGTTAAAAATAATCCCCCCCCTTTCCACCTAGCCCCAGAGCCCAGCGCAATAAACGGCTCGTGTTCAGATCCTTCTTTTTGGTTTTGCATTAAAAAAAGAAAGAAAACAGGTTCGCCGCTAGCGGCCCTCACTCTTACTCTGACATGCTCTCGACTTCCAGTCAGCTCTCTGGTAAAGAAGAGGCATTTCCGGTGGGTGTGTGTGTGTGTGCAGCGGCGGGCATGAGGGGGGATACCGTGCTGACCTGCAGCTCTGCGGGTTTGTGCAAGGGCGGATTATATTGTAGAGGGTCCGGTGTGCCGTGTTCTGTTGGGGGGTAGTTCAGGTCGTCTCAGGAAAAACAAATATCGACTGCCGAAGCTGTGATTCTCCCTCATGCCTTTTAGGTTTGTCGTCCGCATTTTGCTGAAAAGACACAAACAGAAATAAAATGACTTATTTTTTTGGGTGTGGGGAGATTAAGACCTCCCTTTCACTTCGAGTTAACGTCTCTTTAAGTCTATACACAGAAGCGGGACCAAGCCAAACCACAAGCAGTGTGCCATGCAGCACGTCTTTACACAAAGGCTTGTGGGGGTGGGGAACAGGCTGCTCAGCCATGTTGTTAAAGCCAATACTCTGGCTTCTCTCCAGACACAGGTGGATGAGCTCCTCCAGTCAGGACAGGAGTTGCTTCTGTACAAAAAGGGGGGTGGGAGGGGGGAACAAGCCGCTGAGCCATGTTTTTAAAGCCGATACCCTGGCTTCTCTCCAGACACAGCTGGGCGAGATCCTGACCTTAACAGGGCAGACACAAAATGAAAAAAACGTTGCCTACCCCCTCTGTGGAAGACGTAGAAGACGCAGACCGAGGAGAGGAGGGCAGACGGGATCAGCAGGCAGGGGAGCTGCAAGCCCGCCCTTCGCTCTGCACCGCTGCCTCTGAGCAAGAAAAACAGTAATATATGACCCAGCTTCATCTTCATTAGCCGTCGCAATTCATCTTTTAAATAGCATCATTTTATTAACTCTTTACAATTTCTCGCATTAGGAAATTATCTCTTTAACATACCCCAGCTAGCTCTCCATGATACATAGACACACGGACAGGGAGAGGAGCTTGGGGTCAGAGCACAGGGTCAGCCATTGTACAGTGCCCCTGGAGCAGTTGGGGTTAAGGGTCTTGCTCAGGGGCCCAACAGAGTAGGATTCCTCCACTGGCCATGGGATTTGAACCAGCAACCTTCCAGTCACAGACGCAGATCCTCAGCCACAGAGACACCGCTCAGCCCGAATGAAATGTCTGTCCTCTTTTTTTTTTTAAACGAGCACAGATCCGCATTGGACATCGAAAACCTTCGGTCACTCAAGGTAAAAAGATCAATGACACCAGCGTCTGCGGTGCTAATAGGAAATAAAAAAAACATCGACTGTCGAGCGCAGGCATAGACGGTGGGCCTGTCTTCCCAATCAGAGACATCGACACCAGAGGGCTGCAGTGGAAACTACAGAGAAGAGTGTTGAAAACCGCAAACTCGAGGCTCTCCTTTACACAAAGGGTGGTGGGGGTGTGGAACAAGCTGCTCACACAGTTTGTTAAAGCCAATACCCTGGCTTCTCTCCAGACACAGCTCGGTGAGCTCCTTCTAGTTAGGACAGGAGGCGCTTCTTTACACAGAGGGTTGTAGCCTGGCTCCTCTCCCGATGCGAAACCGCCCCTTGTCTCTGTCGGCGCAGTAGTACAGGCCCTGGTCTGCCGGGGTGACCCGCTCGATGGTCAGGCTGGCGGCGCGGTCGGCCGAGGCGCTCGGCGCCAGCGCGTACCGTGGGTCCCACCTCTCGACGTAGTGGAAGCCCCGGTGGTCGGGCCTCCTGCTGGCTGACACGGCCAGGGCCAGCGCGTCGCGCCGCTGGACGAACCACAGCGTCTCGTAGCGCGGCTCCAGGTCGCAGGGCAGGGCGGCGGCGGCGGCCCCGCCCGTACAGGGGACCCGTGTGGGCGCAGCGGGCCCCCCGTCTCCGCCGCCTCTGGCCTCTCGGAACGCGTCGCCTACAGCCGGGAGATGGGAGGAAGAGCTGAAGTCACGATTTTGGCGAAATAACTTCCTCCACAAGAGTCAAGGGTCCCAGCACTGCTCCCTCTATTCATGCTTTTTAGGTAGGATTCCTTTATTTAAAAAAAAATGACCCTGTTAGAAATGTAAAGGATCAAAAGGCAGGGCCTACGATGTAAGATAGGTGAAAAAAACTGATTTTCAGCTTTTATCGTTGCGAACTGTCTCCTTTTTTTTTGTATTTCTGGTGTTTAAATAAAACCTTTTTTTTAAAGAGTCACTAAAGGAGTTTTTTTTTAAAAAAAAACTTTATTAAACTTTTACTGGATATCACCTAACATGAACCTATGAAGCATTCAATTAAATCCGGTGTTAACACCGGTGTCCTGGCCAAATTCCCCCCCGGTCTTTATCCATCATGGCCTCCTAATAACCCCCGTCTCTGAACTGGCTTCATCACTCTGCTCTCCTGAGAGCTGCTGTGTGGGGAGAGGACTGGAGCATCATCCAGGTGGGGCTGCACACTGGTGGGGGTGGAGGGGATCCCCATGACCTGTGAAGAGCTCTGAGTGGAGTGTTCAGAAAAGCGCTACAGATGTGTAAGGATTATTGATTATTGACTATTCTTGTTGTTATTTCAATACAAAACAAAACAGAAAAAGTGTGTCAAAAAATTATAAGCGCACACACAAAACAACAACATACAACACAATACGCCACCAGAGGTTGTTATTATTATAACAAATCCGAAAACCATAAGTTACAATGCTCTTTTTCGTTTGCCTAATGTTTATTTTTTAATGGGGTTGAAATAATATTGCATTTCCACCTCATCCACATGAAAGGACGGAGTAGCGGTGCACTATTTCGTTGTGTGAACGCGACATGTATCCACACGGGAGAAACAAATATAACATATGAATATAAACTATATAAACAAATCCTCTTTCTTTCCCACATTACGAAGTCTGCTCGCGAGTTATAACGTGATATCAAGCTCCTTAAATCGAACACATTCACCTGCTTGAAGGTAAAGGTTTGCAAAACAGCGTTTGTAAATGTTTCTGTTTTCGGCTCCACGGCCGAAAAGCTGTGTCTCTCTACTCTTTTCAATAATAATTGCTTACAATTATATAGCTCTTTTCTGGACACTCCACTCAAAGCGCTTTACAGGTAATGGGGTCTCTCCTCCACCACCACCAATGTACAGCCCCCACCTGGATGATGCGACAGCAGCCATAGTACGCCAGAACACTCCCCACACAGCAGCGATCAGTGGGGAGGAGAGCAGAGTAATGAAGCCAATTCATAGATTAAGCGCACGAACGGTTAACACGGCAGCTCGGCGACCAACGCACGTCGTTTCCTCTGTCTGGACCGCAAAGGAAACCGCAGTCTTTTTTGTAAAGAGGCGCGACTGAGCGTAAGTCAGGTTACAAAAGAATTTCGACACCTCGGAACACAGTCATTGAACGGCCTGGAGATACGCTTCGTGAAGCTGAAAGCGCTCTGGCGCAGTGAACCCCTCAATACCGTGAGTACTCCCGAATCAAACCGTGACCTACCTCATACGTGCTGGAGGTTCACCATATATGCGAGTCCCATCGGCGAAGAAACGACCCCGGGGACTGGTAAAACAGCCATGTTTAACGATAACGACTGCGAAAGAGCGGTACTGGTGGTGGTGGAGGGGAGTCCCTGTCATTACCTGTAAAGCGCTTTGAGTGGAGTGTCCAGAAAAGCGCTATATAAGTGTAAGCAATTATTATTATTATTATTATTATTATTATTATTACTTAAGCAATAACCTGGATGACCAACTGTTCATTCCCTACCAGTGCTTTTAAAAGGGCAGATGGTCGACAAGGTCCAACGGCCGACTGTGGAAGATGAGTTCAGATCTTCCCCTTTCAGAATCTGTCAGAAAGGCGTCTCGAGTTTCTTTTATTTTTTAACTTTTTATTGTAACTGCAGCCCTGAAAGTCCGTCCCGGCTGCGCCCAGCGCTTCATAGGAATGATTTCTTCGCGGGTGTGTATGAATTTGGGTTGACGGACCTCGGATCGTTTTCTTTGCCATTTACTGTTTTTCATCAAAATAAAACAAAACTGCACCCAGCACGGTGATTCTGGGCTTTGAACCGCTGGGTCTAACTCGCTCACTGCGTGTGTTTAGGCCGCTCCGCGCTGGACACACACATCCCGCCGCAAGCCGTGTTCGTGGGACCCCCCAGCAGGGATGGAGGTGCTGAAGACGGGGGTCGCCGTGCTGTGGCTGCTCTGTGAGTTTGACGCCGTCTCCCGTGTCCCCCCTGGCGAGCTCGGACACCCAGTTCGACCGGGGGTCAGAGTTCGAGCTGGCCCGCCTAGCCGCGAGGGAAAATAAAAGACTAAAATAATCATAATAATAATCGATACCGCTGCGCTGATCAGTCCGCTCCCAGTCGCTCGGGTGGGGAAAGCGAATAAGCCCAACAAAGAGAGAACGAACACGTTTCTGCACTTTGTTTTTTCACACCTTTTTTTAACAATCGAGGGACTTTCTGTCCGTAAGAATTCCATTGCACCAGTACAGGTACCAGGTTACCTGTAGCCAGAAAGTGCCAGTTCCAGTTCACGAGGCGTGACGAGGAGCTAGGACTCGCTGCACACCGGAACTCTGGTTGACGACGCGACGGACGGCGCTTGGCCCCGTGGCGAGGCAGGAGGTGGAAATGTGAGGGCACGCAGGGGCGCGGAGCTGCGTGTTGTAACACGCGGTAAGAGCAGCAGGAGAGCGGGTCAGGAGGGGGGTGGGCGCGTCATTTCCAAGAAGCCGATCGGCTTTTCCGTCACCGCTGCCGGAGCCCCTGGCCGCCGAGCGCCGCTTGTCGATAGAGGTTGATTCCTGTGCTGAGAAGAGAGACAAAGCTTTTCGGCCGTGGAGCCGAAAACAGAAACATTTACAACGCAAACCTTTACCTTCAAGCAGGACAATGTGTTTGATTTAAGGAGTTTGATATCACGTTATACCTCGCAATACTTCGTAATGTGGGAAAGAAAGAGGATTTGTTTATATAGTTTATATTTATATGTTATATTTGTTTCTCCCGTGTGGATACATGTCGCGTTCACACAACGAAATAGTGCACCGCTACTCCGTCCTTTCATGTGGATGAGGTGGAAATGCAGTATTATTTCAACCCCATTAAAAAACAAACATTAGGCAAACGAAAAACAACATTGTAACTTATGGTTTTCGGATTTGTAATAATAATAACAACCTCTGGTGGCGTATTGTGTTGTGTGTTGTTGTTTTGTGTGTGTGCTTATACTTTTTGACATACTTTTTCTGTTTTGTTTTGTATTGAAATGACAACAAGAATAGTCAATAATCCTTACACGTCTGTAGCGCTTTTCTGAACACTCCACTCAGAGCTCTTCACAGGTCATGGGGATCCCCTCCACCCCCACCAGTGTGCAGCCCCACCTGGATGATGCTCCAGTCCTCTCCCCACACAGCAGCTCTCAGGAGAGCAGAGTGATGAAGCCAGTTCAGAGACGGGGGTTATTAGGAGGCCATGATGGGTAAAGACAGGGGGGAAATTTGGCCAGGACACCGGTGTTAACACTGGATTTAGTTGAATGCTTCATAGGTTCATGTGAGGTGATATCCAGTAAAAGTTTTAAATTTAAAAAAAAAACTCCTTTTGCGACTCTTTAAAAAAAAGTTTTTTATTTTAACACCAGAAATACAAAAAAAAGGAGACAGTTCGCAATGATTAAAGATGAAAATCAGTTTTTTTCACCTATCTTACATCGTAGGCCCTGCCTTTTGATCCTTTACATTTCTAACAGGGTCATTTTTTTTTTAAATAAAGGAATCCTACCTAAAAAGCATGAATAGAGGGAGCAGTGCTGGGACCCTTGACTATTGTGGAGGAAGTTATTTCGCCAAAATCATGACCTCAGCTCTTCCTCCCATCTCCCGGCTGTAGGCGACGCGTTCCGAGAGGCCAGAGGCGGCGGAGACGGGGGGCCCGCGGCGCCCACACGGGTCCCCTGTACGGGCGGGGCCGCCGCCGCCGCCCTGCCCTGCGACCTGGAGCCGCGCTACGAGACGCTGTGGTTCGTCCAGCGGCGCGACGCGCTGGCCCTGGCAGTGTCGGCCAGCAGGAGGCCCGACCACCAGGGCTTCCACTACGTCGAGAGGCGGGACCCGCGGTACGCGCTGGCGCCGAGCGCCTCGGCCGACCGCGCCGCCAGCCTGACCATCGAGCGGGTCACCCCGGCAGACCAGGGCCTGTACTACTGCGCCGACAGAGACAAGGGGCGGTTTCGCATCGGGAGAGGAGCCAGGCTCGTCTGCGTGGGTGAGAAAAGCTCTTATTTATCGAAAGGGGGGACAGCGTTGCGTGGTGGAGAGGGTGGTGAGAGCCAGCTGAGGTTTGCTCCACGCTCGTACAACCCTCTGTGTAAAGAAGCGGCTCCTGTCCTAACTAGAAGGAGCTCACCCAGCTGTGTCTGGAGAGAAGCCAGAGTATCAGCTTCAACCGCATGGACTGGGCAACTTGTTCCACACCCCCACCCCGCTCTGTGTAAAGAAGAGCCTCCTGTGCCGACTGGAGGAGCTCATCAGCTGTGCCTGGAGAGAAGCCGGGGTTTCGGTTTCAACCACATGGACTGGAAAGCTTGTTCCCCACCCCCACCACCCTTCGTGTAAAGGAGAGCCTCGGGTTAGCGGTTTTCAACACTCTTCTCTGTAGTTTCCACTGCAGCCCTCTGGTGTCGATGTCTCTGATTGGGAAGACAGGCCCACCGTCTATGCCTGCGCCCGACAGTCAATGTTTTTTTTTATTTCCTATTAGTACCGCAGACGCTGGAGTCATTGATCTTTTTAGCTTGAGCGACCGAAGGTTTTTGATTTCCAACGCGGATTTGTGCGCGTTTTTTTTAAAAAAGAGGACGGACATTTCATTTAAAAGACGAGTTGAGACGGCTAATGAAGACGAAGCCGGGTCATATATTACTGTTTTCCTTGCTCAGAGGCAGCGGCGCCGAGCGAAGGGCGAGGAGAAGCCGGCAACGCGACCCGACCCGGCGCCCCGCTTCCCCCGGGCCTGCAGCTTCCCTGCCTGCTGATCCTGCTGACGGCTCCTCCTCTGTCTGCCCTCCTCTCCTCAGTCTGCGTCTTCTGCGTCTTCCTCAGAGGGGGTGGGCAACGTTTTTTTCGTTTTGTGTCTGCCCCATTCAGGTGACGCCCTGCGGATTATCAGCCAATGGGGGGCTTCAGTAGGTCAGGACCTTGCCCAGCTGTGCCCTAAAAACAACATGGCTGAGCAGCTTGTTCCACACCCCCACCACTCTTTATGTACAGACAGGTCTTCTGTCCTGACTGGAGGAGCTCATCCAGCTGTGTCTGGAGAGAAGCCAAGGTGTCAGCTTCAAACACATGGCTGGGCAGCCTGTTCCCCACCCCCACCACCCTTTGTGTAAAGACGTGCTGCATGGCACACTGCTTGTGGTTTGGCTTGGTCCCGCTTCTGTGTATAGACTTAAAGAGACGTTAACTCGAAGTGAAAGGGAGGTCTTAATCTCCCCACACCGAAAAAAATAAGTCATTTTATTTCTGTTTGTGTCTTTTCAGCAAAATGCGGACGACAAACCTAAAAGGCATGAGGGAGAATCCCAGCTTCGGCAGTCGATATTTGTTTTTCCTGAGACGACCCGAACTACCCCCCAACGCCCCCGATCCCCGGACAGAACTCGGCACACCGGACCCTCTACGATATAATCCGCCTTGGCACAAACCCCCAGAGCTGCGGGTCAGCATGATATCCCCCCATGCCTGCTGGCTGACTGACACACACACACACACCCACCGGAAATGCCTCTTCTTTACCAGCGAGCTGACTGGAAGTCGAGAGCATGTAAGAGAAAGGGCTGGCGGCTAACCTGTTTTCTTTCTTTTTTTAATGCAAAACCAAAAAGAAGGATCTGAACACGAGCCGTTTATTGCGCTGGCCTCTGCGGCTGGGTGGAAAAGGGTGGGGCGGTGGGGTTATTATTTTTAACACAATTACGTGCTACTTCTAAGATTCCTGTATTTTCTATTGATTCTACGCGCTCCTTCCGTGTGAAATGAAACACCCCATGTCGCGACAGGCTCGGCTGCAGGAGAGACGGGCTTTAGTTCTGTTTAAAACAAACAAAAAAATAAATACCCGCCTGTAGGTGACTTTCGCTCTGCGGAAGAGCTTTGTCGTGGTCTAAGCAGTCAGGAAGTCAGGATGCTACTCTGCGGTTTTTAAGGCGCTGTTCCAGGGAGTCTGCAGTTATTGTTCTCGCTTGTTGTGGGCTCCTTCCTTTTTCTTACTTTTTGACGTAGGGAAAAAAAAAACAATTCCCGGGGCAAGATGTCATATGAAAAAAAGGAGCACGTGTTTATCTGTGTTCATCTGTGGCTGAAAACGGGTAGTTCGGACGTGTACCAAAACAAAACCGCCCCTGCTTTAACGCTTATCACGCGAAAATGCAATAGGACTGAACCTCCGATTAAAACGTGAAAAATAAGCATGACCGATGACTGTAAAAAAAATGGGTTTTCTTGTGCGCAGAAAACAAACAACAAATCACTCCTGTCTGTCTTGTTAGGTCATGAGTGGTTAATTGGGTCCAGGGGTTCTCCCAGCTGTGTCTTGAGAGAGGCTTCAACCACAGGGCTGGGCAGCTTGTTCCACACCTCCACCACCCTCTGTGTAAAGAAACGCCTCCTGTCCTGACTGGAGGAGCTCATCTTAAGCCAGGGTATGGGCTTCAGCCAAAGGACTGGGCAGCTTGTTCCACACCCCCACCACGCTCTGTGTAAAGATGTGCCCCCTGTCCTGACTGGAGGGTCTCATCCAACTGTGTCTGAAGAGAAGCCAGGGTATCGGCTTCAACCACAGGGCTGGGGAGCTTGTTCCCCACCTCCACCTCCCTTTGTGCAAAGTAGCACCACCTGCTCTCTGTCTGAAATGCACTTCCTTTGTGCCCTCTTGTCCATGATTCAGTATTCAATCTGAAGAAGCCAGCTGGACTGACGTAGCCAGTGACCTTTAAGGATTTGGAAAATTTGTATCGCATTCCTCCCATTCTCCTCTGTTTGAGAATAAAGAGATCCAGTTACTCATCCCTTCTTTTCAGGACAGAAATGTATCCTATGTGGTCCCAGAGCAGCGATGTCTTTTTGAGTAAAATCATATGTGGCATTCTCACCAAGGTGTGGACTATGGCGGCGTGCAAGTGGAACATTGCGTGGTTTTGTTTTTTGCAGCAGGTACCCTTGTGTATGATCGCACATTTCTGCACTGTACCGGGGCATCTGTGAACAGGAAGTTGCCGTCATAGAAAGACAGAGGTTGCTGCGGTCTTTGCTGCCTGCAGCAGAGGAATACGTGGGGGGGGGGGGGGGAAATTAGACGAATATTAAGATCTGGTCATGTACATGAAACGGGTTTGTGTGTGTGTGTACACTGCCCCATGATGAAGATTCGCTAGTCGTTCTCCAGAAACAGCAGTGAAACAGGAATCAGGAGGCAGAAGTGGACACTCAGAGGGTGTGCGTTTTGGAAAAGAGAACGATTGGCGCTACTTTACACAAAGGGTGGCAGGGGTGGGTAACAAGCTGCCCAGCCAGGGTGTTGAAGAGAATCGCTTGGCGCCTCTCAAGACACAGCTGGATGAGATCCTCCAGTCAGGATGGGGGGGGGGTGCTTCTTTACACAAAGGGTGGCGGGGATGGGGAATGTGCAGCTTTGACATACTGTGTTGTCCAGCCCCACCTGTGTGTGTGTCTGTCTCTCTGACTCTGACAGAAGCTTCACAAGGCACTGATGTCCTCTGCTGTCCCCCTGGACTTAGGGGCTGAAAAAGTGTGAGGCCACATGGGTTGGTTTAATCACCTTTCTCCTCCACTTCTCTATATACTGAGCTGCTCCTGCCTGAACTCACTCTCACTCTCTCTCTCTCTCTCTCTCTCTCTCTCTCTCTCTCTCTCTACCTTAGATTCATCAGTTGGAGGTGTGATAGCAGTATCTATTTTTTTTCCTCAATTGAATGCTAACTGAAATCTCC
The DNA here is from genome assembly GCF_040954835.1 of Lepisosteus oculatus. Taxonomy (NCBI): domain Eukaryota; kingdom Metazoa; phylum Chordata; class Actinopteri; order Semionotiformes; family Lepisosteidae; genus Lepisosteus; species Lepisosteus oculatus. The sequence goes on along the minus strand of NC_090709.1, from coordinate 55,378,599 downwards.
ACATCGATAGATAGAGATGGTAAGTGTGTGTGCATCTGTGATCCTGTGGAATAGGAGTCAAGCCGATAGACACATCATCAGAAGATTCTGGTTCTGGAAGAATTAGCTGGTGGGGGGTTCATGTTCTGCCTGTGTCTGCAGGTCCTGCTGATATTAAAAGGTTGATAAATAAAAAGAGAGTATAGGTTTAGACTGTGCATCTCCTAGATGTGTGGTTGCAGCCTTGAATCCTACCCGAGACCTGTGATTTAATTTCAAGCAAATTCTTACTAATAATAACACATTAATAAGTTAAGAGTTTAGTGCTGTGGTAATATGGACCTATAGGGTTGGGGGTTAAGACATGTTCATATATAAACAAAAGGGGGGTCTATGTCAGGGTGGGTCTGTAGAGGAGAGATTAAGATATGGGGTTCTGGTCTTGCATGCTGCAGCCTGTCTGTTTTCAAGTTCATTCTTAACAACATCAACACATTGATAAATAAAGAGATTGATCCCCTGTGCATGGGCAGGCTTGTAGCATAGTGGTTATATCCCTAAACTCAGAAGTTGGTGGCTGTGGGTTCAAATCCAATTTAAGCCCTGATCTTCACTTTAACTCTTACTTAAATATCAGAACCTTCATAAATAATGACACTGAGATCAGGGGAATGTGGTGCTGTGGTTGGGCGTTTAATGCTCTGTACTCATAGGTGTTAAGGTGTGGGCTCAAATCCTGGTTAGGAAGGGAGCTTTCTTTTCAATTTCTGACTTTCAATTTCTGTAGAGTAGGGGTGAAGGCTTTGTGCTCATGTTTGGCAGGTTGTGGGTTCAAATACTCCTTCAGGTGTCATTTTCAGTTACAGTCTCCCAGAGAGGGGCACATTGATAAGGAAAGAGATTGGGAATGAGGTGGTTTGGCCCTATAGAGGGTTAGTAAAGGCTGTGGGTTTGTAACTCTGGGAGTGTGGGTTCAAATCCCACCTTAGACCAGTGGTTTCTTTTCAATTACACTCTTAATAAGAGTAACATGTTGATAAGTAAAGAGAATGGGTCTGTGAGTGTGTCCTGGCTGTGATTGCATGTTGTTTGTCAGTATAATTCTTAGAAACAGTAACACATTGCTAAGTCAACAGATAGGGGTTGAGCTTTTAGGCCCAGAGGTTAAGAGTCTGGGCTTGTGGCTGACTGGTTGTAAAGAGGAGAGAGTGAGTAGGTAGCAGGGACAGAGCAGAGTAACTAGATTAGCCCAGGGTGAGGGGCTCTGGGGTTCACATTCTACTGAATATTTTGATAGTTTTTGAAAATTTTCAGTAGAAGGCAAACCCCAGAGCCCCTCACCCTGGGCTCATCCAGTTACTCTGCTCTCTCTCTCTCCTCCTTACCCAGTTACCTGCCCCTGCTACTGTCACTGCTCACTCCTGAGCTCAGCACCCAGCCTGGTCTTGAACCTGGGAGAACAGTCTCTTACCCTCTCTTCTATTGATCCCCCCACCTACCCTTATAGTTCCCCTGACTTATCAACACCTTTCTGTCAAGAAGGACTAAACTACAAGCAGACCTGTTTCAGCAAGATCGTAACCCACAACCACCATACTGTGAGCCCATAGCCTCAACCTTCACACTATGGAGGCACACACTCACAGCTCCACTCTCTTCACACTTATCAGTGTGTTGACATTTCAGGAAGACTTAAACTGAAAACAGACCACAGGTCTCACAGAGGGTTTGAACCCACAACCAGTCAGCCACAAGCCCAGTCTCAGCCTCTACTCTACAAAGGCACCCAGACATAGACCCACTCTCTTTCCTTATCAGTGTGTTATTCTTATAAAGAATGTAATTAAAAATAAACACCTGGCTTGAGGCAGGATTTGAACCCACACTCCCAGAGTTACAGACCTACAGCCTTTACCAACCCTCTATAGGACCACGCTGCCTCATCCCCAATCTCTTTCCTTATCAATGTGTCCTTCTCTGTGAGACTATAACTGAAAAGGAAACCAGGGGTGCAAAGCAGGATTTGAACCCACAACCCTTGAAAGCAGCCTCACACTCTTCACCACCACACCACAGGCCAGACAACCATCAACCCACTCGAATGGAATTGGAAAGAATCATTAAGGCCCCCACAGGATTCATGAGCCTAGAGACTAAGCCCTCTCTTCTATAGAATCACACAGCCACAAGACATTTAAGTAAGAATTAAAATGGAACTAAAGCAGGAGTCACAGACAGGATTTCAACCCACAACCACCCTTCCCTGAGCTTGGGGCCGTAACCACTATCTTAAAGGGCTGCACAGCTACTACCCCAAATCTCTTTATTTATCAGTGTGTTGATGTCTGAGAGAATTGAAGTGAAAAGAAACACGTGGTATTCAAACCTCCAACCTTTTAGCTAGCAGCATGGAGTTTTAACCACAACACTATAGGGCCACGTGCATCCCAGTCCCCTCTTTTTATTTATCAGTGTGTTCATGTCAGGACACATTAAACATAAACCAAAATCCACCCATGATTCAAACCCAGAACAATCCAGCCATAGGTCCAGAACCTTAGGCATTACTCTATAGGGCCATGCACCCTGATCACCTATTGCTTTATTGATCAACGTGGTAGTACACCTGAGCTTGAAAGCAAAGCTCACATAACTCCCAGCGTTTGAACCCCTGATGCATCAGCTAAGAGTGTAGATCCCAACCTATGCACTACTCTATAGGACAGCAAACAAAGCACCCAACCTTTATTGACTCATGTGTGAATGTCAAGTAAGAATGGAAAATAAACCTCCTCTATCACCAAGGACTGGAACCCACAGCTCCCGGGCTATAAGTCAATGAGCTTCTGCGGGTTTCAGACCGGACTGACGTTACGAAGCGGCTTGCGGGACTGACTCAGGTGAACGAGCGGGTTTAGGAGAATAACTCCAATGACACTATCCCGGAATTCTGCCCTGAGTCACTGTTTACAGTGTTAATACACAGCCGCTCTTCGCGAAATAAATAAGATCAAGCTCAGTCTAGGAAACCTTTCGCATTAAACCACAAGAGCGCGCCACAGGTGCAAAAGCAGACTAGTTTTCCCAATTACTGCATTTTCTATCGCAAAGACGTTTTTATATGTGCAGCCCAGAAAGATACAACTTTTTTCAAAACACAAATTCATTAAAAAATAACAGTCGGGAATGGAAAAAGTCAGGATAAAGGCATATACAGCATGAGACACTTTCAAGAGTGAAATTATTTACTCTCAAGTACAAATTGTGCACATTTGACTAATAACGTTCCATAAAAACATCGGAGGTCCGGATATTTTCGCGATCCTTATCAACAATTGTTCTTAGTGCTACAAGAATGGATACAAATTAGATCAGGAATATGGGCCGCTTGGCAGTTTGTAGCTAATTGATCCAAGAGTCTTATTTTTAACCCCGATTCCAGTCCAATCTTGTGTTCATTTACTCAGAGCTTCATGGTTGGTAGGCTCTTGCCTGCCAGGATCTCTGAAGGACAAAAAAAAACATCTCTAGCTGCATATGAAGAGTCCCATTCTTCCAAAAATATAATGTAAACGATCATATTGTGTTTCAATAGAAATCTGCCCTGAGATATATTTTTTTACATTTAATAAATAAAAATTAGTTCAATTGAATGTAATTTATTGAGGTTGTGCTCTGACATAGCGCCCATCCGCTTTCCAGATGAAAAGGAGCTGCTCTGGGGGAATTCCGGATGCAGGGGTCCCATCACAGTGGAGAGTGACCTCGTCGCCGACTCTCACAGACACATCCGCATCTGCAGACGATGCTGGGAGACAATGAGGACGGAACAACATCAACGAGAGACAAAGGTCCTTCAATCCAGTTTGAAAGAGTGTGATCATGGGAAACACAGCGAGACACTCCTGTACACTATTCACAAGAAACTATGTCTTTTGACTCCAATTTAAAAGGGTGTGATCATGCTAAACACCAGAGACTCCAGGCAAAGCTTACACAGTGAGACACATGTGAGACAACACATTTTTACTCCAGTTTAAAAGAGTGTGATCAGACAGATCAGGGGACACTGGTACACTGTTCACCTCCATTTCTAACCGACTGGAAAAATTCTTGAATGAAACTAGGATTAATTCATTCAGGGTCTTGTTTCCGATGGAAGCTTATTGGCGACACAGAGGAAAAAAAATTAACTCATTTATACGAGAAAGTTATTCAGTTTAAACACAATAGTTAATTTGTGACCAATGTCACCTCCTATATTTATACTGTGTATTTCATTGTACTGTATGTGCAATAATATTGCTCCATGTTGGGGAACTACCATCTCTTCTAACCCTGGATATCAGAAGCGGTTGCATCTATGATAAGCTGGACTAGGCACTTGTGTCAATTTTCAGTTTTTGCTGCTCAGTCTCTTTCAGAAGATGAAACAGTGTAGATCAAGGCAAACCCAAACACACCTCCAGTGTATCTGGCAATAGTCAACAACATTGTTTCATTTATTTCAATAAGAAAAAGAATACTGATAAATCTTTGTAAAAACTTATATTCACCAACCAAAAACAAATGTGAAGTTTGATTTGCCGATTCTCAAGGAGTTCTTAGTTAATAATTGTCATATTAATGGTCACTTATTTAATATCATGAGAAATGAGATGTGTGATTTCATTTACTATCCTATTAACTTCTACACACCACCATTTAGGGTTTTAAAACATGCAGATATCCCCTAAACATTTTTATCTGCGGCACAAATCCAACTGGATAAATATTTTTTAGAAAAAAAAAATTTAAAACCGATACACTGCTGAAAAATACACCTCTCGCACACAAATTATTCTGAATTTATCCCCAAACCTTTTTAAATATTAAATGTATATTTTCACAGGTTCAATTCTTATTTTGTAAGAGATTATGGAAAATAAAGAGTGCCCAGTCTGAGTGAGAGATCAGAGGGGTGTCCATCGTGCAGGGACAGTGTGAGAGGGAGAGATCAGAGGCATGTCCAGCGTGCAGGGACAGTGTGAGAGGGAGAGATCAGAGGTGTGTCCAGCATGCAGGGACAGTGTGAGAGGGAGAGATCGGAGTTGTGTCCAGCGTGCAGGGACAGTGTGAGAGGGAGAGATCGGAGTTGTGTCCAGCGTGCAGGGACAGTGTGAGAGGGAGAGATCGGAGTTGTGTCCAGCGTGCAGGGACAGTGTGAGAGGGAGAGATCGGAGGTGTGTCCAGCGTGCAGGGACAGTGTGAGAGGGAGAGATCAGAGGTTTGGTCAGCGTGCAGGAACAGTGTGAGAGGGAGAGATCAGAGGTGTCCAGTGTGAGATTCTGTGATCTGGGGCTCCTCTGGTCAGTACAGGTCAGGTGTGCCAAGAGGGGATTTGTGAATTGTTGAGAGTGAAAATCAACAGGAAATATACATTTGTGAATGGAAATTGATACTCACCCTCTGTCAGTGCAAGCAAAAGAAAGAAAAAGGAAGTCACATCGTAAGATTCACCCTGGGGAAAGTGACAAGGGACCTTAAAGAGGGAACTACCATGTTTTTTTATATATCAGGGTTAGAAAGATACTGTCTGCTGATGTAAAACAGGAACATATAAAACCTCTAATTTCCTGACTTACACTGAATCACCGCAGTGTTCTGTGATTCAGAATGAATCGAGGGAAACACAACTGCCAGTGAGGTGGAGCGGCCCTGTGACACTGTCCACTCAGGCTTGTGGATCTGTCTCTTTTAATCCAGTAGAAATCCTGCTCTTGACTTCCAAATGGATTTGCCCACCAATATGTTTCATTCTTAATTCAGCCTGCAGATCATGCTGGAACAATTCTATGTGAAACGTCTGCTGCACAACCTGGACGTATTCGCTCGCACATCCGTACATCTGTCATCACAGGGACTAGTGAGCAGGAAGGGCCGCATCACAATTTGTTGGGATTCTCAGTCGTGCCCATGGCGAGACCAGGGGTTTGCCAGAACATAGCGACCTACAGTACTTTCACAAAATTCACGATTCTGTGCCGTATTTTGAAATTTGTACAATGTTTCTATACCTACAATTAATTTATATTGTCAGAGATTTAATAACCGGTCTGAGAACCTGGGACTGCAGTTCCTCTTTAATGTAGCCTGGTAATCTAGGTGTAACACAGGTGTCCCCCGCTACCAGACGCAGTACTCAGGTCCTGTGCCATCCCAAGAAACCCCCTGGAGACCCTCCAAATGAATATTCTTGATTTCTCAGAAAATAAGAGATCCCCACTCAGAGCCTGACCACACAGCCATCCCGTCTGAATTCTCTGTAAATCTGTGCTCTGCTGCAACACACCTGGAGATTCGGTTATGAAGGAATCTATGCATTATTTCATTCTTAAAGCTTATTTTATCAAACACGTCGTGATGTAAAACCGTTCTGTGACCACCATGTTGTGAGATTTCCAGGAGCGACGCCTTTAATGAATTCTCGTCTCTCCCTAAGAATGCAACGAGTTTATCGTATTTTAACAGCAGAACGTTGAATTCAGACGCAACAAACTGGAGTCTAAAACAGAGACCGTCGTATTTGTCAAAGTAAGGAGACTGGTTGGTAAAATAACTACACTCTGTCATTGACAAATCTGGCAAATGACTCCACTGGTCCACTTTTCCGTGTCAGTATAAACTACAGAACGACAGGTGTCGCTTTGCCTCACCTCCCCGCCCGGCTGCAGGTCTCCAGCGCTCAACACCGGCTCTATCTTACTCATTACTTCTGCTCTGTTGCTTTAAATGTCACCGCGCTACTTTTCACCAGTTTAAACCTCCGTGCACGGGCTGTCTGAAGCCGCAAGGAGGAAAGTAACTATTCATCCTGTCTGAAGCCCACAACCCAATCTAAAGGAAGTTTTTGGTCGGACATCCGACTCCTCCAAGATGCACTCAACTTCCACGCTAGTTTCTATCATGTTGTCGAAGGAAAAAAAAATCACGAACGTAACTACGATGTATTTAAAAATTAAACTGGTAAAAGTTCGTTTTCATTAAATTAAAAAGTAAAATATATTATTGTAATCGACACTATGTTTTATTTTTCAGTTCAATTCCATCTGATCACGTTCAGTCTCATCCCCCCCAAACCTCCGGTGAAGACGCCGGGACGGATCAATAATACTCACCTGTGTGACGACAGAAACAGGAACTTTGCAACTGAAAGAGTGAAATAGCAACGAGTTTAGACGATAAAGACGATGTATCTCACGCCTGACAGCAGGGAGGTGCCGGTGGATCAGTCCCCGACAGAGAGAAGCAAAACTCGCGGCAGGTTTGAAGAAGCTACAGTAACTACGCGAACTAGCTACAGTCTGTGGGCAGGACTTCGATCTCCGCCGCATTGTGATTGGAAAAATCCTGAGAAGCCCTACACCTCCGCCGCATTGTGATTGGATAAATCCAGACAAGCCCCAACACGAACATTTAGTAACCTTGAACTCGCTCTCTCTCTCTGCTCACGGAGATTAGAAATTGTACTAGAAAAAAAAAATGAGTTTATGAGTTTATGGAATTCCCTCCCAAGTTGGTTTTTCCATATAAACGTGATATGGAATTTGTGTTAAAATGTCACTTTGACATTAATAGAATTCCTCTTAAATTATCGAAGTTTCTTAAACAAGTTCTATTGTGTTTGGATGTAATATATAAGCATAACTTTTCACCATATACATATTGTATTTGGATATAAAGATAGATGGTATCAAAATAAAAGCATATTTTTTACAACTTGGTATGATAACAAAATCTGGCTAGTGGCCCAATTGTGTGTTATCTGTATTTTGTAATAATGAGAAGGAATCTTTGTTACCTTTCTTTCTTAACTGCAGATATACAGAACTGTTTGGGATAGATTAGCAAAATGGTATTTTCCACAGAGGTAAATGGTCTAATACTGCCCCCTCTATTCATGCTTTTAAAGTTGAATTCCTTTTTTTAATTTAAATTCTATTAGAAATTTAACGAATCAAAAGGGGAGACATACGATGCAAATATGTACGTAAAAAGTATCATGTTTTAGCTTTTACAATTGGGAATTCTTCTGGCTGTCAAGTGTCTATTTCTATTTTAAAATTCTGTCTCCTTTATTTGTCTCCAGTCACTAGAAGGGTTGGCTGCCAAAATAATGTCAGCAGATCTTAAGAGTGTTTTGGATGAGGCAGTTAAAATAGTCAACTTCATAAAGAGTAGGCCTGTACAGTCACACCTCGAGTGCTATGTGAAGAAATGGGTAGTGATCATGTTCAGCTTCTTTTGCACACCGAGGTTCGATGGCTTTCTCGGGGCAAGGTGCTTACTCGGCTTTTTGAGTTGCGTGATGAAGTAAGAATTTCTTTTATCCGACTCAGAATTTGAGCTCTCAAATCGTTTCAATGATTTCGAGCGGCTCGCTAAATTGGCTTATCTTGCGGAGATTTTCAGTCACTTAAATGGACTTATCCTTGGTCTTCAAGGTAAAGCAGTGACGATTTGTCACGTCCGAAGTAAAATAGAAGCCACAATAAAGAAACTGGAAATGCGGGCCAAACGTGTCGATCGGTCAAACTACGACTCGTGTGAAAATGTGTCAGATTTTCTTACAAAAGAACAAATGCAGCTACCAGCCTCTGCCACAGAGTTAATTACAGAGCACCTGCAAAGTTTGAGGACCCAACTGCGCGACTACTTCCCGGCTCCAGATGTTCGGTTCAGCTGGATTGAAAATCCTTTTGTGAGTTTATGCGAAGTGCCCCCTCGCAAGTTTGAGCACAAAGGAAGACAGTCTATCCTGTGACAGTGCTTTAAAATTGATTTTTTCAAAGAAATGCTTAACCAAGTTTTGGCTTCATGTTACTTCGGAGTATCCTGGTCTTTCAGACAAAGCAGTGACATTTTTGATGCCGTTTCCGACAACATATCTTTGTGAAACTGGAGTTTCTGCGCTGGTGGCACTAAAGACCGAATACAGTAGCTTAATGTTGAGCCAGACCTCTGCTTGCAGCTTTTCTCTCTAGGTTACTGGTGAGGTATAGAGCTAGCCCGTTTCAAAACGGTGAGGACGGGCTGGTCCTTGTGTTGGCCGCGTATGTTTTTATGGCTGTAATAGGCTGGGAACCTCTGCTCTAGAGTATAGAAACATATTGTAAAAATAGAAGAGCGGACTCGCCCTGTTGGCATGCAGTGGGGCTGCAGCGCCTGCGCAGTGGAGACGGGGGAGGTTCCCCGACTCCTCACTGGGTTTCTAGAAAACACCCAAGAAGGAACTGCTTCACAGCGGAGTGAGTGGAAAAAAAGAGAGAATATGAAGAAAGGGAAACGATCGACGGGGCTCAGGAACAGATGCCAAGCCGCAGAGATGCAAAGAGTTCGGGAGCTGCACAAATCAGCCTGCCGTGGTGTCTCTCACTCGTCTGAGTGTTTCTGGGGCCCTTCATAACGGCCTTTACACATCTTGTGATGTTTTAACATTGGAGAAACTCCGTCCCCTCGGGGCAGGTAGGTCACCTTTCCTTTTCTTGGATTTGGACAGGGTGCGAAGGCCCCAGGCACTTGCACTCCGAAATGTTGCAAAAAGAGGGATGAACGCTGCAGTGGCTTCCGAGATATCTCTTCCGTTGTTCTTGCGCATAGCACGGGAGTCCAGGTCGACGGCATGATTTTATGACGAACAGAGCAACGTTTACTTGTAAGGTGGTGCTTGTATCCTTTATTTTTAAATATTAAACAATTAAATTATAAATAATTTACAAATACAACCAGAGGATCAGAAACAGGTACAAGAAGAAAAAAAACAAACAAACATTTAACCGCCAGACGTAATGAAGTAAATTATGTGATCAAGTCACAAAATTAAAGTTAGAAAAATAAGGTTACTTAATAATAGATGTAAGAGCTCTGAGCATTATAGAGAGGGACCGATCAACGTTTTGTGAGGCTGATCGCCGATTTTATGATCCCTGGGTGTATGTGGCGTGTTACTATCCAGCCCAAGGTGCACAAGATGGCAAAATGTTTTTATTAACAAGAGGGACAACGATTGTTGCAAGCAGCTCACATGAAGTGACAAGCAGCAGGTTAACGGTCCTTTTATCTAAGGAAGATGACCATAATCCGAAGAGTATTTTTTTTATTTCTTTCGAGATGGAGGCGTGCTGGTGGCATCCTGCCTGTTGCAGCACCTCTGTGTCTTTTTTGTCGTCTTTTCTTTTCTTTCGGTTGGTGTTAGTGTTTTTCTTTTCTTTGCCGGCGGGTCGATTTGCGATCAGACAACAAGATGGATACTAGGGAGTCGAGATATTACTTTTTGGCTGTTACTCGGACCACTGTTTGCTTCCGGTTGTAATGCAGATAGCTGCAGAGTAAGTGTTTACACACGTGACGCGCTGGGAGCACTGGTGAGGAGGCGGAAGGAGTGTAGAGCATGCAGTATCGTGTGTTTAACTGAGATGTGGCTGCAGGAACAGATAGATAGATAATACTTTATTAATCCCGTAGGGAAATTGATGTGTTACAGCAGTCCAGCCCAAGACAAGCAAAACAGACATCAGAATAGTTATAAAACAAAAGATAAACAAAATAATTAAAAATAAATACATAGGTGTATGGAAAATGTGCTGATCATAGTCACTGTAAAAACAATAAAATATGTGCAAAATGTGCATAGGTTCACACAGACTGATTGTCCAAAAAGTACAATGGAGTAAACATGCTGTCCATAGAGGAGCAGATGAAGGGCTAACAGTCCTAGCCTAGGGCAGCGTTATACACCCTGACAGCCGCCGGGAGGAAAGACCTGTGGAAACGTTCCCTTGAACACCGTTGCTGGAGCAGTCTATTGCTAAATATACTCCGCTGCCCAGTAACAGTCCCATGAAGCGGATGAGAGGTGTTGTTTATGATGGCTGTGAGCTTGGTCAGCATTCTCCTCTCAGCCACCACCTCCATGGGGTCAAGGCTCATCTCCAACACAGTCTGGCTCTACTAACCGGGGAGAAGCCATCAGTCCCGGAGGAGCTGAGAAGGAAACGCCGAGGCTGCAGGGCCCGGTGCGACGCGAAGAGAAGGAGATTTAAGTCCTGTCTTCCTTCGATCATTATGGGAAATGTGAGGTCCTTAGCGAATAATAGGGCGGTGCGGTGGCTCTGTGGCTCAGGATCTGCGGCTAGAAGGTTGCTGGTTCAAATCCCGCGGCTGGCAGAGGAATCCTACTCCTTTGGGCCCCTGAGCAAGGCCCTGAACCCCAACGGCTCCAGGGACGCTTTATAAATAGCTGACCCTGGGCTCTGACCCCCAGCGTCTCTCTCCCTGTCTGTGTGTCTCATGGAGAGGAAGCTGGGGTCTGTGAAAAGATGAATCCCTAATGCAAGAAATTGTATAGGGCTAATAAAGTGATCTTATCTTATAAGATGGACATGCTGGGAGCACTGTTTTACTGAGATGTGGCTGCAGGAATATACTGTATTCTGGACTCGAAGGCAGACATAAACGCCACCGAGAGGAAAGGAGGGGGGTCTCGCGGTGCTTGTTCACAACACATGGTGTAATCCTGGACATATTCCTGTAGCCCGGACATTGAACTGATTTGCCATCGGACTGTATCCATACTATCTTATAATAAAGAATTTTCCCTTTAAAGTGCCCCTTTAAGATGGCAACGCCGGCTGAATGATTAGTACCACTAGAAATCCAAATGTCATCCCCCCATTGACTTTTCCAAAACTGAAAATCAGGCTGATCTTTTGGTGACAAGGTGTTTCTTGTAAAAAAAATAAAAATAAAAGTCTGCTCTCTTCTTTTTTCAAAATGGAAAAATCGCCTTTCTTTTAACTATATTCCTAATACCTCTGGGGTTAATAGAGAAAATAGAAAAAGACACAAACAATATAGAAAAAACTCTTTGGGGGGGTGAAGCTACTGAACTGCGAGTTTCAAACCCTTAAAAGTGATAACAACACCACCGTGTTCAGCATTAACCGCGTTCATAACCTCTACAGGGAGATCTCTTGGGCTGGACAGTCACTGGCCACGGATCTCTATCCCACAGCTGGTCCCTGGTGTGCCTGTCCTCGGCAGACAGATCCTCTGCAATCCTCAGGTCTTTGGCCTTCAGAGACTTGTTCTCTCTGGCCGCTCGCCACAGCATGTCCCTCGTCATCCTTCTGATGAATCCTATAATGATGGCTCTGGGCTTTGCAAGTCCACATGTTGGCTCTCCTGACGCGTTGGACTCTGTCAGTAGACGAAATCCTCCTCCTGGATTGGCAGCACTTTAGCAACGATGTCTTCATTTTGTTGCTCTGCACAGCTTTCAGTTACCTCTGTGTCGATGTCTTTTGCAACCTTTGTTATCGTGCCAAGAACATTTACCTGCACGTCTTCCAGCGACAGGTCGCTTTTCCCCTCTCTTGGCTGCTAGAGTCCTTACAGGTGTGACGGGGGGAGACTCCAGTTCCAGCCCCACAATAATAGACCAGATCCCTAACAGACGCTGTTGAAGAAATGATAGTGAAAAATCTGGAAAACATTACATTTGTCATTAGCATGTCCTGTGGGAAAATTCTTCATCAGAGGAGTAGGACGCAGTCTTGTGCAGATTCAGTGTTTATTGAGATTAATAAGGAAAGCAACATGTGCTGGGTCTGTCCTGCAGAACGGACACGCTCAATGCAAGGGGTACCGAGTTCTTATATACAGCATACAGGCCCAGAAACAAAAGTCATATTTCATACTTTTAACATGTCAAATCGCATTTTGTTACATGTCCATGTAGGGGTGTAACCCTGACGTCCTGGCCAAATTTCCCATTGACCCTTACCAATCATGACCTCCTAATAATCCCCATCTATGAACTGGCTTCATCACTCTGCTCTCCTCCCCACTGAGAGCTGGTGTGTGGTGAGCGGACTAGAGCATCATCCAGGTGGGGCTGCACATTGGTGGTGGAGTGGGATTCCCCATTACCTGTAAAGCGCTTTGAGTGGAGTGTCCAGAAAAGCTCTATATAAGTGTAAGCAATTATTTTTATTATTATTATTATTTTTATTATCATCATCATTATTATTATCCCTTTTAACACATGTAGAGGGGCATGTGTTGTTGCAGCCATTGGTACAAGTCACTTTTGTATGCTCTAACACATATGTTGAGATAGCCTTTGTTAGCAGATCTTGGGGATCTCACTCGGACTTCTGCAGTATGTTTCGGTAGTGATATTGCAGAGCTGGAAATGTGCAGTGTGAATATCGATCCTGCTTCAGCATGAATGTCAACATTTTGTTTGTAAAGGTTAACACGAAACTGTTATATCTGTTTATAAACTGTTTTTATTTTGGGAGCTGGAGCCTGTTCTGTCAATCAGTGGGCATAAAGCAGGGTTCACCCTGGACAGAACACACACAGGACACACATACTCTGGACAGGTCCATCACACAGGACACATACAGGACACTCACACCAGGGCCAATTTTCCCAGAAGCCAGTTAACCCACCAGCATGTCTTTGGACTGTGGGAGGAAACCCACATGAACATGCAAACTCCACAGAGACAGCACCCCAGGAACTTGCCCCAGGGCCTTAGTGCTGTGAGGCAGCGATGCTAAACACTGTGCCACAGTGCCACCCAATTTTTTTTGTCATTCTAAAGAAATCTTTCAATCTCATCACCTGTTTCAGAAAGATTGAGTTGGATTGTTTTTTCTTCCCAGCTTACTCAGAAGTCCTCACCCTGCAGCCTGGAGCCTCTCTGTCTGTCCCTCTGTTCACTGGAGAGCCAGTGGAGGTGCTGTTTGACCCTGCAGGAGCTGGAGACTCGACCTGAGTGTGTTCTATCCAGAACAGCACAGCCAGCTGTGTCCCCCAGTAGAGAGACAGAGTGTCGGTGTGGGACGGCTCTCTGAAACTGCGCTCCCTCACTCCAGCTGATCAGGGGAGCTACACAGTGAGGGACCTTCACGGAAACACCATCAGCACTGTGACAGTCACTGTGGGAGGTAAGAGGTTTCCTGACAATTTCAGTTCTCTGTAACATTATAAAGGTGCACTGCTCTTGTCAAAATGGTATGTGTGGTAATGGAAAAATAAACTTGTTTCTGAATATTGCGTGAGTGTGAGTGTCCAGTGTGCAGGGCAGTGTGAGAGGGAGCGATCGGAGGTGTGTCCAACGTGCAGGGACAGTGTGAGAGGGAGAGAACAGAGGTGTGTCCAACATGCGGGGACAGTGTGAGATGGAGAGATCTGGGGCTTCCCCATGACCTTTAGATGATGATTGAAAATGGATGGATTAATACAATCTCTCTATTATTGCAGATCCTGACGGTGGAGGGAATTCTCCAATTCTTTTCCTCCAGCTGATCCCTCCCTTCCTGCTGCTCTTCTTAGCTCTGATCTCTGGGCTCCTGGGCTCCAGGATTCGCTGGTGGAAAGGAAACACAACCTCTGGTGTCCAGGAACTGAACCGTCCAGTCTGAAGGCAGTGCTGTAGATCAGTATTTTACAGAGCAGTATCAGCTTTGCTGTCTTGCAGAGCTCTCTGTGTGGCTTTGAGAGCTGCAGCTGTTTTTCAAAATGTAGACAGACTTTATAAGCTTGATTTTGTACTACAAATTGAGCTGCTTTGATCTTCTATCCACAGATTCAAAGATTTTTCAAAAACTGGACTGGAATCTGAGTTCAAAATGAGATTGTTGAGTGAATTTGGTATGAAGTGCCAAACGGCCCACATTCCTTATTTGTAAGCGTTCTTGGAGCACAAAAAATACAAATGCTGATATCATGAAAAAATGGACTTGGAATCTTTTTCTGGAAGTTTATTATTAGGTGGATGCATGCATGTATTTATTTGTGGTTTAAGTGCAGTTTGTATTCTAGAGCACAATAATTTCAAAGTACTCTTAAATTGTGTTGTAAACATGTTATATGTAGTGTTGTAAGTGCCTTTAATTGTCACTTTTCTCTGTCTATTCTATAATTTATAAATAAACACTTAATGTAAGTACGAAAATTGTCTTTCTTACTGCAAAGACGTTATTTCTCAATTCGAAGTGCTAAATGGATATCTGGCCTGATTGTGGTCTTCAAACATGTAGCTCTGGCGCCCTCTTGTGGGTAATTTGGTGAACTTACGCTTCCCACGCCAAGTTTCGGCCGCTCTTGATTTGAGATGGCGAAGCTCGGCTGTGCGGTATTAATACTGTTAATAATAATAATAATAATAATAATAATAATAATAATTGCTTACACTTATATAGCGCTTTTCTGGACACTCCACTCAAAGCACTTTACAGGTCATGGGGACTCCCCTCCACCACCACCAATGTGCAGCATCCACCTGGATGATGCGACTGCAGCCATAGTGCGCCAGAACGCTCACCACACATCAGCTCTCAGTGGGGAGGAGAGCAGAGTGATGAAGCCAGTTCAGAGAGGGGGGTGATTAGGAGATCATGATTGGTAAGGGCCAATGGGAAATTTGGCCAGGACGCCGGGGTTACACCCCTACTCTTTTTCGAGAAGCGCCCTGGGATTTTTAATGACCACAGAGAGTCAGGACCTCGGTTTTACGTCTCATCCGAAGGACGGCACCTGTTTACAGTCCAGTGTCCCCGTCACTATACTGGGGCATTAGGACCCACATGGACTGCAGGGTGAGCACCCCCTGCTGGCCCCACTAACACCTCTTCCAGCAGCAACTTTAGTTTTTTCCAGGAGGTCTCTTATCCAGGTACTGACCAGGCTCACACCCCCTTAGCTTCAGTGGGTTGCCTGTTGTGAGTTGCAGGGCTGCTGTTAACTAACTGAGGGCTGGGTTTCAGGGACAGCGCCGTCTGGTGGCGGGGGCTGGCAGCGCCGTTATTCTCCCGGTCGGGTTCCGCTCGCCGCTGCGTGACGTCTGAGACCCGCCGGACTGCGGTGATGTTCGTTAGCAATAAAACTGCCCCGATTTATTAAGTAAACTAATGAATTGATACAATGACCGGATTACCGGAGCTGTGCTACTGTCCCGGGGCCTGCAGGCGTGTGAGGTGGGCAGGTTCGGTTCAGTTCAGTTCGGATCGGCCCGGCTCAGCTGGGCCTGAGCTCCGGTGCTGTCCAATTTGGGGTGGGCTCTGGTTCGGGAGAGGCTGTCTGGAGAGACCGGTTCCGTGTGGGTCTCGGCGGGCCAGGTCGTCACTGGACTGGAGATGGGTTCGGCATGATTCTCTGGGCTCTTCATTGGGGTTTTAACGAGTGAGAACTGGATTTGGCAGCGATAGCGCGAGTGATCTGTGCCTAGACTTCAGCTCGCTATCCTCCCTGGGATATTTCTCTCAATAGTCGATCTCAGACATCACCATCGCAGGACTACAGGCCCTGCGTTAATGAGCACCTGTAGGTGTGGTTCTGACGTCACCTTTCTCTCTCATTAGAACACGGGATCCGTGGTGTTGTGGTTCGTTCGCAATTTTAGTTGACTGTTACAATTAGTTGCCCCTTTCGTCCGACATCTTTTTTTTCTGCTAGGTCGTGTCACCAAAATGTCCTACAAATGCTTCGTCCCGAAGGAAATGATCTACACTCCCGCATCAGTTGTGCCGTTTTTACAGTCGCTATGTACAATGCATTTTTTATTATTAAAATCTCAATTAAAATCATGTTTCGTACATACTATGTATACAGATTTACTAATAAGCCTATTATTGTTGCTGTTGTTATTCTGTAAAGCGCTTTGAGAGGCCGCCTTTAAAGGCGCTATATAAAATACAGTGTTATTACTAATATTATTATATAACGCCAGTCATTTTAAAAATGCGAGTTCTATGAGTGTTGTTCATTACCTTGACGCATCTCATTTGGGATCGGGTTATCTCCGGCTGATCGCTCGGTTTTTGCTCGTGTCGGGGTGGAGATGAGCCATCTTCTGCGGCTTCCAACAGGTCTCGGCGATACCGCTGTCCAACAGGTTGCAACCTGCTGCGGGACAGGTGACAGGTGCGTCACGATACAACTCGGCGTTTCTGTTTTGCTGTGTTGTGTTTTCCTGCCGGCGTTTCGCACATCAGCAAACTGCCGGTTTGACCCCCTTCCGCGGGCCACTCTTTAACGCCTCAGTTCTCACCCGCTATCCCCCCACTTTTCTCAGCTCCAGAAATCGACCCCGAATCTGTAAAACCCCTCTGTCTCGGAGCTCGTCACTCACACCCTTCCTGCTGCTGCTGCTGATGATGACGACGGCGATGACGGCAGAAGAAGAGTTTCACCCGCTTTGAAGCCGGCCGGTCCGGACCCGCAACGACCCTCGGCTTAAGTTGTTCTCCGATACTCGCTTCGTTCACCTCCAGCTCGCCCCGAGAAAACTCGAACTTGTCCCTCGGCTGCAGTTGTCTGCGTGTTCCCTCGGCCTGACAGAGCAGGTGACGGAGACGCCCACTCTGCTGCCGGATCGCTGGAAGGCGTCTCGGGAGAGAGTTTCTGTTCGTTCTCGGCGCCGCCCTGAAATCTCCAGGATTTGCAATGTTGGACTATTTTTAGTTTTTAGCCCTCGTGGGGGCGGTGACACATTTCCCCCCGCTATTCTTAGTTCAAAGGACTCTGCTTTGGGGGAGTCTCTGTTTTTCTGTTGTTGTTCTTTCGTTTCAAACGCGGTTGAACGTATTGAAACAAAGCGGGGCAGCATTTTTACACAACATGAATCATACCCAGTTTCTTCGGACGGTCGAAGACATTTAATGTCGTTCTCCCCCCTCCCCCTTCGTACGAGGTTCAAGAAGTGTTCTCTGCCGGCGCTTGAGAGAGACCAGTCAGACTCGAGGATGGGGCAGTATTTTAAAAAACCCACTTCGCAGGTCAGAGGCGACGGCGTGACACGAGAATGACTTCGACACTGCTACTAAACGAGACTTTCAGTCCCTTCGCTGACTTTTGCTTTTTGTGTTACTGGGTAGGTTGT
The DNA here is from genome assembly GCF_040954835.1 of Lepisosteus oculatus. Taxonomy (NCBI): domain Eukaryota; kingdom Metazoa; phylum Chordata; class Actinopteri; order Semionotiformes; family Lepisosteidae; genus Lepisosteus; species Lepisosteus oculatus. The sequence goes on along the minus strand of NC_090709.1, from coordinate 55,360,688 downwards.
TTGTGTCCTAAATGTGCCATTGCAATTAGGAGAAATAACGGACTAGTAGCTGGTTAATAATGTACCCGAGGTTCATAAGCACTGCAATGAACTTGCCCGCAGAAATTTGTCTCCCAACTCCGCACTAAAAATTGTTCTGAACTTGCGAAGAAACCCCAAGTTTATATCTTCTAGAGAACGCTAAAACATTAGCCGTTGAAATGAGAAAACCCGCCCAAAAGAACTAACGCACTTAGCTCATGCAGGTGCATCAGGCTTACATTTACGTGTATTTATTTAGCTCGTGCACATAAATGCAGCCTGTCTTTAAAAAAACAAAATGAACGCGTCTGAAGTATCTCCGTATGACTTAAGTGTGGTTTGAGCAAGGAAAAATACAGCGCCCACACGCAGTTGTCTCAAAAACCCAACATTATCACGTGCATTGGACATTTATAAATGTACATCGATAGTGGCCCGCAGATCAGTGAACCGGTCAGGATAATTCAGAGATTCCGAACCCCTGTTCAGTTTCCTGCGCGGTAGACGAGCGGTTTAATCCTCGGTACCGGATTCCTGCAGCAGGGTCTGCTCGTGGTTAATTAAGATCACAGGTGGGAGAGACCCCTGGGCAGTAACGTAGGCACTTCAACTCAAGTTTAGCGCAGAACTGCAGGCCAAAACGCAACTTCTTAGCACCTGACAGTGGGGGAGACTCGTGTGTTCGTCGTATCCCGCGTGGGGGTATTTCATTTTTCTGCAGATTACCTAACAGGATTCTGCCAGTTTATTTCACTCATTCATTTACGGGATCTGATTATTTTTATAGCATGGCCTTAAACTATCCTGTAGTCGCTCGTTCTAAGAAAAGTCACGGAGACACTCTGAGGCGACGGCACATTCGCCACCCTGACCCGTGCAAATCAGGTTTCTGATTAGGCCCAAAGCCAACGGATTGCCATATGTATAATTCGTCACGGGTCTGCTATTTAAAAGAGTTTCGCAGGTATCCCCCCGGATATCGGTGTGGCAATGGGCGGAGTTATGGGTAGAAGCTAAAGCCTCGCTGTTCTGATCTTATTCTCACGTAGTAGGCGGTACTTGTATCGCTGCAATGTGCATATAAACTGTCGGAAACTCGGCAGACAAGCCGGGATGGCAGAATAGCTGATACGCAGTACAGAGCCGGCGGACTGGACGCGCAGGTGAGTGTGCGAGGACCTCAGACATCACTGCTGGGGGGGCAAATAGCATATCAGCCGGGATGAGTCTGAAATCTCTCTTGGCGAGCGTGTTGCTGCAGGACAGAGCTGTGTGCTGATCCCGGCACCTTCCTCAGCGCGGAGGTGCGACTGATCCTCAGGTGGGAAGAGCTCGATTTTAACCGCTGCGAGCTGCATCATTCCAGACAGAAGGGAGTGGATTTAGAAAGGAGGCGAGCAGCTCTCCTTTTTTCGATTGCTGTTAACCAAATGCTCAGCCCCCCTGCTAGTTTTAGATAGAAAATGCACACATGTATTTGGCGACTAGAAAGTGCGTGGTTGTTTTTTTTAGCCGTCTCGTCATTCGCTTAGAATCTTTTTGGACTAGTCCTTTTCTGTTTAAATACGCGTCTCTCTTTGGTTAAAAGTTTAAAACGCGTCGGGTTTTGTAAAGGGAAAGTGCTTCAAGTGGAGTAGAAATGCCGGAGTTTTCGTGTTTTGCGGATCTGCGGATGACCTCCTGTACCTCGGCACAAATAAAAGGGTTTTGTTCTTCCTTGTTCTGACAGGAGGGTGTTAAAATAGGTTGATGAAGAGGGCTCGTGAACTCTATCAAGCTTAACGGAGCCCTTCACCTCCGATAGTCTTTTTCTGTCGACGTAACTCCGTTTTAAATCTCCGTTTTAAAGATACACGTGTGAGATTTTGTTTCACCTTCCAGCAGTCGAGGCCGAAGTGTTGTCTCTTTTCTTTTTTTTTCAGCGCGGAATAAACCTTTACCCGTTCCCTCTCCTTACGACGTCCATGTAGCCGAGCACTCGACTAGACCGCAAAACCACCAGGCGTGTGTTTGTGGGCCACCAGGCTCCGGATCCCCGGAAACACTCGGTTGCTGCTGAGAACAGGTTGAAATCCGTGAAGTCGCCCCCCGTCCTACACACGGTGAAACCCACCGCGCTCGTCGGCTCTGCGTGTGTGCCGGTTCGTGCCGTTGCAAGTTGCTCCCGAGCAGTTTCAGGTCGCTTTCCTTTTTTTCAGGAGACCCATGGCTCTGTGGCATAGCCTCCTGCAAAAGACACAAACTCAACTGATTTGTTTTTGTCTTCTGAGCGGGTGGAACCAGCGTTGTAGTGTTTCATTGTTTATCTGAGATGTTACCTTCTGCCCAGTCACGATTTTTGTTTTTGCCTTGGGGGGGAATCCAAGCTGTTAATCTGTCTTTCCATTTGTATTCTCTACCCAGTTTATATTCACTTATGGCAGGAGGGGGCAATGCCAATTTTCTTGCTGAAACATCTCTTATCTCCCCCTTACAGACCAGCGCGGTCTTTGCAGCGGCCGTTCAGTGTCGCTTCAGCTGCAGATTGGGAGAGTCGACTCTCGTCTGGGATCCTCCTGGCAGGATGGCGCTCCCGACAATCCCTGCTGCCTTTTTACTGGTGCTCTGGACCACGGGTGGGTGACGCTCCGGGCTTTCGATTCAAGTTCCCTTCAGATTCCAGCTGGAGTTCAGTTTCCTCCACCGTCGCGACACGATCCCGGAGGCGCCGGAACAGTTCTTACATTTAGCCGGCAGGTGTATCACCCAGCAGCTCCCAGCTGGCAGCCCCCCCCCCCCCACTGAAACTTAGCTGGTGTGAGCCTGGTCAGTACCTGGAGGGGAGACTCCTGGGAAAGCTGAGGTTGCTGCTGGGAGAGGTGTTAGTGGGGCCAGCAGGGGGTGCTCACCCTGTGGTCTGTGTGGGTCCTGATGCCCTGGTATAATGACTGGGACACTGGACTGTAAAAAAGTGCTGTCCTTTGGATGAGATGTAAAACCGAGGTCCTGACTCTCTGTGGCCATTAACAATCCCAGGGCTTTTCTCGGAAAGAGTAGGGGTGTAACCCCGGCGTCCTGGCCAAATTCCCCCCCTGGTCTTTACCCATCATGGCCTCTTAATAACCCCCCCTCTCTGAACTGGCTTCACCACTCTGCTCTCCTCCCCACTGAGAGTTGGTTTGTGGGGAGAGGACTGGTGCACTATGCCTGCCATTGCATCATCCAGGTGGGGGCTGGATGGGTGAGTGTCCAGTGTTTTGTTGATATGTTATTAAACCACTTAGGGCAGCTTAGTACATGGTTATCAAAGCAACACATCCTGTTGAATCCAGTTCTCTGTGTACTTTCCATGTTTATTCCATTTGCTTTTAAAATAGTACAGTTTGTTTTTTAATGCGAAGCAGTTTCTTATTCTTTATTCTTTATAAATAGGTGGCTCGAAGGCTGGTTTGATGTTTTTAAACATTCTCGAACTGCTTATTCAAAATGAGAATGAGAGACTCCCTTGTCTCTTTATTTGAACTATTTGAAACTTTATTTCAGTTTTCTTAAAAAAAAAGACAACTCACAGCTACCAAGTTTGGACCTGCCAATTAATGCTATTTTAACAGTGCAGTTGTGGTTCCATCGGCAGCTCTTGTGGTTACACTGTGAATAAGGAGACAATTATTTTGACTGGTCACAATAAAAGCCCAGAAATACCGGTATTCAAATGAGATGGCTAATTGATAATATCCTCACCGGAAGACACTGAAATTACACCATCCGTTAGTGTAACTCACCGTAAACGCGGGGGGTTTCAGTGTGCGTGTGTAACTTCTTGGAGCTGACAGCAGGTGGGGGGGAGGAGGGAGGTAGCATGTCTCCCCTTGGTGATCCCCAGGCCTGTCTGAAAGCACGTCTGTTGTTTCCCAGAGTCCTGTGCTGGCCCTGTCACTGTGAGATTTTTGGACTCGGCTACACTGCCCTGCATCTCCAAGGATCCAGCCCCTGTGGACCAGCCTGCTGTAAAATGGGTGTTGTCTACAGGAAGACCTGTGCTGTATGTCGAAGGTGGAAGACCTCATTCTGGACCCGGGTTCGAGCACAGAGCCCAGATGTCCGGAGACAAGGCCAGACTGGGAAATTACTCCCTGACCATCGCTGCTGTGACGTTCTCCGACACGGGCCTGTATGAGTGCTATCGGGAAGCCGAGCGAGACCACCTGCAGTTCCTGGAGGACACTTATCTCACTGTCACAGGTAACAGCTCACGAGTCTCGGTTTTAACAGCGTCCAGCTGAGCCCACTGTGGGAGGTGTCTGATAATGTTCACATCTGGATAATCTTGTCCCCAGTTCTTACACTGTCCATCTTTATTAGACTCCAAGGCTGTTTTCAATGTTCTTTTCAAAGTCTGCAAACTAAAATAATCCAAACCCAGCTGACATTCTGATGTTCATCTCTCTGCTTTCAGCTCATGAAGAAAATGTCACCCATCAGTCTGGAGCCTCTCTGTCTCTCCCTCTCCATACTACTGGTCCAGTGGAGGTGCTGTTTGATCCTGCAGGATCTACCCAGTCTTCCAGAGTCTTACTGAGCAGCGCAGGGCCCCCTGACCCCGGGTATGAACATAGAGTGTCAGTGCAGAACAGCTCTCTGACACTGCACTCCCTCACTCCAGCTGATCAGGGGAGCTACACAGTAAGGGACCTTCAGGGAAACACCATCAGCACTGTGACAGTCACTGTGGGAGGTGAGCAGATCTACAGTAGGGTCACTAGAGGGCTCTATATTCTTGATAGAGTGTGTTCTTATATCATCCTTTATCCTGATTGTCTTTCAGCTCAAAGAGTCACTGTCACCCTGCAGCCTGGAGCCTCTCTGTCTGTCCCTCTGCTCACTGGAGAGCCAGTGGAGGTGCTGTTTGATCCTGCAGGAGGTGGAAACTGGACCTCAGTGTGCTCTGTCCAGAACAGCACAGCCAGCTGTGTCCCCCAGTACAGAGACAGAGTGTTGGTGGAGAATCAGGAGTTGAGACTGCAGGACCTGAGGGCGTCTGATGAGGGGATCTATACAGTTTTGCTCTCACACATCCAGAAGGCCGTCAGCACTGTCTCTCTCACTGTGGAGGGTAAGACTAGACTGAGGTGCAGGAGAACTCAAATCTTGTACTTGTATTCTCGAGTGTAAAGAGTTTCTCCAGTTCTTGATCCTGTGGAGAGAGATCAGAGGTCTGCTGGTCAGTATCTCTATCGGAAGAGACTCCTCATGTCTTCTTGAAGGTGTGACGAGCTGTGTTTTGTCTCCTCTGTGTTTCATACATCAGACCCTCTTCGTCACAGGTCTGTCGGAGTGATCACTGGTGTCACTGGTGTTGGTGTTGCTGGAGTCATCCTGGCAATCCTGGGAGTATGGGTCGGGATGAGGAGATCAAGGACGACGATCAGGAATGACAGGACCTATGAACTGACAAGGAGAGATGATGCCCCGAATGACAGCAGCTCAGCGATCAGTCCTCCAGCAGATCAACCAGAAACTGGTAGTCAGAATGGAGTCTGTCCTCAGGTCCCTGGTGTCCAGGTGACTGAGGAGACAGGAGACGGACACTCTGATCCTGTTGTCTCCAATGGACACAGACTGCAGGGGTGATGAGGAGAGTCAGGGCAGTATATTGGGGGTGTAGCAGCAATGCTTGTTAATAAGACAGAATTAAGTGTTGCTGTGCTTTCCCAACTGAGGCCTCATCTCTCCCTTCATCTCTGTGGTGCAGCCACAGAGAAACTATTCATGCAGGCTGATTTAAAGATGTTTTCTTTCATAAGGGACAGCTCCCAAAGGGAGATGCACTTAGCTAAGCCTGGCTATCATGATCAAAGGTTATCCATTGGCGCCTATCTGTCTAGGGAGTGCCAGATATACATCTGGACTGCATTCCTAGGTGTCAGGAGTAAGTGACTCATAACTCACCTTGATCAACCAATCAGGGACTGGTAGGGCCGAGTAACCCACGTGGGACTCTGATGCCCATGGAACTTTCAGCCAATGAATGAGCTGAAGTTCCTCCAGGTAAAAACAGGCAACACAGAGGGCCTGGGAGACTTCTGTGGACTTTCTGAAAGGGAATTCAAAGGTTTCGTAAAGTGAACTTGGTTACAACTTCTACATTAGATACTCAAACAAGTACATAACTCTTAGGAATTAAATTGATATCAACTGGTTTGGATAACAATTGAATTCTCGAGCTGTAATGCATTGAAGTTGAATACTCATCCAATCTCTGGGGATTCAGATCTCCTGCGGGCACAAAGAAACAGTTGCAGGCTGTTGCTGTCCAATCCGCGCTCTCTGGCTCCGTGCCAGGCTGTGCTGTGCGGCTTACGACGGTGCGCTGCTGATGCTCACTGACCGGCTAGTTAGTGTTGGCTTTAACTAGCAAAGTTTGTGCACAGGAGAAAAGATGACTGTGGGTCCCAGCAAGTTAGGAAGAGGACCGGTTCTCTCCTGATGCAGAGCTAGTTCTGAATAGTGATTCAGCTGTCCACAGTTCCGACCTGTTCACGAGGCCTGCTGCTGGTTACTCTCTGGCAACCTCCACTCTAGACTCTTAGAACAAAGGAAAGTTCTGGCACTCGGACACACTGGCCGTTCCGTGGTTGTCCGGGCTGAGTCTCAGGATGGTCAGGAGGCGCGCTGCGAGAATGTCCTGCCCTTGGGAGCCTTCTGCTCCTAGGGCGTCCTGCCCTGGAATTCTCCTTTGAATTGTTGAATCTGAATCTGAATCTTGTCTGAATCTTGTCTGAATCTCCCAGGCTCTCTGTGTTGCCTGTTTTACCTGGAGGAACTTCAGCTCATTGATTGGCTGAAAGTTCCATGGGCATCAGAGTCCCACGTGGGTTACTCGGCCCTACCAGTCCCTGATTGGTTGATCAAGGTGAGATATGAGTCACTTAGTCCTGACACTTAGGAATGCAATCCAGATGTCCAACTCACACTCCCTAGACAGATAGGCGCCAATGGATGACCATTGATCATGATAGCCAGGCTTAGCTAAGTGCATCCCCCTTTGGGAGCTGTCCTTATCAAAAGAAAACATCTTGCATGAATGGTTTCTCTGTGGCTGCACCACAGAGATGAACAGAGAAATGGGGCCTCATTTGGGAAGCTCAGAAACACTTAATTCTGCATTATTATTAAGCCTTGCCGCTACACCTTCATTGTGATTTGCTACAGATACAGCTTATTTAAAATTAGGACAAAACTAAAAAAAAACATGTGAAATAAAAATAATGTCAAATCTAAAATTTTCAGATGTTGTGATGAAGCTTTTGACTCATGAATAGTACCCCCCATCCCAGTGTATTGCATGTTTAATCATAAAAAATAAAAAAAGGTTTCACAACTCTAAGCAAGGTTGTATCAGGTGAGGGGGCCTACCTAGTGAGTAAAAACACTTGGTTATAGCATTGTGAATGTTGTGCTTGAAAAGCTATTGACTCGTGAATAGCCCTCCCCTATCCCCATGTACCACCTGACTAATGGTGCCATATTGAAAAAAATCATAATAATAAGGAATAGTTTCACAACCAAAAGCAAGGTTGTATAAGGTGAGGGGGGCTGTCTGGTGTGTAAAACACTTGGTTGTAGCATTGTGGGTGCTGTGCTTAAAAAGCTATCGAGTCATGAAGAAGACCCCACTGTCTTAGTGTATTGCATGTTTAATGGTGCCATATTAAAATAAATATATATAAAATGTTTCACAACCCAAAGCAAGGCTTGGGAAGGTCATAGGACCTCCTTAGTGTGTAAAACACTTAATTGCAGCATTGTGGGTGCTGTGGTTTAAATGCTATTGGTTTGTGAACAGCATACCCCATCCCAGCGCAGAGTGTCACATTAAATAAAAGCATGAAAAAATGAGATTCAGAACGCAAAGCTGTATCACTCTTCTGTGTAAAAAATCAGTTTGAACATCATGGGAGCTGTTTTAAATAAGCTGCTGAGTAAAGAATATTTTAAATTTTTCCGCTGTCAGCAGGATTGTGTATATAGTTGACCCTTACCTGAATTAAAACAAGACATAAAGAAAGGGTTTCAGAAATCAAGCAAAGCTTTATTCCCATGCTTACAGTCTGGGTAATTGGAGACTGCACTGTCCTGCTTCCTATAGTGATATATGGGTTTTTCACACAAAGCTGCATTGAGTAGTATTTCTCGCGTGGTGAATGTGTGTACACAGCGGTCCCCCGGGTTCCAGTTAGTGCGTAGTTACACATCGATGAAAAAACAGAAAAAAAATTATCTTTAATAAAAGATAATTAGCTCACTGATAGTTTGATGTAGAGGGTGTAAAAACTTTCACAAGTCGTGGTCTTTAAAATGCATTTTGTTTGAAGGCTTTCTGTGTTTCCATTGCTAAGATATGGACAAAAGAATATCCATGCGTCAAAAAAATGGCTTAAAAATGACATCGTGAAGGCTGTGAAAACAGTCACAATGTACTTTGTACACAAAGCAAGTGTTTTTGTAACCCTAGGAGGTTTAGTGAAAATGCTACAGGCGTGCCAAAATCGTTTTCGAACTTCAAGCTAACTTTACCCCAGTCAATGACAGTACCTACAGGCTATTGATAGGTTTGCTGGCACTGTGGGTTTGGTGTTCCTGACAATGTGCACTCTGGGAAATGGTCACAGACTGGCTTTCTTCTCGAAATGAAAATATTACTGTTTGTACCTCATGTAAACAGTTTTAACCATTAGAACACTCATATATATTCTGAATCAAGAACGAATGTGCCCTGGAATCTGTTGTACCGCTTCAAACTGAAAGACAGATATTTAGAGTCTCAGTAAAGACTTTTTACAGGAAGAGACGTCATGCTTCAGCTGCTCTGGCCTGCAAAGTGCGAAGGGGCTTCATTTGAAATACCAGATTATATTTCAAAATCCAAGGTATTTTTTTCTGTGTTAGAATGTATAATTTATTATAAATGTTTTTTTCACAGCCTGTTCTTCAGGAAAATGCAGCACACATGAAACAATATTCAAAGACTATAGGAACAGTAAAAAAGAAAGTGGTAAAATGGATGAAAAAAGATTTTGATGTCTCTTCCGCAACTGATGAATACTCCTGTGTGACGTTATTTGCGTGGATTCTGTTATTTTGCCACAGGCTGTGCGTCTCTGTTCTCGGCCACTGGCCAGGGTGCTAGTCTGTAAAAAGAGCAAGAGCACCTGTGTGGAGTGTTTACAACAGCAGCGGGAGCAGTACGGCTCATTGCTTGGAAGGATTTGGAGGTTGGAGCCACTCCTAAAGATGCAGAAGACGGAGACCATATGTTCCAGCAGTCAAACACTAGGGTGTCAGCCGTCTCCAAACAGACCTTCATCTCCTGAAAAGTGCCCCTCCCTGCCACACAGGTTGCTGTACCTAGTGCAATGCGTATCTCCATACAACCCTCCACCCCAAGCAGAGCACACCCCCTCAGGACACTCCATCCTGTCCTCTCTGCTCACAACCACTAATGAATTGGCTGTCCCCACTGTCTCTCTCCCCTCAGGAAGCACCATCTACAAAACAGAACTCACAGAAGCCAATGCCACGTACAGTCCTCCCAGATGTCCACCTTTTGCCCATCAGTCAAGGGAAGGAGGGGGGATTGAATGTGCAGTGTGTCGGCACAGAGGGGGCAGCCAGAGCCGACCACTACGCCGCTCTTCTGTTTTGTAATTTTGTGACTGGGAGTGAATCACATCCGTAAATGTCGACTGGTCCAGAGGCAAAAGGGCCTTGCCTTGCATTCTCCGCGAACGCATAGACATGGTAAATTGGAGATTCTCAAAACTTACTTTGTGTGATTGGAAACTGATACATGATAGGATAAACAAAATGCTTCAAAGAAAGAGGTGCTCTTTTTCTCTGGTTTTAGTCTGTGCAGCAATAAAACAATCAGATTAAACAAGAGAGAGTGTGACGTTACTTTTCGTCAATGAAAAAATAGTCTTTTCATGTTTATTTAAGTGTCCTTCTTTCATTTGGATTGTATGAAACAACTCGGGAGTTATTGTTATGATTACTCTATTAATGAATCCTCAACTCGTTCACTTCTTGTTATTTTGGGAATAATCTGACATGTTGCTTTTAGCCGTCGATATTGTTGAATTCACTCAGTTTGTAATGTAGGGTGCTCTGAACAAGTTAAACTTTGATACAGGACAAATGTATTTCCCACAAGCTATACTGTAGTAGCTTTAAAAGTATACAATATCACACCGTATGCATGTGGCACGTCTTTGTTCAACTTAAGAAAAAACAGGACATTTGATTGCTGGTTGCGTTATGTTACAGGCCAACAATGACACCAGAAAACTGAAAGTTCCTTCCCCTCCCCCAGTAGAACTGTCTAATCTACATAAACACAGTGGGATGTAACACCTAGCCTAGACTTTGTGAGAGGTATGGAGCTGCGTTGCATTAAAATGGCTGCAATGGAATATACAGTAGTAGGCAAAAGTTAATTTCAAGCTGAAAAGAAGACTCAACATGTCCCCTCTATATATTTTCCATTTAGACCATCCACTGTAATTTATTATTAATATCTTCCATATCCCATTAAAATCAGAAAGTTCATGTGTAAATCCAGCTATTTTCTAATCGCTTTATCCAGGACAGGTAACAGTTTCACCAATACTATTTGGTAACTTTTTACGATTGTCAGACTTCAGAATGCTTCCACTGATGCTTATAGATTTGACATAATGCGCACTGTGTTAAAGCGCTATTGAGCACAGAACATCTTTACACTTGTGAAAAGATTTGCACGTGCAGTTTATTCTTATCTGTGTGAAAACAGGAAATATCGATGGAGTTTCAGAAAGTAAACAGAGGTATAGAACACCCTATCTCAGATGTTTAATAAATTCAAGTTTGTGAAAACAGTGACAAGTCACCCCAAACAAAATACAATTTTAGAATACAAGCAGTTTGAAATGATTAGTTGTTATTAATAAATCACTTAACTTCGAACATGTTGTGATATTTAGAAATAACAACAAATCAATATAATTTACTATTTTAGTTTTTCAAATAAATGTTTTTGTTAAAGGAAAACTCATGCCAGGAGATGGGTTCAAACAAAGCTATAGCTGAAAAGGGCAGGCAAAATGTTTAAGTAATCATGGGTGAATGAGAAATTGATGCAGATGTTTAGAAAGAAAGTGGACTACAGTAATATTTTGAGCTTACAGCCTATCCAATGTTATTCATTATTAATCTTTTTAAATATTTTTTTTAATGTAAGAGGCAATACACAATTTGTGTCCTCTATAACACTTCAGTGTACTTTTTAATCAGTTTAATGTTTAACAATGTAATACAAAGCTTAAACTTATTAAATTGTATATACCATGTAGACTGTTAAATTCTGTAATTGACAAAAGATTGTCCCTCAGCATTGACAGGGATTCAAAACCAAGTGTTTTCTGGCAAGAGCCCAAATGCTGCACATGAGAGCTTTCATAGCTCCACCTGGTGGTTTTACAAGATATTCCACCCTACTTCGATACATCATGCGGTATCCTACAGTTCTTTGCGGAACGAGCACTGCGATTTACTGCAGCATACCTTGCACATTTTGAATGGTTAGATCTGTAGTTCTACTCAGTTTGGTGAATTCTTGATAAACCAAACTGGTGCCCTCCCTCTAACTCACCATTCCTCCCTTATGGTAGTGTATGCAGAGAAACCCATGTATATAAACCCATAGGGTCAAATGCAATGGACTTCCCGAGTTAAAACACAGCCGCGTACTAAGTTAGTATGGTACATTCTGGAGATCATCTCCCGCTCCAAGTTCAATTGCAGCAAAAAACATGTGGAACAAAGTTGGAGCTCAGCTCAACTTGTGCTTAATCCGGTTCCAAGGGCTCGGCCTTGTTGTACTAATTAGCCCGAACTGGAGAGGACTGTACATCAGAACACTTCTGATTAGTAGAATAATATGTAGGCCACATTAATATACAATTACTTTTCTGTTTCTCATTTATATTCAAACTAAATTTCCTGACAAATCAGTTAGTTTTTAATTTAAGAATTGCATTTAGGCGACAATTCACCTGATGAGGCTACATAGTTATTAATGAGATAGCCAATTATAATTAGTCATGAAACAAATGAGAACAGCAGCTGTGCAATTGAAATTAAACACTACTGTATTATTGCAGCATTAATTTTGTTTAACACTCCAGATGAATAAGCAGACATCATTACAGCTAAATCATTACAAAAGACACCGACTAATAACCAGTAAAGTTGAGTTTTATTTTTAACAGAACTGGAAATTAAACTTATAAAAATACTTGAGCAAAAAAAAAAAACACAACAATTGTTCCACTATTGCTAGAGAGCTGTAGAATCTGGAATAACTTATCCAGCTCTGGGAACAGTGTGTAGATGACAGGTTTGTGACTTTCTCATGAGCACGGTATATGAATCCATCAGATTAAAGACACTGTGAGCATCTGAATAAAATTAACGATAGTCTGTCCCAGCTCGCCGCGATGGTATAGTGGTCAGTACTTTGTGCTGTGACCGCACTACCCGCGCTTTGAATCCGGGTGACAGCAGCCCAAGACAAGAGAGTTTCCTTCGTCTATGTTATTTCAGTGAAGGGGGGGCATGCGTGTACAGCGAGCGATCATCGAGTTGATGTGTTGCCCCATATAAGCAATGTGAACCAACACTGCTTTACAAAGGAGCACGGTCTGATCTTATAGTTGATAATCTGGAGACCAGACCGACCTCTTCTCTGACGAGAAGAAAAGGTCAGGAGCCGCAGTATTTAATGTAAATAAGAGATTTCATTTTTTTCTGTGGCGCAGCTAGTGCCAAACACTTAATCTCGGGGTTGTGAATTCGAGCTCCACGCTGGTAAGAAATCATATAGGTTATGATAAATTTACTTTTATAAATAAAAAGTAATATTATAAAACTTTCTCGATACCAGTTTGCAGGTGACATGTTCTTTATAAAAATAATCTTTAGTATGGGATCAATAACCGCGCCGGAACAAATATCGGAAAGAATCGCCTGTCACTAAGGTATTTAAGTAAAGTAGAGATATAATCAGAAAACCTACATTTTAGTTGTTAGTTACTTTGTATGTGCTTTAGCGTTTTCTTTTATATACCGAAAAAAAGGTTCAAGGCGTTCTAGTCGCTGTACTCCTCGTAGATAATCTCAACGAAATCACAATACAGTACAGGACACGCAGTGAGAAGCTCACGCAACGAATAGTCTTGAACATGCCAAGCGTAAAGGCACACTGCACATCTGCGAAACATCACATCCTAGTTTAGTTACAGTGAGATTATAGACTGGAAGCTAGGAAGTCTCAGATCACTTTTTTATTAAATGTTCAAGCAAACCCAAATACCTTTGCAAGAGACATTTCAGAATCCCAGTCAAATCCAGTATGATTGCTGGATCCCTCGAATTCGACAATATCACAGATCTGCAGTCCACGTTGTGCAAGACATACCGCACACAGCATTTCTAAGACAGGAAATACATTTTCGTTACGAAAAGAGATATACTGTACGTAGAGTGAAATGGTCTGGTACGAGTCCTAAGTTTGAATAGTTCAAAATAGACGAAAAAGGGTAATTACAGACTCTTTCGAAATGTAAGAACATTAAAGCTGTGCGGACCTTATCTTGATTTACCTAGTTTAATCGTTTTCAGAAAGTGTAATTGTATTATTTTATGTACCCTTGACGATTCTACTGATGTTATAAGTGCTCTTGTTTATATTGAATCTATTTTGTTGTTCAAATAAAAAGTAAAAAAAAAAACATTCCGGATGCGTCTGCTGTAAAAATAAAATGACATCAAAGGCGTTGTACGTAGAGTTCTGAAGCCGGTTCTACAGAAGAACTAGCTGAGATGAAAAGCTCGATATTCTACTGACAGGGCTATTCCCATCAACTCAGTTTCTTTCTGAAACAACGTTTTCCAAGAAAAACTTACACTTTGCAAAATTTGAAATAAAATACTTGCTTAAAAGTGCAGATTATTTTTTTCCCAAAAACTGTAAAAGGAGAAAACCGACCCGTTGGAGTCTCTGTCGTACCATTGCTCAGTGCGGTCAGGTCGGGACTAAAACAATAGTAAGGTGCTGGTTCAAGCACATCTAGGCACGACTTTCTCACTTTTCCATCGTGAACATCATCTAGAGAAAAAGTGGCATGTAATGTTTAATACATTATTAATAATTTGAGGGAATATAAATGCTTTGCATGTATCGAATTACAGCACGTAACAACTGAGTACCTGAGTCGATATCACCGGGCAATTTCCAATAACGACCAACATCAGACACTTCAAGAAAAATAAGATTCCATATCTTGGAATGTAGGGCGGGAGAATTCATTTATACTCCTGTTGCATCTTGAGCTAAACTTTTTTAAAAAAAAATACGACGCAGATTTGCTCAAGATACTTGTAATCGCCTTAAAGAGAGTTTTCATGAAAACGTACATCGGCTAGCTCTCCACTGTTAACTGACAGAACTTTTGAAGAAACTGTTCTTATATAAGCAACATTCAAATTACACATCTTAATGACAATGAAGGGAAATCTATGGAAGCCCGTTTCCGCCAGGGAGTAAAAAAAACGCGCTATGGTATCTCATTGTATGTCCTTTTTTACTTAAAAAAAAGTCTACTTTAGCTCAGCTGGCAAGACCTGGGTTCGAGCCAATGCAGTGAGGCACGAACTAGGGTGGGAGCTCCGATGGCACAAGCCCTAGAACCCGAATCCGTTACAATAACAAAAGGACAGACATTGAAATATGGGCTATTTCGAAGTCCCAAATGTGAGATATAAAGTCGGAATTCTGAGTTGCTAAGTCGGAATTCTGAGATACCATAGAGGGTTTTTTTTTTTACTCCCTGGCGGAAACGGGCTTCCATAGAAATCCGGGTTGTGAATAACAACTGTCACTACACACGATTGAGTTCTTGAGGTTGGCACCTACGACCACTCAGCCATCCTGACAAGCAGTGGAGGATGCCCGTTACTTTGTCAAAGGATTATTAACTACTTTTCTTTTCTTATTATTACAGAGATTTCTACATTGCAAGACAATTGACGATTTAGATAAAGGTATGTCGTGGTAAGCAAACCAGGCACGGACGGGGTTTGAACCCGCGCTCTTCGGTTTACGAGACCGATGCCTTACCACTTGGCCACCGCGCCAGTTGACTTTCTTTCCCATCAAGGCTAATACATTTTGAAAATAAATAAAATAAATATTTGTGCCGAATTGCAATGCAGGAGAATTAAAACAAATATGAGCTGGCTTCAGACTCTGCTTATAGCGCCCGTCAAATAAAATAGATATTTTATTTTTACAGGAAGACGCATTCCGAAATGTATCTCTGCAGTTTTAGAATAGTTTTGAATGGCATATTTTATACAACGCACAAACCGTATTCTAATTGCAGACTGCAGATCTGTGCAGCAATTGTACTACATTTCACTGTGATTCTGAAATACTTCTAGCAAACATATTTAGGTTTCCTTAAACTTTTAATAAAAAACGACTTTCCTTTCAATCTCTGATGTCACTGTAAACCCGGACGTGATGTTCCGCAGATGTGCAGTGTGCCTTCTTTCTTATTCAGGTTTACTGGATTTTTTAAATGAAAATACAAACCCGACAGTTTCAGACACATGAATGTCACTACAAATGACAAATTTGTAGTGTAAATCCGCCGGGCTGATTTACGTGTTTGACCATCTCTCTCCTCCCTCTTTTGCAGTGAGCACTATTTTTTCATTTTCTTCCCTTGTAGTTTCCTCGCTCTTTTACTGTCCCTTTCTCCCACGGAGAGACGGAAAACATGCCGAAATCGTTTTCACCCTGTGTTTGTGCAACGTCAGTGTGTGAAGGGACAGTTGTCTCCGCGGCTCCAGTGGCGCAATCGGTCAGCGCGCGGTACTTATACAGCAGTGCACAGCGGAGTCATGCCGAGGTTGTGAGTTCGAGCCTCACCTGGAGCAGTGTAGCCTGTCTTTAGCTACTGAAAGCAACTGTCCACTTTAGATACTGCTACTTATAGGTCGTCCTTAACACCTTATCTAACGGGATTGTAGCCTGTTAGGTATTTGCTGGAGATCCGATCTAAATTAACATCAAAGGAACAGATAAAGGTTTATTCCACGTCACAACCAAAGAAGGGTCCACGTTGTGTTACATTCTCTTTTCAGCATGGAATAAACCTATACTTTTTCCTTTGCAGCTGACACACGTCACTACTTAAATTCCCATCAGCTGTGGACCCCCAGCTGATCTGTACACAGATAGATAGAGGAGAGGTCTACTGGGACTAAGGAAGCCAAAGTATGGGGTACCAAAGACTTGAAAAAGCTCTCACATTAGATTCTGTGTTTTCGCTGTTTCCCAGATTTTTTTAAATGTTCTTTTTGTTTTCCCTTAAGTATTTTTTTATTTTATTTTCTGTAGTCGTTAGACATTACTGTGGGACTAGTTAACTTAAGTTCTTACATTGTACCTGAAATTACCACATGAACTACTACTCTGTTTTTCCTTTTTTTTAATAAAGGCACAAATGCTGTTTTTTTTTCCTTGTGGCTGATTGGCAATGACCCTACAACGGGTCATTGCTACGAACCTGGCTACTGAAATTTGTCAGCAGCTCTGTACTAAACCTGTTCTCAATTGCAACAAACCTAAAATAACATCTGCTGCCCATTAGATCTTATTGATGTAGGAGACTAACTTAAGCCACCTCTTCACAGGGTTTAAGTAGCTCAGTAGTGGAACAGTTGATCGCTTTTGAACTGTTCTGAATGTAGTGGAAATAATATGGTCACAAAGTAAAGAACATACAGTATTCACCACTCGCTTGAAATATTTAGCTAAAATTGTTTTCTAGACACCACAACTATTCACAATGAATTTGATCAAGACATGTCTTTATTAATAAAAGTGTAATTTATTAATAATTAAGATTAATCCAAACCTTTATTAGTAGCTGTATTACCGGTTAATCTGATGAGAATTCAGAACATGAGACTCTCGCTCAGTAAACACGCTTTATCGTTTACTGAGCTTTCGATGAACGTCTAAGTGAAAGACAAATTCACTATTTTCACTTTTTGTTTAAAGAACACTTTTATCACATGTTCTGCACTCCCGATGGTGTTTACCAGTGCTCTTTCTACACGCCTGATTTGAGCGTCTTTACAGAGAGCCTATTTGGAAGCCTCACATATGCAAATGGTGACACTTTATTTTCGCTCCACATAAGAAACTCATAAATCTTTGAATGATTTCCTCTTCGCCTGCAGCACTAGCATTTGTCTACAGTTTGTGGCATCTTTTCAACACAATAAATTTCACCATGGACTGAAAGATCAAATGGTTTTGGCAAAAGATAAGGAGATCTCCTGGCCTGTAAGGGATCAAACCCACAACCGTGGAGTTATTAGAATGACAATCGATCCAACTGAGCTACCTGACCACATACAAGCGAGGCTCTCTGTGCAGCATAAAATTTAGAGAATTATTTTTCCCTCTGAATTTAAACCCTCACAATTATGTGTACTGGCTTTCTGGAAGTGGTGGATATAATGAAGAAGAGATCAGCCTCTGTGATGCAATGTGATGCAGTGTCAAGTGACACTGACCTTCGTTATACTGTTCCCTGCTGCATTTTAACCTACTGGGGAAATATTGGTATCCATGCATGAAAGTTTTCCTCCTTGTCAAATTATTTTCAAGCACATTTTTGTTGTTGAAAATAAACCTTGTGGATTTACATGTTGTGTCCCTCTTCTGTTAGTGTCACCCAAATTGATACATTGTTCTCTGGCGATTCTTCAGATCATACCATTTTGTACAATACTGTATCAGTATTGTAGAACTCATCTCATTAAAGAAAATAAGGCTTTTTTTGTATATTTTATTATAATTGTATTTATATGTGGAAATATGTTATTTTAATATCGACATGTAAATTTGAAAAATTATCCCCCCCCCCTAAAAGCAGGCAGCCTAACATTTTCAGCTGACAAAAAATTATATGAATTTTTAAAGATCCAGACTGAAAGTTTATAAAATATAGTTTTACACTATATGCTGCTGTTTTAAAAGTATTCTTATTTTACAGGTGCAACTGTGGTTAACATTGCTGCCACGCAGTGCTGGAGCTCTGTGTTTATTTCCTGACGTGTTGTTCTATCTGAGTGGAGTTTGTATGTTCTCCCCATGTTTGTTTGGAGTTTCCGCCAGGTGCTGCAGTTTCCTCCCACAGTCCAAAAACATTGTGATATCATTTTAGGAAGTGAATTTCATGATCGTAAGTTGTCTAATGTCATTTTGTCACACCTGTCAAAGTGTGAATTGTTTGAACTTTCATCTTTCCTGTCATTTGAACCCAAATGCCTCTGTAACAATCTGTAGTTAATATTTCTGCAGTTTTAAGTGAGGTAGCGATGCTGTATATTTCAACGAGCCGTCCCTTCTTGCAAGACAAGGACCCTTAATTTCTCTTGATTTGTAGGGAAATGTAAATAACACTCAGGATGTCTCATGTTGTGTCTGGATTTGTCCACAGTGGCTTTTCTCCTTTGTGTGGTCCAATGTATACATATTACTAACAAACATTTAAGTTTCCCTTTCCATTGGGGTTGATATTTTCATTGTGAGTTGCCAAGAGCTCCTTCATTTTTAATTGATAGTTTTAATATAATAAATTAGCCATTATATGCACATAAAATGGTTCTAAAAAGTTTATTGAAAAAAAACTTCAATAAAAGTAATAAAAAATCTTTCCCATCAAAAGTTTTACATTCAGAATTTACTTCAAGGAATGGTTTAATTTCTTATTTCTGAAACATCAAATTATAGAAAGAAGAAAGAAGTGGGATGTTCAAGCCTCCCTTTTGTAAAACACAAGCTGCAGATACAGACATTGAGGAGAGTGTGGAGTGAAGTGGACTCAGGTCACAGTGTCAGTGTGGAAACAGTGGAGTGAAGTGGACTCAGGTCACAGTGTCAGTGTGGATCCCATCCCTGAACAACCTCACCCACACTGAGTCCCCTGTCTGTAGTCCCCTTTACCTGAAGTGGGGTCTTTCTCAATGTCCCCTGGATCTCTGTATCCAGAGGGCGTCTCATCAGAGAGGAGTCTCCCTGTGAACAGACGAGCAGGTCAGTAATGGCTCTGACACAGATTGGCCTGTCAGATACCTCTTCTCTCCCAGTCAGTATTTATTTGCTGGTGTGAAATTAGGTTGAAACTAATGACAAAGGTTAGTCCAGGTTGGTAAAGGGTGTACTCCTGCATCTTATTTATAATAACTCACCTGACAGCGTCTGGACTCTGGGGCACACTATTTTTCCAAAACTCTCCAGCTCTCCATCTTCTCCTTCAATTGTTGCTTCTCCAAAACTCTCCTCCTTTCCTCCTCCTTCTTCAGCTGTTTCTTTACCTTTTTCACAAACTCTCCTCCTCTCCTTCTCCTCTTTTGCTTGTTTCTTCTCCTGCTTCTCCAACAGTTTCCTCCTCTCCTTCTTCTCCTTTGCCTGTTGCCTCTCCTCCTCTTCCCAAAATCTCCTTCTCTCCTTTTCCTCCTTTGCTCGTTTCTTATTCTCCTCCTTCAGCTGATTCCCCCTCTACTCCTCCTGAGCTCACCTCCATTCCTCCTTCTCCTTCTGCCTCCTCTCCTCCTCCTGCTGCAGGCGTTTCTCCAGCCCCCGGGCGTAGGCCTTCCACCTCTTCTGCTCCTTCTTCTCCCATCTCACCTCCTGCTTCTGCTGCTCCCTCCTGTTCTCCTCCGCCTCCTGGGCACGTCTCCGCTCCTCCTTGTTCATGGTCCTCCTAATTGCATCTGCTGCCTTGGTGCGTCTCCTCTCCTGCTTCTCCTCAGTGTTCCTCCTCTGCTCCTCCTTCTTCTCCCGTCTCCTCTTCTCCTTCTCCAGCATCTGCCTCCTGTCCTCTCCCTCCTTCTCCCATCTTCTCTCCTGTTTTTCAAACACTTTCCTCCTCTTCTCCTCCACCTTCATCCTCTCCTCCTCCAGCTTCCTCCTCTCCTTCTCCTCCTGCACCTCCTGTCTCCGATCCATCAACCACCCTTCCTGCTTCTGCCTCCTCTCCTTATCCCGCTCCTGGGTGTTCAGGGACCGGTGCCTCCCAACCCGGACATTCCTGACTTTCTCCACTGGTGCCGCTGTCCTTTTGCCCCCTTGCGGCTCCTTCCATCTCTTCAGCTCTGTAGTGTTGCTCTTATCCTCATCGACCTCGGAACAGCACAGCATCTTGTTGAAGGAATGGGAGGAGCTGACCTGCTTTGAGAGAGAGGAGTTAATATAGACACACTGACTGGACACTCCAGTACATGAACACTGCACTGAGAGAGAGAGGGGTTCATACAGACACACTGACTGGACACTCCAGTACATGAACACTGCACTGAGAGAGAGAGGGGTTCATACAGACACACTGACTGGACACTCCAGTACATGAACACTGCACTGAGAGAGAGAGGGGTTCATACAAACACACTGACTAGACACTCCAGGACATGAACACTGCACTGAGAGAGAGAGAAGGGTTCATACAGACACTGGACACTGGACAGGAGTAAAGAGAGGATCAGAGCATCACCCACCTTCTTTTTCTTCTGTCTCACAGGAGGTGGTGATTGGACACCACAGTAAAGGTTCACTCCTCACCTCTCCTAGAATCACAGGAGCTACAGGGTCCTCTAGGTGTCTCAGCACCTGTGTTCTGACTTTCAGCAACTCTGGAGGCCTCTCTTCAGGACTTGGACCTTCCTGACTCTCCTGATTCCTCTGCCTCTTCTTCTTCTTTTTCTTAGTCTTCTTCACCTCAGTCTTCTCCTGGGAGGTGATGGGAGGGAGGCGAGGGAGGGGTCTGGGGACAGGCAGCTGGCTGGACAGTGGGGCAGTGACCTGGGGCAGGTCAGTGTCAGGATTAGAAGAGGTGGACATGTTGTCCTCTTCATCTTTTTCAGGGCTGACTTGGAAAGCACGCCTCTTTACACTTGGACACTGAAGACAGACACAGGTCTTTGCTGTTGGGGTCAGTTCTTCTTATTCTTAATATACCCTCAGTACATGCATTGTGACTGTAATAAGAGTCTGCACAGTTGACTCTACACAAGGACAGAGGGGGCAGCATGGAGCAGTCGGCAGGGAGTTTAATGAGCTCAGCGGCGTCAAAGGTGAGTGTAGAGGGAGGGCCCAGGGGCACTAATACTTAGGTCCAGGAAAGGAAGGGGTGGACAGCTGGTTCTCTTTGAAAGCCTATTCCACCTGGATAATGGGCTGTGGAGGCTGAAGACACACAGCAGACCTTGGTAATGGAGACACCCTTCACTTCTAATTCTATAAGGTCCACATGTACTGAGTTTCACCAGGTGAGTCTGCACAGTTTGTCCAATAAGATCCTGGACAAGTGTGTCTACACAGTTTTTTAAGTGTTTGTACAGGGGTGAGTCTATACAGTGTGTTTAATAAGAGTCTAAACAGGTCTGTTTATATAGTGAGTCCTAATAAAAGCTTGTACAGTCTATACAGTCTATACAGTCTATACAGTGTGTCCTATAAGAGTCTGTACAGGTGAGTCTGTACAGTGTGTCCAATTAGAGTCCATACAGGTGAGTCTATACAGTGTGTCCAATAAGAGTCTGTACAGTTAACTCCACACAAGGACAGAGGTTCTGTTCGCTTCTCACCTGTCTCGGAAGCTCAGGAGCTCTGACACTCCTTAGAGGAGGGAACTTAATGGGGGCAGCATGGCACAGTCAACAGGGGTTTCTCTGAGCTCAGCGGGGTCACAGGTGATCGAAGAGGGAGGGCCCAGGGGCGCCAAGATCCAGGAGAGGGAGGGATGGACAGCTTGTTTTCTTCAACAGCCTCGCCCACCTGGATTGTGCGTCTCCTGTGCTGTGGAGACTGAAGACAGAAGACCTTTCTGTTCCTGCCGAGTCCCACAACAGGTCAAACTGTCCTAAGACTACTACAAAGAGAAAAAATAAACCTGCTATTCACAGACCTCAGCTACAGGGACTTCCAGGTACTTCTGCAGGATGAGGTCGACGTCAATGTCGGCTGCAACCTGGTGGAAGCACTTGCTCACCTCGGAGAACTCACACCTGACCTTCGTGTTTTCAAAGTAGGACTTCAGTGTCTCCACCGCCTCTTCGTAGTTGTCCTGCTTCATGATTCCTGTGCCCTGGAAGGGAAAATCCTAGGAAAATGGGGAGAGAGAATCAGGCAAGATGTCCTGACCATGTCTGCAGTCGTCAAACCAAACCTCCATTATATGAGCTTGTGTTGTCTGTTGTCTTCACTGTTTTAATTTTGGGATTTGGTAAAATTTCTTATCATATCCTCTGTGAAACTTCACTAACTCAGTACCAACTCCTGTACCAGAGAGAGAGAACAAAGACAGTGAATCATCATCATACCTCCACAGCGCCAGACAGGAGATGCAGCCTAGGGGTGGAACTGTGGTATCTCTAAAGCCAAAAGAGAGGGGGAGGGGGGGTCACCCCGATGTTAATAGAGCAAATAGAGAGATGGGGTGTCACCCTGCTGTTGCCATTGATGACCAAGAGTCTCACTACCCACTCTATGATGTCCCCTAGTGTTGATCTGTAAGTGGTGTGTCTTTCAGTCACCCACTTGAAATAACAGCAGGCTGGAGTCCCAGCCCAGCTCCTGTATCTCTCCCCTTGGATCTGGGAGATTTCCAGGTTGAGTGGGGTGATGCAGATATCTTGGAAAGCTGAGGGGTCAGGAGAGTCACCCCAGCCCCTGTACCGCCCCAATACCACAGTGCAAGCTGGACAAGGGGGAGGGGTTTCTGGGACTCACCAATCCCACATATGCTGCCTCTGATCCAAACTTGGCTAGGACCTCATCGTACAACTCCAGGCAGTCCAGCTGGATGGAAGACATCGCATTCTGAGCCCAGGTCCGCACCCGGCTCTCCTCAACCTAGAGCAGCCCCTCCAGTTCGACCCACAGGCCCTCGCCGAGCCACCACAGGGCAGCCGGGGCCTTACCTACACTCTTACCTACAGTTACACTATAACTAACACTTACACAAATACTGCCAATATTACAACAGTAACACTGCAATTAAGGCTTACGGTATCATTATTACTAACAATAACACAAACTTAGTTGTACACTAATAATACCATTAATAACAGTAATACTATCAAAAGAACTAACATGACAATGAGTATTAATATTCTGACACTAACACTATGATTATCAGTAATATTAACATGAATACTAACATTAAAACTAAAATTAAAAGTAGCTCTATCATCACTAATTCTCACATGAATACTAGTATTCAGTAGTACTATCATCATTAATACTCACATAGACACACAGACACTACACATACTCATGGACACACACCCACACACATCAAACACTCACAAACACCCACAAACCCACAGACACCACATACGCTAATAGTGATAAAAACACAGCACTCACAGATTTCTGTTCGTTGGTCTGGACTCTAGAAAGTTATAAAGTGCTCTAGAAATTTGCAAGCGACTCTGGACCTCAACATCTGTTGAAGGGTCACTTCTGTCAGACACAGCATTGGAGCCCAAGCCCACCTACACACACACTGACAGATATACACCCACACATTCACACACATTATGACATACTGACAGACACACAACCACACACTCACACATATTCACACAAACACTACACACACTCACAGATACAAACTCACAGACACACATTCACAGACGCACACAAACACACAACACACACTCACAGGCACCACGCACATTTATACACACAATCAGACACTCACACACATACAGTACTCGCACACATTCACAGACACACACATACACACTGATAGACACCACACACTTGCAGACACACACCCACACACTAACAGACACACACCTGCACAATGACAGACAGATCACACTGACAGACACACATTCACACACTGACAAACACCACACACTCACAAACACCACAAACTCACAGACACACTCTACAAACACTTATAATAACAGTAATGCTATCACTAGCATTAGTATTAAAACTACCAGTTGAACTCTCACTAATATTCACATAAATACACTAGCATTAGTATTAGTTGCTGTCCGTGACGTCACACCACACTTTGTGACAAAGGCGAGACATCTAGCCAGGCACAGTGACCTGCCGTGTGTCGCCATGGTTACCATACTTATGATTTGTAAACAAATGGAAAATGCATTTAAACTGTTACTTACACAAATTTATTAACTTTGAATATAATTTTCTAGCTCTAGGATACAATTCCTAAATAATAATTTGAACAAATCATTCTTTAATTTCAGATTGAACATTATTAACACTAAACGCATGTTAATTAATAGATATTGACTCTTTTCTAGATTTTTAAATGGGTCAAGAACGGGAAAAGAATCAGTGCTCACCAATCGGTGAACTTAATCGATTATTCTACGGCTTTTTAGTTGAATTAATTGCTTGTCGATAGATAAGTGATCAATAACTCTCCCGCGGTCTCGATCTCTGATTCCGGCGCTCTGCCTGGTGTCTGTGACATCACAGCGCTCTTTCTGACAGAGCAGAGCTGGAGGAGACTTCTGTCCGGAGCCCGGGGGGCTTTTCTTACAGATATAACATCTCCAAAAACAAAACACACCGCTATTAAGAGAAGCGATTCATAACAGCAGGAAGAGGAGAATGACAAACTTAGAAATGAAATTCATTAAACACTAACAGAAAAAAATGTTTACTTCACAGAATAATGCGTTATAAAGCATACTCCTGTGGAGCAGAAGAGAAAGAGAAGGAGCACAGGTCTCTATAATAAGTGCTTTTAAGCGTTTTACACGAATCTCCATAGAATAGAAGCCAGGAGGATCAGACTCCTGATCCTGGAGGTTGAAGAGCAGCTCTTGGTTTTATTTTTACTCGATCTCTCAGTTCCTCAGCCAGTTTGATTATTTAATTAACTATATAACTGTTATCAGACTCTGTTTAACTGTATATTTATAAGACTCCCCATGAGAGACGTGTGGGAGACGCTGAATCCCAGGGCTGGTGTGGAATCACACACAGACAGGTCTTCTGTGTGATCTGAGTCCCACTGCTCAGAGCTACAAACTTGTCAACTAGTCACTATTGTAGACACGACCATCAGTCTGCTGCTGCTGATAATCATATTACACTTATAAGAGTGGCAATACTGCTGTTCATTAAATAAGTAAAAATAATAAGAGATAATCCCATATTGCTCAATTGTCAGTCAAACACTTCTGACAGATAGGCTTATTCCATGCTGAAAAAAAGAAGAAAGAGAACACAAGGTTTTGGCTGTGGAGCCTTCTTCAGGTGTGAGAGAGACAGGGCAGTAGGCAAAGGTAAAGTAGCGGGAGAACAAAGGCTGGGAGGGAGGAGGAGTGAGAGGCGGGAGCAGGGGACAGAAAGAGAGGCCAATCAAAAGGTGTGAAGTCAGAATAGATGTAGAGAGGTGTGACAGAAAGAGGGTCTTGGAACAGCTGTGAAGAGACAGAGTGCTGGTTTAGTGAGAGAAGCGGGCAAGTGGCCCAGGGAGGAAGAGATTTAATCTGTTTCTCTACTGTGCATGTTTAAATCCACTTAATATTGAATATTAATATGGAATTTTACAACTAAGGCTAAATTTTGGAAGCTGAAACAGAAGTACTGTATAGTACAATTTTGTTTTGATTTGAACCGATGTTTGCACCACAATAATCCATTCGTCGTCGAAAGAAGCAAAGGCAGATGTGTTTTGAATCTCACGATGATCCTGTTCTCAATCCAAAAGAAAGGTTTAATGTGATCCCACTAGAAAAAGAGTCAATTTCTATATCTAATGATGTCCCTCAAACATTTTGTAATATCTCTGGGAGTGTATACAGTAGAAGCCTGGTTAACTGCTTAAATTCAAACTAAACAGGACTATGGGAATGAGATTTGATTTTGAACTGGGATTTAAATAAATAGGAACGCTGCACTACATTGTGCTTTATGTAAGACAAAAGGTGGGCTTCCTGTGTTTTCGATAACTCAGTTGTAAGAGCGGAGGAATATAGTGGAAACAGCAGGGAACTCTTTGTTCTCTGGTTTGAATCTGGCTGGAAGAAAGGTGTTTTTTATGTTCTTTAATCAAAAAGTGAACATTTTTCATTTACTTAGTTGTCCAGCAAAAGCTGAGTAAACGGTGAAGCAGAGCCTCTTGTTCTGAATTCTTCTAACATTGTCTAGGCTTGTAGACTCCTCACTCTTCCTAAAACAAAGTGCCGCAGATAAAGATACAGTACTTGTCGGGAGTTTAGTTCAGTGGTAGAGCACATACAGTACAGTACCTCGCATGTATGTGACTGTTTTCAATCGCTGGCGTCTCCACTCTGGATTTCTTCCTAAGCGCGATATCTTTCCTTACTTGTGTGTGAATTTCAGTGCGACACATAAACCCTTTGTCTGTTTTATAAATATTCTATTTTAAATCAGTTAAAACAAAAAAAGTACTAATTACATACACGTAGAAAACACATGTATTTAATTTGAAAATGTGGGCAATGTATTACAAGTTGTGGAGCTGAGCTCACAGTAGAGCAGTTGATATCGTTAAACCACGTATTGTTTTTAAATGACGCTACTAAGCACTGGCACGGTGTTTGTGCAGTCCTACCCAAGCTTTCTATCGACTGGATGAGTCTCCTGTTCCATCTCCAATTCTTTCCGCACATTTCACCTGTTTCACCACCGTTATCATTAGACTATAGCCACTAATACGAGAATACTGTTCTGAAAGACTGTCTTAAATAATAATGTTGAAAAGGGTAATGATAAGAGTTTTTTTCATTAAGGTAACCATACATTTGCCTGTATAGTACAACTTATTATCTGTATCCGCAAATCCCCAATATTAATGCTGTCTCCTGAGAAACACAAGTGTAGAGTCAAATCATATTAAATAATACAACAAAACTATTCAATTAACACCCCTATGTGACAGAACACATTTAAGACTTACACCCCTTTTAAATATGTATTTCCTTCATTTCAGTTCTCTCCCCGGGATATCTGAAAATTCATTATAGTATAATAAAGTCTGTGCATGCATTACCTGTAATACAGCTACTAATACAGATAACATTAAATTCATTATTAAGATATTACACTTTATTAATAAAATATGTATTGATAAAATTCCTTGTGAATAATTGTAGTGTCTGGAAAGCAATTGTTCATTACTTAATGACGATATTATTTCCACTACATTCAGGACAGTTCCAATGTAATCTATTGTTCCGCTTAGTCTGCTTAGTCTCCTACTTTAGTAATGTCTAATGGGCAGCAGCTGTTATTTTAGGTTTGTTGCAATTGAGAACAGGTTTGCTACAGAGCTGCTGACAAATTTCAGCAGCCAGTGTGTTGCAACTGACCCGTTGTAGCTACCAATCAGCAGCAAGGAGAAAAAACAACATTAGTTTTGCCTTTTTTTTAAAAAAAAAAGGAAAACCGAGTAGTAGTTTATGTGGTAATTTCAGGTACAATGTATGAACTAAAGTTAACTAGTCCCACAGTAATGCGTGGGATCCTATCAACAGAAAAAAAAAAGTTGTAACCCGAAAACACAACAAAACGAGAAGTCTCCCGGGAACCTAGGTAAATCCCTGTAGTAGTCTAGCAAATATAAAAAAACAACCAAACGCAACAACTTTAAAAGAAAAAGAACATTCAGAACAAATCTGGGGAACAACAAAAACACAGAATCTAATGCGAGAGCTTTATCAAGTCTTCAGTGCTCCTCTTGTCTCAGTAGACCTCTCATATATTTGTGTACAGGTCAACTGGAGGTACACAGCTGATAGTAATTTAAGTAGGGACCTGCGTCAGCCTGCGTGGGCTGCAAATGGAAAAGTATAGGTTTATTCCATGCTGAAAATAGAAGTAAACACAACGTTTCAGCTGTGGAGCCTTCTTTGATTGTGACTCGAAATAAACCTTTACTTGTTCGTTTGATGTTAATTTATCTCCACCAAATACCTAAGAGTATCTAAACTCAACAGTTGCTTTCAGTAGCTAAAGACACTGCTCCAGGTGAGGCTTGAACTCACAACCTCGGCATAACTCCGCTGTGCACTGCTGTATAAGTACCGCGCGCTGACCGATTGCGCCACTGGAGCTATGCAAGTTGTGCTCCTCATACAGACTGACGCTGCAGAAACACAGGGTGAAAACGGTTTCGGTTGTGGATCCATCTCCACATGGGGAAAAGGAACAGTAAAATAGCAAGGAAAATACAAGAAAAGAAACTGAAAGAATTGTGCTAACAGCAAAGGGGGACGGAGGGAGGTGGCCGGAAAAGTAAATCAACCCGGCGGATTATTTGTAGCGACATTTTTTGTCAATCAACACACGGATTTCTCTTCATGTGCCTTAAACTGTGCAGTTTGTATTTTCGTTGTAGATAGGTTTCTTCAGACGTCCAGTAAAGTGACAATAATGGAGAACTAGCTGACGCACCCCGTCGTGAAGACCCTCTGTAAGGTGATTACACGTTTCAATTTCAAGTCGCCTCCTTTACACTCAATTGCAGCCCCGAAACTGAGAGAAAGCATGAGAAATGGCTTCAATTTCAATGTGAAAGTGCAGTACAGGCTCGATGGCTTCACATCTCCCATCAATCAAATAAAATTGCAGTAAAGCGATCTAAATATGACTCTTAAGTACTGGGAAAGATGATTATTTTGAGCGTGCCTCCAAGGGTCTGCTACGAGGCTTAAGTTGGCTTCTTATTCGCCAGCTTCTTATGCGTGTTTTTCGTTCCACCTTAAATGGTGCTGCTGTGATGTTATGTCGCCTTTCGCCTGTAGATGGCTCTCTTCGATCAGTACTAATCCGGCTGGAATACTGAATACGGAATAGTGAATTCCTTCACTGAAAAGGAATATCCAAATAAATAGCGACTGTCCAAATTATATTTTTGTATGGAATATATTTCAGAAAATCGCAAACCAATTTTAAAAACTCACCACAACACGGACTTACACTGGGAAAAGGTGATTGCACTTTCTGCTTATTGCTACGGCCTTCCCCCCGATTATGAAAATGTCTCACAGTTCTGACACCGACGTGTGAAAGACAATGTAACAGACTATCAAAATCCTGAATTACAAGAAATTTTAATGCACCAGTTTTTTAAATATGACCCTCTGATCCTGGCATGTCAGTATACATTTCGAAAAAGTATGGCACCAATCGCACGAATTGCAATGGCACAAATTGTTGAGAATATCACTGACCTTGCCGATATTTGCAGGGGATACGAATGTTTTGCACATGTTGAACTACAACACGTAAAAATTGAGCTTCTTAGTCAATATCACCGGGAATGTCCAATAATGACGAACATCAGTAGCTTCAAGGAAACTTTGACTCGCACATGGAGTTTTATCTTCAAATGGAGGGTGGGAGAATTTATTTGTACTCTCGTTGCTCATTAGCTAAACTATTTTAAAAAATATGACACAGATTTTTTCGAGAAACTTGTAATCGCCTTAAAGAGAGTCTTCTTGAAGATGTGCACCAGCTAGCTCTCCACTGTCAATTGACAGGACTTGAGAAGAAACTGTTCCCATACAACCAACATACAAATTACACATCTTAAGGAACATGAAGAGAAATCCGTGTACTAAATAACATAAAACTGTCGCTGCAAATTATCACCAAGCTGTTTTATGTGTCTGACCACCTCTTTCCTACTTTGCAGCGAGCACAAATCTTTCTGTTTCTTCATCGCAATTTTACTGTCTCTTTCCCCCATGTGGAGATGGATCCACAGCTGAAACTTTAGGTCAGTTCCTGTTACTCTGTCCGATTGAAAGAGCTGTATTAAAGGCACTCCCATCTCTGCAGGAAAGTTATTGCTGCTCTCAACACAATATACTGCAGCCAAATATAGCGATACTGTCACTGCCTGTGGGCCACGTGTTCCTGCTGTCAGTCTATAATGTCATGTTCATCCACACCCAGAAACATTACTGCTGGAGCACAAGAGTTATAGAGGCGCAGTCCATAGAGCAAGAATCTCTTAATCTCAGAACTGTGGGTTCAGCCCCCACATTGGGTCCCTCTGTGTCAATTTGATCCCCCCAATCCTCCTAGCATGACCTGATGGCGTAACAGTGATACCCAGTACCCAGCGTAATTCAGCTTTCTTTCCACTTGATTCAGATTTTGATCTGAAATCATCAGCCGAACAAGAGTTTGTCTAAATCGAGGGAGATCTGCTCACAAGCAAGTATTAAACACTTCAGCATTTTCTGTTCGAATACCACACTTTGTCAAAACACTGCCGTTTCGTAAGCTAATAAGTAACGGTTTTTGAGCACGCATTGTATTGTTAATGCTTATATTAAAAAAGCATAAATTCACATAGTGGAATTTGGACTGAACAAAGTAGTCCAGCCCTTTTACAACATTACATACCCACTGATTAAAGCTTAAAACTACAGCAACAGGAGTAGCAATAATGGCAACAACATGTTTGGAGCTCGGCATTTCATTTATTCTGCGGAAACGTATCGGAATGAACTGCCCGAGATAAAAGAGTAATTGCGGCTTCAGATCGTTTTTACAGAGCATTGCGTTGTTCATGCTGACTACACGCATTACATTTGTCATTTACTGCAAGCGTTGCTTTTCCAGGTTTTTCTGAAATTCCTCGCATTTGAGCCAGCACTAAAATATTTCATTCCCGTCGCTGAATACATCGTGGAAACGATATTTGGAACGGAATGTTGTCACTCATGAAACCTCTTTGTTATTCGGTTCTGAAGTTTGAAAATGAAAATAAAACGGGGGTCACTTCATAGGCTTGAAAGAAGTCCAAGCAGCATAAAAACCCGCGAATTCTCACAAAGGCTGCACCTTTCTTCTGCTGCTGTTATAAATCAGCCTTAAACATTTGAATACATACCTTACTGCTGCTAATCACATTCACGTGTTTACGAAGCTTTTTTCTGTCCGTTATGTTTTTGCTAAGCAGTTTCTCCGTTTTCCTCGTACTGTGATTGTCAGCGAGCACAACAAGACTGAAACAGTGTAAAGGCAGGTAAAAAAGACAGGGTAAAACGCCTGATTGTCGGGAGTGGGATTTGAACCCGTGCCTCTATTTGGAGAGTGAAACACGAATATGTGAATTTGCGGTTTTAAACCGCTCGACTATCCTGAAGAAATAAGTGCTGGCTGCACCAGTCGCATCCGATCTTCCGTAATTTTAGGACGATTGATACGACTGGACGAACACAATTTGTGGCGTTTAGTATGACATGGAAAACGGTACCGGAGCATTCGGGTCCGGACTACCAGACTCAGAAACAGTTTTTACCCCCGCACTATCAAACTATCAAACTCCCAGCCTCTCTCCTCACCTCTCACCTATGATCTGAACCTCACAGTGCCTTCTTTCTTACCAAAAACCCAAATACACATTGAAAATCTACCTCTACCATACATGTCAAAAGCTCACTCCCCATCATTTCTATCCCTTTATTTCATTCTTTTGATGCATGTTTTTGCACATAACCTGTTACCCTTTTGTTGTTTTGCACACTGCCTGTTGTTTTTTGCACATCGGCTGTTGTCTCTGTCTTTCTTTTGTTATACAATTGTATTGTTGTGTTTTTTTCTTTGTACTACTTATGTCCGAGAGCTAGCTACAGTAAATAGCATTTCGTTATACCATATACCTGTGTATGAGTATAATGACAATAAACTTGGACTTGAACTTGAACTTGACATAGTCTTGCAGGCAGTATATTATTTTATCGTTTACTCGTTTAAAAAAACATGGTCTTCTCGTTCCTAAGTCAGATTTTTAATGCTTTCGAACGTTACTTCCAACCTGGACTGACAGCTCACCCGATCTGTTTGTGATCAGACCATGGAGTCGGGGGCTGTACCAAGCGCACGTTCCTTCCCAATGCTGAGGCGATCATTCGGAAGATGGGTGTGAAGAGAGACAAGCTTTGTCGACTAAAAAACAAGGCAGGATATGCACGAATACTAAACACTGGCGACAGTTATGCTCTCTTACTATTGAGACTCTTACATTGCGAGTTTTTTTGAAGACTTTGAAACTGAAGGAAAGTGGAGACAAATGAAACAGGCACGGGTGGGGTGTACCCACGATCTTCGGTTTACAAAACCGACGCCCTACCACTTGGCCACCGCACCTTCGAGGAAATATGGGAATAATGTTGTTCAAATTATTTTTTTCTGAATCTGGTTTACATCGCCTGGAGGCAGCAACAACAATAAAAGGGATACTTAACAAGGAGATACGCTGTAGCAGTGCGACTCCAACAGATGCTCCTGAAGAGGCTGGAGGTTTAAGCCAGCTCCTTAGAGCACTCGGCCACGTTACTCTCAACAGCGGCTCTTCAGCTCTTGTTGTTTGACCTAGTGTTTTTATAACGCGTGGAATTGACCGCAGCTTCGTTTTCTGAGATGCTTTCTCTCACGTGGTGAAATCTCGACCTCTTTGGCATCTCTGGCTATAGTTCTTCTGTAGAGCAGGCTTTCACACCTCTGCTTTTAGTGCCCTTGAAGTCATTTTATTTTTACAGGAAGACGCATTCCCTAACGATCTCTCCTGTTTTAGAAATGCTTCATAAGGCGTGTTTGATTCAACGGACAAACAGTATACTAATTGTACAATGCAGATTTATGCGGCATTCGTACTGGATTTGAGTGGGATTCTGAAATACTTCTTGCAAAGGTATTCAGACTTTCTTGAACCTATAATAAAAAAACAGACCTGAAACTCCCTAACTTCCAATCTCTGATGTTGCTGTCCTTAAACTCGGACGTGATGTTCTGCAGACGTGTGCATAATGTCCTGTTTTCTTACAGTGTAGACATTTTGCTGTTCACGCTCCGCATTCATCTGCTTTGTGCATTGTTAGTCCGCACCTGTAACATGTAATGTCAGCCGTCCCCTGTTCTTCTATATCTCTAGCATGACTGCGTCCGGCTGCTCGGCTTTTGTTTGTAAAGTTTGAGCGAGCGCCCCGTTCAGTGTCACTTTGTCACTGTGGTCAGAAAGCATTCTTGATTCTGCTTGAGCTGCTTCATGAATTCTAGCGACTGTAAGAGCTCTTTCTAAAGTCAGCCCTTCCTCCTGCAGCAATTTATAGTCTCTTATGTGCACATTTTTCCACAAGTTGATATCTTAACATGTCAGTTTCCAATACTCCAAAGTCACAGGATTTAGCCAGTTCTCTTAGTGCAGTCACGAAAGCAACAACAGATTCGTCCTGAGACTAAGTTCTCTGCCTAAATTTATGCCGTTCCAAAACCACTTTTCTCCGCGGTGTAAAGTAAGCGTCTAAGGCAGCTACAGTCTGTTCATATGTACCTTTTTCTCCAGGGAGGTTGGCGAAAATCCGCTGCACGGGAGCCCCGATACAGTGCAGTAGTGTAGCCCGTCTTACGGCATCCTGAGCTTCTGTAGATCCACTGGCTATTTAAAAAAATCTGTACGACTCCATCCATATCTTGTATTCCGTATACAAATCCGGAGGTCCGAGGTTCAGTAGAAATGGTGGAAAAAGCTGAGCATAAGCAAAGCTTCTCGGCGCGGCTACCATATCTTCCATGGCGCAAGCTAAACGAAAAGTCCGAAAATTCAGAAGTTCGTTTCTACCAGCAAGATAACTAAAATCAGCAGTGTTCTGCTCGCTTTGAGTCCGTTAACCACTCATCTCTCGTCGCCATAAATGTTGTGTATCTTAATAAAGAGACGTTTTCATATTATTTTAACTATTTTATTAACTACACAGATCACGCCCTTACACCATATATTCCCGCCTTCTACTCTCTCGTTCTGTTGTCTCGCGATCTCTACTCACTATACTACATTTAGCATGACTTCTTGTTGCAGTTGAGCTCAAAGCTGGAGATGATCTCCATATTCTACCGCCGTAACTAGTCCGAAACGTAGTACACAGTACACACTTTTTAAGTGAACTCAGGTTGTTAAAAAATTAAACCAGCGCCCTGTCACAGAAACGTACCCCAGTCTCCCGCGCAACAAGCGGGGGTACTCAGCACTATACTAAAGAGGAGCGCTTGTCTGCAGCTGAGCGTCAGCTCTGTTTACTGTCAGCAGTCATTTCCTCATTTCCAAATACTTTTTCACCTGCTTTCAGCTTTTAAAGACGGTCATAAACGCTCAAGAAGTAATTAATGTCAGTTGGAAGTCTGTTTCTGTTGTCTCAGCTCTTGATAAAGAAAAGCCGTGCATGGGAGACTCCCTCTCTGAAGAAGTTTGCCGTCACCCTGCGAGGGAGAAGAGCCATCAATCACCGAGGCAACTACTGAGACAGTTAACATTAAACACGTGAAATGCGAGATGTTGTGATTTTTTTCCCGCTTAAGGCTTCTATCGTTTCTACTCTAACGAGAAAGACCTCTTTATTAGAAGTGAGATTTTAACAAACGTCTCCAGGGTTAACTGCGACCTGAACGCAACGCCTTAGACCACCAGCCATCTGGCCTGTGGTACTTAGAGCAGTGCTCAATAAAAATGATCAAAAACCGAAAGCGCTTCTTATGCGGATCAGTATATTCCGATACCACTGGTTCTGCAGAAGAAATAAGAAAAGCCGAACTCAAAGCAGTGTGTTGCCATTACGGGTACTCTGCGGCTGCTTTAAGATCTACTCACACCGTGTTGCCATTAAGGCTACCTAGTTAAAAAAAAACTTATCGTCATCTTTTTGAACGTGATTATTAGACACCCGTTAAATCTCCACCGAGGTTTCTTGAGAGATCGTTCAGCGAGCGAGTATTAAACTACGTCGCTTCCAACCTCTGCTCTCACTGTAAACTCGGACGTGATGTTCTGCAGATGTGCAGTGTGCCTTTCCTCTTGTCGTATTCGAGAGTACTCACTATGTGAGCTCCTCACTGCGTGTTCTGTACTCTACTGTGATTTAATTTAGATGATTACGGGGAGTAGAGTGACAAGATCTACTTGAACATTTTCGGTTTGTGAAATGAAACACTAAATACACTACTGTAAATACAAGTAATGGACATTTAAAATAAACACAGTACAGCTAGAACAGTGAAAGATAAAAGACTATTTAGAATGACATTTAAGAACAGCACAACCGCCCGAACAGGGACTTGAACCCTGGGCCCTCAGATTAAAAGTCTGATGCTCTACCGACTGAGCTATCCGGGCTCTGAAAGAAAATCGACACTGTCGGGATCCTCGCAAGTCACGTGTCTCTTGTTCCGAAGAGCAGTCATACCTGACCCGTCTGGAATGACCACTGACAGACTTTATCATGAAGCGACGGCACCACTCCCAGTAGAATGAGTGAGAAATACAGCATGACATGAGTAGTTAAGGGGCTCCCACAATCCATCTTTCCTCACATTACTGATTTTTTTCAATAGCATTTGGACCTTTTTTCACATTCAGATTTTTTTCTCATTTAATAAAATCTTTTAATCAACAACATTAAAAAGAAAACAAATGGATCATTTTTTGGAACAATAATTTAAAAAAATCTTTCAATGCCTTGGTTGTATACGTGTGCACACCCTTTATAAAGGGAGTTGCAACAGTGCTGAAATATAAAGAGCATTTCTGTAGAGAAAACAGCATTTTTTCTGCCTTGATGTTAAGCTTAGGGAGCCTGTCTTTTAGAAATTCTATTTCTTCACACCCTGCACAGCCTCCCGACAGACTAACGAATATTTTTGGGAGAAATTGGCTCACACACCGGAAGACACTAACGTTTATTTACGTTAGAGTATGTGAATAACAGTTTAACCGAAAAAGTTTGTAATTGTGATTTTGTTAAAATTTAATAAATCGTCTATCATCAGTAAGTAATTATTAAGAAATTGTTTTATTTCATAAACTATAAGACAATTTAGAAAGTTTATAGGTCATAAACGTCGCTTATGTTCTTTTAACTCTAGCGTTCAGGATCCAAACCCAGGTGCGGACGGTTGTGTTTCTTGAATCTCTTGTAATCATCAAAAGTCGATGTGTAGTCCTTCAGTACTTTCTCGAGTTGTGCCATGGATATTTTATACGATCAATACTTGTCATGCTCTTTTGCATTTTCCTTAACTAAATTAGTTCAAATAATTTAGGATTTAACAGAACTAAATGAGGTACATTTAAAACAGCAGCGCAACTCTGCAGCACGTCGAGTGTGCCTGCATTTAATTGTGTAAACCTGGCTCTCTCTGAACACGAGCAAAGAGTTCTCACTCAACAGAAGATTGCGATGTGAGTACTGTAATATAAAGCACCTGGAGATGCCAGGGATTGAACCCGGGACCTCATACATGCGAAGCATGCGCTCTACCACTGAGCTACATCCCCGATGAAAAAGTTTACGGAACAGACTTAGAGATGTGCAAATGCTCACTGATCACACCACTCACGAAGAATGCCTGCAGTTTCCCACTTTCGCGTTTCTTCTACTACAGAGTAAATTCATAGGAATGAAAAAATAAGGAAGGAAAAATAATCGCATCGAAGCTTCAAGAGGCTGGGCACAAATTAATCTGTTATTTTTGCATCCAGTTACATGGGCGACGGTGGTTGATTCCCAGACGGGGGAGTGCTTTTTTTTTTCTACCTCCTTACTCGACTGTCCTTCAATTCTATTTTATTTGAAAGCTATTTGCATCTTTTAAGTGCTCTTGATTAAACTATGCATAGAAAAACAGCAGTACTGATGATTTAGTTTAAAAGGGTGAAACAACGCCCCAACC
Source organism: Lepisosteus oculatus (assembly GCF_040954835.1). Taxonomy (NCBI): domain Eukaryota; kingdom Metazoa; phylum Chordata; class Actinopteri; order Semionotiformes; family Lepisosteidae; genus Lepisosteus; species Lepisosteus oculatus. Next base: position 55,323,808 of record NC_090709.1, on the reverse strand, counting down.
ACAGGAATGGTAACAGGAAGGATCGTGTTCTTATTTAATATGTCCTTTTGAGATGTCTTGTCAATGCACACAGGCGGTAGAGCTGAATAATTTACTTTTAGTTCTTTCTATACCAGGAAGAAAGGAGCAGACTTTAACTTTAAGAGGCAAAAATGACACCTTGTCAAAGCTAATATTTATTAAAATGACATCACAACAAAAGAGTGGAGCCTTGAGTGAATAAAGCCTTGAGTGGAGCCTTGAGCTTTCATTGGACGTCTGTGTCTCCATAACTTTGTAGGTGAGAGAGAGGATTGTGATAATTTGCAGGTGCTTCTCGGAAGTGCGTTGGTGGTACAGGCGCCTTCCAAATAATTGAGTCGGGTTTGAATCCCAGCCAGTACAAACCCAAATCTTTTCAAGATAATTTGTGGTCCGCTAACACATCTTTTGAAACACTACAACAGGTAACACCCCGTGTGAAACATCATGAGCATCTGTTAAACCTCTCTACCTGCCCGTTCCTAGCAGAGACATGCCGAGGGTCTAAAGGGACATTTTGAGCCGTAGAAACATTTTATCATTCCATACTTTCCTGTGCAGTCAGGCCAGTTCCACTTTAACTGCGCCCAACAACGGAGGTCGTTTTGAAAACTACGAGAGTAAAGGCACACTGCACGTCTGCAGAACATCACGTCCGAGTTTAAGGACAGCAACATCAGAGATTGGAAGCTAGGGAGTTTCAGGTCTGTGTTTTTATTATAGGTTCAAAAAAATCTGAATACCTTTTCAAGAAGTATTTCAGAATCCCAGTCAAATCCAGTACGAATGCTGCATAGATCTGCATTGTACAATTAGTATACTGTTTGTCCCTTGAATCAAACACGCCTTATGAAGCATTTCTAAAACAGGAGAGATCGTTAGGGAATGCGTCTTCCTGTAAAAATAAAATGACTTCAAGGGCACTATAAGCAGAGGTGCTCTACAGAAGAACTATAGCCAGAGATGCCAAAGAGGTCGAGATTTCACCACGTGAGAGAAAGCATCTCAGAAATGAAGTTGCGGTCGTTTCCACGCCTCATAAAACCATGTGGAGTAGAGTGACAAGATCTACTTGAACATTTTCGGTTTGTGAAATGAAACACTAAATGCACTACTGTAAATACAAGTAATGGACATTTAAAATAACCACAGTACAGCTAGAAGAGTGAAAGATGAAAGACTATGTAGAATGACTTTCACAACAGACTTAAGAACAGCACAATCGCCCGAACAGGGACTTGAACCCTGGGCCCTCAGATTAAAAGTCTGATGCTCTACCGACTGAGCTATCCGGGCTCTGAAAGAAGATCGACACTGTCGGGATCCTCGCAATTAACCTGTCTCTTGTGCCGAAGAGCAGTCATACCTGACCCGTCTGGAATGACCACCGACAGACTTTATCCAGAAGCGACGGCACCACTCCCAGTAGAATGAGTGAGAAATACAGCATGACATGGGTAGTTAAGGGGCTCCCACAATCCATCTTTCCTCACATTACTGATTTTTTTTCACATTCAGATTTTTTTCACATTTAATAAAATCTTTTTATCAACAACATTAAAAAGAAAACAAATGGAACATTTTTTGGAACAATAATTAAAAAAATCTTTCAATGCCTTGGTTGTATACGTTTGCACACCCTTTATAAAGGGAGTTGCAACAGTGCTGAAATTTAAAGAGCATTTCTGTAGAGAAAACAGCATTTTTTCTGCCTTGATGTTATAGGGAGCCTGTCTTTTAGAAATTCTATTTCTTAACACCTTGCACAGCCTCCCGACAGACTAACAAATATTTTTTTGGAGAAATTGGCTCACACACCAGAAGACACTAACGTTTATTTACGTTAGAGTATGTACAACTCAGGCTTTAACAAATGTTCATGATGTTTCACACGGGGTGTTACCTGTTGTAGTGTTTCAAAAGATGTGTTAGCGGACCACAAATTATCTTGAAAAGATTTGGGTTTGTACTGGCTGGGATTCAAACCCGACTCAATTATTTGGAAGGCGCCTGTACCACCAACGCACTTCCGAGAAGCACCTGCAAATTATCACAATCCTCTCTCTCACCTACAAAGTTATGGAGACACATACGTCCAATGAAAACTAATTTTATTCACTCAAGGCTCCACTCTTTTGTTGTGATGTCATTTTAGTTGATATTAGCTTTGATAAGGTGTCGTTTTTGCCTCTTAAAGTTAAAGTCAGCTCCTTTGTTCCTGGTATAGAAATAACATGTTCCATCTTTGTTTAAAAACACCACTAAAAGTAAATTATTCAGCTCTAACGCCTGTGTGCATTGACAAGACATCTCAAAAGGACTTATCAAATAAGAACACGATCCTGCTTGTTACCATTCCTGTGGTTGGGGCGTTGTTTCACCCTTTTATGTTCTTCTACAATATTTGCAGACAGGGCTTTATCACTCGAGTTGTACAGAACAAGTGTGCATCGGTCCATGAAAATCATCAGTAGTGCTGTTTTTCTATGCATAGTTTAATCAAGAGCACTTAAAAGATGCAAAAAGCTTTCAAATAAAACAGAATTGAAAGACAGTCGAGTAAGGAGGTAGAAAAAAAGCACTTCCCCGTCTGGGAATTAACCACCGTCGCACGTGTGACTGGATACAAAAATAATAGATTAATTTGTGCCCAGTCTCTTGAAGCTTCAATGCGATTATTTTTCCTTCCTTATTTCTTCATTCCCATGAATTTATTCTGTAGTAGAGGAAACGCGAAAGTGGGAAACTGCAGGCATTCTTCGTGAGTGGTGGATTGTGATCAGTGAGCATCTGCACATCTCTAAGTCTGTTCCTTTACGTTTTTCATTGGGGATGTAGCTCAGTGGTAGAGCGCATGCTTTGCATGTATGAGGTCCCGGGTTCAATCCCTGGCATCTCCAGGTGCTTTATATTACAGTACTCACATTGCAATCTTCTGTTGAGTGAGAACTCTTTGCTCGTGTTCAGAGAGAGCCAGGTTTACACAATTAAATGCAGGCACACTCGACGTGCTGCAGAGTTGCGCTGCTGTTTTAAATGTACCTCATTTAGTTCTGTTAAATCCTAAATTATTTGAACTAACCCTAACCCTAATAATTTAGTTCAAATTCAGGAAATCCAGAGATTGCTTCACACTTGCCGTGGCTGTTGCAGAAAACACCTCTTGAATCTTACCCGGGATTTCTTGAGAGATCATTCAGTGAGCGAATCCTCCTTCTGAACTCCGCACTGTCCTGTACTGCTCTCGTGTAGATGTGAAGCGCAGCCATAAACACACTTTGAACTTTTTCCGTTTGTTAATGAAAATGCAAAAGAGCATGACAAGTATTGATCGTATAAAATATCCATGGCACAACTCGAGAAAGTACTGAAGGACTACACATCGACTTTTGATGATTACAAGAGATTCAAGAAACACAACCGTCCGCACCTGGGTTTGGATCCTGAATGCTAGAGTTAAAAGAACATAACCGACGTTTATGACCTATAAACTCTCTAAATTGTCTTATAATTTATGAAATAAAACACTTTCTTAATAATTACTTACTGATGATAGACGATTTATTGAATTTTAACAAAATCACAATTACAAACTTTTTCGGTTAAACTGTTATTCACATACTCTAACGTAAATAAACGTTAGTGTCTTCCGGTGTGTGAGCCAATTTCTCAAAAAAAATATTTGTTAGTCTGCCGGGAGGCTGTGCAAGGTGTTATAAAATAGAATTTCTAAAAGACATTCTCCCTAAGCTTAAGGCAGAAAAAATGCCGTTTTCTCTACAGAAATGCTCTTTACATTTCAGCACTGTTGCAACTCCCTTTATAAACGCATACAACCAAGGCATTGAAAGTTTTTTTTTTAATTATTGTTCCAAAAAATGTTCCATTTGTTTTCTTTTTAATGTTGTTGATTAAAAGATTTTATTAAATGTGAAAAAAATCTGAATGTGAAAAAAGGTCAAAATGCTATTGAAAAAAATCAGTAATGTGAGGAAAGATGGATTGTGGGAGCCCCTTAACTACCCATGTCATGCTGTATTTCTCTCTCATTCTACTGGAAGTGGTGCCGTGGCTTCTGGATAAAGTCTGTCAGTGGTCATTCCAGACGGGTCAGGTATGACTGCTCTTCGGCACAAGAAACACGTGACTTGCGAGGATCCCGACAGTGTCGACTTTCTTTCAGAGCCCGGATAGCTCAGTCGGTAGAGCATCAGACTTTTAATCTGAGGGCCCAGGGTTCAAGTCCCTGTTCGGGCGGTTGTGCTGTTCTTAAGTCTATTGTGAATGTCATTCTAAATAGTCTCTTATCTTTCACTCTTCTAGCTGTACTGTGGTTATTTTAAATGTCCATTACTTGTATTTACAGTAGTGTATTTAGTTTTTCATTTCACAAACCGAAAATGTTCAAGTAGATCTTGTCACTCTACTCCACGTAATCATCTAAATTAAATCACAGTAGAGTACAGAACACGCAGTGAGGAGCGCACACAGTGAGTACTCTTGAATACGACAAGAGGAAAGGCACACTGCACATCTGCAGAACATCACGTCCGAGTTTACAGTGAGAGCAGAGGTTGGAAGCGACGTAGTTTAATACTCGCTCGCTGAACGATCTCTCAAGAAACCTCGGTGGAGATTTAACGGGTGTCTAATAATCACGTTCAAAAAGATGACGATAAGTTTTTTTTTTAACTAGGTAGCCTTAATGGCAACACGGTGTGAGTAGATCTTAAAGCAGCTGCAGACAGAGTACCCGTAATGGCAACACACTGCTTTGAGTTCGGCTTTTCTTATTTCTTCTGCAGAACCAGTGGTATCGGAATATACTGATCCGCATAAGAAGCGCTTTCGGGTTCTGATCATTTTTATTGAGCGCTGCTCTAAGTACCACAGGCAAGATGGCTGGTGGTCTAAGGCGTTGCGTTCAGGTCGCAGTTAACCCTGGAGACGTTTGTTAAAATCTCACTTCTAATAAAGAGGTCTTTCTCGTTAGAGTAGAAACGATAGAAGCCTTAAGCGGGAAAAAAATCACAACATCTCGCATTTCACGTGTTTAATGTTAACTGTGTCAGTGGTTGCCTCAGTGATTGATGGCTCTTCTCCCTCGCAGGGTGACGGCAAACTTCTTCAGAGAGGGAGTCTCCCACGCACGGCTTTTCTTTATCAAGAGCTGAGACAACAGAGACAACAGAAACAGACTTCAAACTGACATGAATTACTTCTTGAGCGTTTATGACCGTCTTTAAAAGCTGAGAGCAAGTGAAAAAGTCTTTAGAAATGAGGAAATGACTGCTGACAGTAAACAGAGCTGACGCTCAGCTCCAGACAAGTGCTCCTCGTTAGTATAGTGCTGAGTACCCCCGCTTGTTGCGCGGGAGACTGGGGTACCTTTCTGTGACAGGGCGCTGAAACACACTTAAAAAGTGTGTACTGTGTACTACGTTTCGGACTAGTTACGGCGGTAGAATATGGAGATCATCTCCAGCTTTGAGCTCAACTGCAACAAGAAGTCATGCTAAATGTAGTATTGTAACGCTTACGGCCGACAAGCACTGTGTAAGAGCCAGCGTACCAGAGCGGGTGACGTCACCGCCCTTCCCTGTGATAGCAGGACTACAGCTACTGGGCTGTAGAGAGATCTCTCTTTAGCTCACGGGGCTAGGTCGCTGCAGAGAGACGCGGAAGTCCCGGGTTCGAGCCTCCAGTCGGGATGGGGCCGACCAGATGCGGCAAGGGCGCCTGCCTGAGCCCCCATTGCGTTACAGTATAGTGAGTAGACATCGCGAGACAACAGAACGAGAGAGTAGAAGGCGGGAATATATGGTGTAAGGGCGTGATCTGTGTAGTTAACAAAATAGTTAAAATAATATAAAAACGTCTCTTTATTAAGATACACAACATTTATGGCGACGAGAGATGAGTGGTTGACGGACTCAAAGCGAGCAGAACACTGCAGATTTTAGTTCTCTTGCTGGTAGAAACGAACTTCTGAATTTTCGGACTTTTCGTTTAGCTTGCGCCATGGAAGATATGGCAGCCGCGCCGAGAAGCTTTGCTTATGCCCGGCTTTTTCCACCGCTTCTACTGAACCTCGGAGCTCCGGATTTGAATAAGGAATACAAGATATGGATGGAGTCGTACAGATTATTTTAAATAGCCAGTGGATCTACAGAAGCTCAGGATGCCGTAAGACGGGCTACACTACTGCACTGTATCGGGGCTCCCGTGCAGCGGATTTTCGCCAACCTCCCTGGAGAAAAAGGTACATATGAACAGACTGTAGCTGCCTTAGACGCTTACTTTACACCGCGGAGAAAAGTGGTTTTGGAACGGCATAAATTTAGGCAGAGAACTTAGTCTCAGGATGAATCTGTTGTTGCTTTTGTGACTGCACTAAGAGAACTGGCTAAATCTTGTGACTTTGGAGTATTGGAAACTGACATGTTAAGATATCAACTTGTGGAAAAATGTGCACATAAGAGACTATAAATTGCTGCAGGAGGAAGGGCTGACTTTAGAAAGAGCTCTTACAGTCGCTAGAATTCACGAATTCATGCTCAAGCAGAATCAAGAATGCTTTCTGACCACAGTGACAAAGTGACACTGAACGGGGCGTTCGCTCAAACTTTACAACCAAAAGCCCAACAGCAGGACGCAGTCATGCAAGAGATATAGAAGAACAGGGGACGGCTGACATTACATGTTACAGGTGCGGACTAACAATGCACAAAGCAGATGAATGCGGAGCGTGAACAGCAAAATGTCTACACTGTAAGAAAACAGGACATTATGCACACGTCTGCAGAACATCACGTCCGAGTTTAAGGACAGCAACATCAGAGATTGGAAGCTAGGGAGTTTCAGGTCTGTGTTTTTATTATAGGTTCAAGAAAGTCTGAATACCTTTGCAAGAAGTATTTCAGAATCCCACTCAAATCCAGTACGAATGCCGCATAAATCTGCATTGTACAATTAGTATACTGTTTGTCCTGAATCAAACACGCCTTATGAAGCATTTCTAAAACAGGAGAGATCGTTAGGGAATGCGTCTTCCTGTAAAAATAAAATGACTTCAAGGGCACTTAAGCAGAGGTGTGAAAGCCTGCTCTACAGAAGAACTATAGCCAGAGATGCCAAAGTTGCGGTCGTTTCCACGCTTTATAAAACAACTACGTCAAACAACAAAAGGTGAAGAGCTGCTGTTGAGAACAACGCGGCCAAGCGCTCTAAGGAGCTGGCTTAAACCTCCAGGCTCTTCAGGAGCATCTGTTGGAGTCACACTGCTACAGTGTATCGCCTTGTTAAGTATCCCTTTTATTGTTGTTGCTGCCTCCAGGCGATGTAAACCAGATTCAGAAAAAAATAATTTGAACAACATTATTCCCATATTTACTTGAAGGCGTGGTGGACAAGTGGTAAGGTGTTGGTCTCGGAAACCGAAGATTGTGTGTTCAAGCCTCTCCCGTGCCTGTTTTATTTGTCTCCGCTTTCCTTTGGTTTCAAAGTCTTCAAAAACTCCATATGTAGGAGTCTCAATAGTAAGAGAGCATAACTGTCGCCAGTGATTAGTATTCTTGCATATCCTGCCTTGTTTTTTAGTCGACAAAGCTTGTCTCTCTTCACACCCATCTTCCGAATGATTGCCTCAGCATTGGAAAGGAACGTGCGCTTGGTACAGCCCCCCACTCCACGGTCTGATCACAAACAAATCGGATGAGCTGTCAGTCCAGGTTGGAAGTAACGTTCGAAATCACTAAAAATCTGACTTAGGAACGAGAAGACCGTGTTTTTTTAAACGAGTAAACGATAAAATAATATACTGCCTGCAAGACTATGTCAAGTTCAAGTTCAAGTTTATTGTCATTATACTCATACACAGGTATATGGTATAACGAAACGCTATTTAGCTAGCTCTCGGACATAAGTAGTACAAAGAAAAAAACACAACAACAATACAATTGTATAACAAAAGAAAGACAGAGACAACAACCAATGTGCAAAAAACAACAACAGGCAGTGTGCAAAACAACAAAAATGTAACAGGTTATGTGCAAAACCATGCATCAAAAGAATGAAATAAAGGGATAGAAATGATGGGGAGTGAGCTTTTGACATGTATGGTAGAGGTAGATTTTCAGTGTGTCTGGGTTTTTGGTAAGAAAGAAGGCACTGTGAGGCTCAGATCATAGGTGAGAGGTGAGGAGAGAGTGAGAAAGGCTGGGAGTTTAATAGTTTGATAGTGCGGGGGTAAAAACTGTTTCTGAGTCTGGTATTCCGGACCCGAATGCTCCGGTACCGTTTTCCATGTCATGCTAAACGCCACAAATTGTGTTCGTCCATTTGTATCAATCATCCTAAAGTTACGGAAAATTGCATGCGACTGGTGCAATCAGCACACATTTTTTCAGGATAGTCGAGCAGTTTAAAACAGCAAATTCACAGCTTCGTGTCTTATAAGCTTTGTGTTTCACTCTCCAAATAGAGGCATGGGTTCAAATCCCACTCCCGACAATCAGGCGTTTTACCCTGTCTTTTTTACCTGCCTTTACACTGTTTCAGTCTTGTTGTGCTCGCTGACAATCACAGTACGAGGAAAACGGAGAAACTGCTTAGCAAAAACATAACGGACAGAAAAAAGCTTAGTAAACACGTGAATGTGATGAGCAGTAGTAAGGTATGCATTCAAATGTTTAAGGCTGATTTATAACAGCAGCAGAAGAAAGGTGCAGCCTTTGTGAGAATTTGCGGGTTTTTATGCTGCTTGGACTTCTTTCAAGCCTATGAAGTGACCCCCGTTTTATTTTCATTTTCAAACTTCAGAACCGAATAACAAAAAGGTTTCATGTGTGGCAGCATTCCATTGCAAATACCGTTTTCACGATGTATTCAGCGACGGGAATGAAATATTTTAGTGCTGGCTCAAATGCGAGGAATTTCAGAAAAACCTGGAAAAGCAACGCTTGCAGTAAATGACAAATGTAAAGCGTGTAGTCAGCATGAACAGAACAACGCAATGCTCTGTAAAAACGATCTGAAGCCGCAATTACTCTTTTATCTCAGGCAGTTCATTCCGATACGATGTTTCCGCAGAATAAATGAAATGCCGAACTCCAAACATGTTGTTGTCATTATTGTTACTCCTGCTGCTGTAGTTTTCCCAGTGGGCAAAAGACGTACAGATGCAGCCATTCAAAGTGTGCGGTACAGACACGTACCGCAGGTAATTGGCTGCGGTATCGCGTATCATGACGCAATATGACGCGGTCCGTGATTGGTTGACCGACAGGGCACTCGTGTTCCGTTGGTCTGTTGTAGAAAGACTTACTGTAAACGTCTTTACTGTGCCCGTTGTAGATATTGAATTTTACCACTGAAGGGAAATCTTAGTAGCTGAGCATAGAATAGGAGCATACTGTAACGCGTGTGAAGGCCATAAACGATATTAATTTTAGAACATAAACATACAGTATATAGCTGGTCTTGGTACTTTAAAGAAAAAAATACACACCAGTATTCCATTTCTCCCTAAACATTCTAAGCATCTAAGTCTTTAACTAACGTGATACCGGAGTCAACAAGCATACTTTTAGAATTTGATTAATAGGGAATATAATATGGAATCGCGTATCTAAAGAATTTAATAACGGTATAATTATATTCGTGTACTGCGACAGGGCTGTGTAGGGCTGTTTCGCCTCCCTGTTCATGCAATTTGTCTTGTAGCATACTGGTCTAGGTGCGTAACTAACAATGCACAGGTTGTGTGTTTGAATCTAGCTGGTGACTTTTCTTTTAACAAACATTTCTTCGAAAAAATAGAATAGCGATATTATGGACAATCAATTGACTTTTATATTTCAAAATATTGCAACATGATCGATTCTAAGTCATTTTTGATAACTATGAATAGTCACCTTCTTCCCTTTAAAAGCTAGCAAGACAGGTTTCGATTCACATTAGCTGGTGAGCCTTGTTAAAAAAACTAATGATAATATAACATGCCACTGTTTGTTCATGAACAAAGTTATACTGAGATTTCCTTAGATACGCGATTAAAAAATAAATAAAAATTTGAATCTCCTGCGGAACACATTCCATAAGAATCAGCGGTTTTACAGTATATATCGCCTTTAAAGGTGGCTTCTCAAAATGCTTTACGGGATAAAAACAACCAGAACAGCAGCAACAACAATATTGTATTTCATTGCACTTTGAAAACCAAGTAATAACTTAACTATACAGTACGTGCAAACATTTCGTATGTTGCTGTCGTGAATGCCTGTGTACATCACGCAAAGTACATCCTGAAATGCCTCCCCCTGTTCAATCCATTGGAGCACTTGCTTGAGTCTTTCCTCTGTTTTTTAGCCTTATCATGGGGCATGTGTTGGTTTTTCTGTATCTCCATCCAAGCCTGCTGCGTACTCTTCTTATCGATGTCGGGCTAATGTTCGCACCGAGGTCAGCCCATAGCCGTCTTTGGACTTGCATCGCCGGCAGCTCATCATTTTCATCAGTCAGCTTGTCGATAGCTCGCACAATAGGACTTGAAAAAAAAGAGATCAACAGTTAGTTTTAAAAATAATGTGCGTAGTTGTATTTACATGCAAGAAAGGTATTTTTAGAAAGTTATTTACCTTTGAATCGTCCTCAGTTTAGATTCTCTTTGCCTCCTCTCCGCTTTATGATGTCGTCTCACTGTGCTTTCACAAACGAAGATGTCCATCGAAGCCAAATGCTGTACAATGTCCCGTGTTGACTTCCCGTTTCTTTTCATCTTCATTATTTGGTGTGAGAGAGTCTTCGTGATTTTGGCCATTGTCCGTCTCCTTACCAAAGCGATACAGTAGTGCAGCTTGAATTCTGTACCTATATACTGTATGGTATGGTACAGATAAAACTTACACCATACCGATGAGCTTATACCGGGGAAAGACTCCTATTTTATTTAAAACACAATACGCCAGGAAATGTGTCTGATGCATTAGCAAGTTAAAACAATTGCGTCGACAACCTGGGCGTAACAGCAGTTCCTTTTTCTGATCACTCGCTCTCTGGATACACGTCTCACCTGTCCTGTTCTTTGTTTTCCTAATTTGCTGATTATGCCTGCTGCGATCCACTCCTACCCTCACACCTAAAGAAGACTATTTTAAATTTCTTGGCGCGGTTCATTGTGCAATTAACCCTTGTATGTGCTGTCCTTAAGGTGATATCTCATAAAGGTGATATGTAAAATAATATTTTTTATTATTGTTATAGAGAAACATGATCAGATTTTCCCCGGTTCAGAAAAAAAAGATCTAAAGTATACTAGTTTGTCACTAGTATACTTTTAATACAGTCTTTGCTGTGCTCTTGAGGATCCTTGTGATATTTCGAGCTCTGGTTGGATGATAAGTGTCACAGTTTAAATAATTTTTGTAGTTGGAAATTATGAAACGCTCTGTTAAAAGCAAGGGAGTTTTTGTGTCCTTTACAGTAAAAGAAAATGCCTGACAGAGAAGGGCTTGGACAGATTCCAAGTGCATTTTTGCAATTTACATTGCATTGTGCTGCTGTAATACAGTTTAAAATAATTAAAAGTCTAAACAGTATCAGCTTTATTTATGGGTTGCAATTTAAAAAAAAGTCAAAAACCGCACTCAAAATGCAATTTAGAGCTTTCTGGCAAGAGGAGACACCCCAATTAATAATGTAATATGCCCCTGTTTGTGCATGAATAAGGTTATACTGCTATTTCCTCAGATACGCGATTACAAAAATTTAAAAAAAAAATTGAATCCCCGGCGGAACCGGGCATCCATAAGAATCAAGTAATAGGTTTATTCCACGCTGAAAAAAGAAAGCAAACACATTCCATAAGAATTGGCGCTTTTATATATCACCTTTAAAAGGTGGCTTCTCAAAACGCTTTACAGGATAAAAACAACAATAACATTGTATTTCATTGCACTTTGACAGATCGTCCTTAAATCAAAACAGTAACCCTACACCATTTTATTTTTTCAAAGAAATGTTTGTTAAAAAAAAAAGTCATGGTTGTAGCTGGATTCAAACACCCTACATGAGATATACAAGTCAGTAACCTAGCCCACAGCACCACTGGCAAGGTCGCATGAGGCGTGTTGAAAAAGCCCTAGAGAAACAGTATCAGCAGACATTGTACAGCGTGTACTATTCTTGTGTTGCGGTACATGAATATAATTATATCATTATTAATTTCTTTAAATACGCTATTCAATATTATATTCCCTTTTAATCAAATATATACTGTATGTTTATGTTCCAAAATTAATATCGTTTATGGCCTTCACACGCGTTGCAGTATGCTCCTATTCTTTTTATGCTCAGCTACCAAGATTTCCCTTCAGTGGTAAAATTCCATATAAATATTCAATACTTAAACGGGCACAGTTAAGACATTAAATATACATATACATACTGTATACAGTACAGTTTGCATACAGTAATATGTTTATGTTCCTAAATCAATCTCTTTTATGAGCATGTGATGCGAAAGGCATGGTGAATCGGAAATTCTCAAAGATTACTGTACTTTGCATGATTGGAAACAAATGAGTGATTGCGAAACGCTGTGGTGTTACTTTTACAAAGACGGTCAACGAAAAAAAGAATGTGGACCAGGGCAATACTTTGAGTTTACAGGTTGTCCAAGGTCATTCATGATTAATACTATTAGTAATATCTTCGTTAAAGACTTTGATGGCGACAACTCAAACATGAGAGGTTGTGCTTTATTAGCTCCACCTTGTGGAAATTCCGGATACTATTATTTTACTTAAGGTACCACGTGGTATTATGAGGTACTATACGAGAATTTATGGTAACTCGTGGTAGGCTGCGTCAAGCGCACAGCAAAATAATGAGGTATCGCCTGCTCGTTTTGAATGGCTGCATCTATATACAGTAAATTTTATAATCACATAAATCAGCAAATTTCTTCAGATCTTCATCTGTAATTATTTATACTCTTTCCTAAATTTAAGATGGTTTTCTCCACCCTATTAAAATTGTTCACATCCAACATCCACATTCAATTAGACAGAATGTAATTGATCATTTAGAGCAGAATGTTTTCCTGAAGTTCAATGTAGATCAGTTTTGTGTGACAGTAATGACCACTAGAGGACAGTTTTTGGACGGTGAATTCCCTCCCTACCTTTCTTCAGCTTGCTGTTCTGGATCAGCTGCCCCGCTAACAGGGCAAGCACTACAAAGAGCAGAGCCCCCAGCAGCAGGAGGACCAGGGGTGAGATGGACAAGCCTGTCTGGGGTGTTGTCCTGGTGCTGCCTGAGCAAGGAGACAGATCAGAAAATGAACTTGTGTCTTAATCTTGTGTTCATCTGTACAGAGACTAGAAACTGGGGATTTTACCCGTCTTCAAGGAAGAAGTGCTGGTTGAAGTAGGAAGAGCAGTAATACAAGATAAAATGATTTTGATGAGGAGATTCACAGCAGTTCTTCTGTATTTCTTGACAAAAATGAAACAGAGGCCATGGTTTATAGACAGCAGTACTCCTGAGAATCAGCAGCAGCATTTAGACGAATGGAAGCGTCTCGTATTCCCTTCTGTCAACTGCATTACCCGTCATCATTGGATGGTTTTGAGATCCCAAACCTGAAGAAAAAGGAAAAGGGATGGTTGAGATTCAGAAAGCACAAAAGAGGTCATAGCCAAGACAAATACACACTACATTAATATAGAGCATTTAATAGCCAGGGCTCACACTAATTGTTTTTCTAATAGGCAGAATATGTGTTGGCTTCTTCATTATTATTTACATCTGTATTCCTGTAGTGAGAGCAGCCCTGAACACCCTGAGACCTCCAGCTGCTCCCACTCACCTGTACAGGTGACCACAGCATCCTCCTTGTGCCAACAGTCACTCTGTCCCAGGGGAGCATGCCAGCAGTTCCGCACGTGAAGCTCACTACCCCTGCAGTTCACCTCAGCCAGACAGATGGTGCTGTTTCATCTTCCAAATGAGGAGTTTCCCCACTGCATTTAGCTGAAGAGAAGACATCCGTGCCTTGGAGTCTCAAATCCTGTTCCACAGCCTCAGGCCAGGAAACATGTTCAAGTGAGTTTACAGGATGTGGCCATAAGTTGATAAAGTAAATCAGTTCTTAAATTGTTTCACAGGTATGCGCCACATAACAAGATAGGGGCTACATACACTTTAAAAAAAATAATAACCAATCGCGTCAGTGCACTGAACCAGAGAGTAGCCTAGCTGTATTCTGCATTGATGTTTAATAGATGTTTCAAGCCAGGAAGGAAGAAAATAGACTGGAGCATAAAGTGGTAGCAGAGTGGTGGCTCTGTGACTAAGGATCTGTCCCCGTAACTGGAAGGTTGCCAGTTCAGATCCCACAGCTGGCAGAGGAATCCTACTCTGTTAGGCCCCTGAGCACGGCCCTTAACCCTAACTGCTCCAAGGGTGCTATACAATGGCAGACCCTGTGCTCTGACCCCAAGGTTTGCTCCCCGTCTGTGTCTTCACAGAGAAAAGCTGCGGTATGTGAAAAGATGAATTCCTAATGCAAGAAATTGTATAGGGCTAATAAAGAAACATTAAAATTAAGTGTCTCTGTCTGTTAATCAGCTTTATTTTGTTCTCTAGACCACTGGTCCCTCAGGTTAGCTGGAGGAGGTGCCTGCTCTGGGAGGGTTGAGGTATATCACAATGGCTCTCGGGGTACAGTCTGTGATTACTCCTGTAACCTGCAGGATGCCCAGGTAGGCTCCAGACTCCCACTACCCTCTGAATAAGGAAGTGGCTCCTGTCAATTGAGAAAGCATTTAATCTCAAAAACACCTTAAATATGAGACCAACAGCAAAAGCTTTGTTTTTAACATGCTGTTGTATTGTTCCTGAAGCCCAAATAAGTGCAGCAAGTCAGTCATGTTCCCCCAAAACTCCCATTATTTTAGGTTTGATGAAAAAGTGCATAAAGACTTTTGTTCAGAAATCAGATTAACTACAGAGTGAAGGGTGTGGGTTAATTCTTTGTGATGGTTTTGGCCTTATGAACCCACCCCTCCCTTTTTTCCTGCATACATACTTCCCAATTAACTGTCACTGCTAGTGGCAGAACAAGTTGTCACCTTTCTGTGCTTTTGGTCATTAGAAATATTACAGTCTTTGATAAAAAGACTTACTTTAGTCTCCTCATGTCTTAGTGCTTAAACTGAACCTAGGTACATTACCCCACTTACTACTCCAGCCGCCCCCCCAGCTGAAAAGGGGGAGGGGAGGGGGTGATGATTCTCCAAAGTCCTCTGCTCCCTCCACATCCTCACTGGTGCTCTCAGCATCTTGTCCTGCAGCCTCTCTGTCCCCTCGAGCCCCCTCAGCATCTTCACTGGAGCTCTGAGGGTCTCCCTCCTCATCCTCAGTCCAGGCAGATTCCACACCCAGAGGACCCTCTACTGGTGCCACAGCCACCCTACTGCTGGTCACCAGGCTCCTGGTACCTGTGGACAAGCAGCACCCAGCAGCGAGGGATCTGCTTCAGCTGGAGACCAACAGTGATGCTACTCATCTAAACAGCCACTTTGCCCAGGAAGGATCATTCCTCATAGTTCTCTGTTGGGCAGAGATGTATCAACAAGGGATAAAGAACCAGACCCACCTCCATTCTGTCTGCCAGCACACCTGGACTCACAGCAGACACAGACCTCATGGTCACCATACAGCTCCTCCCACCTGGAGGAGAGGAGGACAGGTGAGGTCCCACCTGGCATGTCCCAGAGCACCCTCAGCAGGCTCCTTGCAGAAGTACCTCTTTGCCTCCCTGTTGTAGGTGCAGGACTTGGTCCCTGGTGTTGCTTTAGCAGGAGCCACAGCCATGACACAGTGCATGTACAGCTCAGTCACTTCATGCTGCAAGAGGGATGGTCACAGCATTAAGGGATCAAGGCCAATAGAGGGACAGAGAAGGAACTTCTGCCATCAGTGAAGGCAAGCTGGCAGCTCTAGGCACTACAGCTGCCACAGTCTGGTTCACATCTAGATCATGGATGGAAAAGCAGACCATGAATCAGTAGAGCAGGAAGGCTGAGCAGCCTTTGAGAGCAGTACCTTCCTGGACAGCTTCTTCTGGAAGAGGAAGGCATCAATTGTGAAGCGGAGCACATCCTTCTGCTTGGAGGGGACAAACCTGGACAGGCAGCCATCTGCCTTGCTGTCCACCATGCACCTGGGGACAAGGACAAGGATGAACCCCTGCAGGCTCTCGGGGCTCCTGTCCACCTCTCCTCCCAGAAGGGGCCGTACCCCAAGTTGTCGATCACGGGGAAACGGGGCTGGGAGTGCTGGTCCGGTTTCTCCGTTACGTAACACAAGTGAATGTACAGCCTCTGCTCCGCTGTGGCAAAGTAGGCAGTGGCCTGGAAGTACATGGGCTGACCCAGGAAGTACTCATCCTTAGGAGAGAGCCGGACCCAGTGGGCTGGAGAGAGAGAGAGGCAGCATTACACCTGCACACAGCACCCCCTGCAGGCAGGTGGAGCCACTCGCTCAAGGAGCTTACAGTTGGTGGTGAGCAGGACAAAGCTGTGCTTGTTCTTCAGGTCCTTGAAGAAGGTCCTTCTCCTGGCCCACGTGGGGACATAGCCAACCTTGTAGGAGTAGTGGAACCTGCAGGACAGAGGGGATGAGGGGCTTCTGGACACTTTCCCAGCGGCTTCTCAGCAGCAGCAGAGCCCTGCCTACCTGTTGTAGGAGCACTTGACCGGCACAGAGAAGGGAATGAAGCGATGCACAGGTGCACTGGAGGAGGGCAGGGCATAGCGGAGAGTGTTGGAGTACACCAGGCGGCCCTGGACAACCTGCAGGGTCACAGAGGAAGGGATATTCCCAGGAAAGGCAACCCCGACACTGGCCCTACAGCTCACATCGATACACTGCCTGTAGATGAAGACCCGCTTACCGATCGCTCGGTGCCGCACTCGTGAAGCCCGTAGATGAAGTAGAAGTAAAGGCGTGTGGTTCGGCTGACGCTGCAGTTGCCCAAGGTCACCTCCGATGGCCGACAGCTGAAGCCGAACAGGAGCCGACTGACCCTCACGTACATCCTGCTGGAGTCGCACCACACAGCCACTCCTCGGGTGCCCCCGATGGCCGGGCGAGCCGGCTGCCGCCCTCGCTGGGGAGGAAACAGGACGCTCTTGATGTAGGCGGGTAAGGGGCGGCTGCCGGCTTCGGGCTTCATCTTCTCCTTGTCGAAGTAGGGCGAGTACGCGTCTCTGGACACGGGAAGGCGGCGAAAGTCGGGAGCCAAGGACTGCGAGTCGTTCTCGCTTGCAGACAGGTCTTCGGAGGGCGCATCTGCCAGGTTCAAATCCTCCGACTGGGCTGCGTCTTCAGGAGCCGGGAGGTCGGCCTGGAGCGCCAATTCCCGAGAGTCCCAGCCAGCCGGCCCGGCGGAGATCAGTGCGGGGAGCCCGGCCCCTGCGCACAGGCACAGCACAAAGAGAAACGAGCGCATCGCCAAATTGACGTCCCGCTAAACTGCTACAGAAGTAAGACACATAAACCACCAAACTGTGTTGAAGCAAGAGAGCATAAAGTGTGAACGCGGTGACTAGGTTTTTATACTAGCAGGACTATGCTACCACACACATGGTCGCACTACCGCTCAATCAACACAATCAATTACACACAGAGACCCGAATTGTTCTCAGCGTCTAATTAGAACCTGCTTTCAGTCTGAGGCGGGACTCCGTGAAGCCGCCTGAACACTTTCCCGTGTGTATCTGACCCCAGCGGAGGAGTTCCACGTAATTTCGACAGAATGAAATCACCCACACGTGTAAAATTTGCTCAGATTAATTTATTGTTCAATTCGTTTCTAATTTCCAAGGACAGTGTGTTAAACTCGCTGTCAGACAGAGTACGGAACATGCGACACGTCCGTCCACACTTTCTTTTATCGAGGGGGTTGTTCTATCAACACGTAATTTTACAATAATATTTTTACTAATTTTCATGTGTAATTGCATGTCATATTAAAATGTGTAATACAAGCAGTTCTTTGCTTCCCAGTAAAGAAATACTGATCAGCTTTTGACATGTTCTGATAATAATTTGTCTGATGTCTCAGAGATTGCTTTTGCTTCGCAGCACTGAGAACCAATGGAAGCCCGTTTCCGCCAGGGAGTAAAAAAAAACGCACTATGGTATCTCAGAATTGTGACTTAGAATCTCAGAATTGCGACCTAAAAACTCAGAATTTTGACTTTATATCTCACATTTGCGACTTCGAAATAGCCCATATTTCATTGTCTGTCCTTTTGTTATTGTAACGGATTCGGGTTCTAGGGCTTGTGCCCTCGCCGCTCCCACCCTACTTCGTGCCTCACTGTATTGGCTTGAATCCAGGCCTTGCTAGCTGAGCTAAAGAACATTTTAGATATAAAGTCGGAGTTCTGAGTTACCAAGTCGCAATTTTGAGTTACTTAGTCGGAATTCTGCGATACCATAGCGCGTTTTTTAACTCCCTGGCAGAAACGGGCTTTCATACATTTCAATTAGTCTGATCAGTGTAGGACAAGTTAATGTAGAATTATTACTTTGTCTCTTGTTCGTATATAAATGAATGTCTCTGACAACTTAATGTTAGTTTTTAATTTAGTTTTAGTTTTACGATGTAGGTCAAACGTTGACATATGCACGAGTATAGGAAATGTCTCACTCCTGATTCAGCTCATGCTCCATAGGAGAGAAGTGATTCCTCCTGCTTCTCGTACAACCATATCAGAACAGAAGCCCGTGTCACCCGGCTCTGATTCAAGAGCAACTCACATCTTTAGCCCCTTTTTTTTATTCGTGATCATAATTTTCTAAAGTTATGATCAATATTGAACTTTTTCTAAATAAAACGACAATAATCAAACATACAAAGTATTAGGAGTTGACAGGGTGCCCCTTTGGAATAGTCGTCAGAAAATGTGAGAAAAGGAAAGTTACCTAAGCTCTCACACACAGCATTAGAGATTGGAATCTGATTGTAAAAAAAAAAACTACCTGTCTCCCCTTCATTTAACGGTGCTGTTGTTTTTATTTTACATGTTGTTAGCATTTTAATGAATTGTTAAAAGATTGATACACAAATCGCTAAATAAGAAAACGTAAAAACCCAACTGTAAGCAGTTGACCATTCATATTCCTGAATTTTAAATCCCTGTGTTTATCTGTGTCCAAGTGCCTGGTGCAGCTATTTTGAAAGCAGAGTCTATGATTTATTGCGGAAGCGCATTTTTGCCACCCAGGAAAAAAATCTTAATTAATAAATACCAAATTATCTCCTAATTACGAGATAGCAACGATGTCATTTGTGTGTATGAACAACCTGTTACATTTGCAATGGCAGTACCTACAGGCTATCGAAAGGTTTGCTGGCACTGTGGGTTTAGTTTTCCTGACAATGTGCATGCTGAGAAATGCGCACGGACTGACTTTCTTCTCGCATTGAAAATGTTACCGTTTGTACCTCATGTAAACAGTTCTAACCATTAGCACACTCATATATATCCTGAATCAAGAACGAATGTGACCTAGAATCCATTGTACCGCTTCAAACTGAAAGTCAGATATGTAGTCTCAAAACTACATAACTCAGGATTTTTTTCCCTTGATGGCAGCATTGGCTTCTGTTATTTAGATTCAACACTGAAGAGGTTGGTTTTGTGTTTTTAGCTATTGAACATAACTGGTAAGTTTAAGTCAGTTCTTGTAACTCTTTCCGCTCGAAAGCGCTGTATTAATACCGGCGCACCTGTCTCCACAGGAAAGTTATTGCTGTTCCAAAACCAATGTACTGCAGCTTGTGGCCACGTGTTCCTGCTGTCAGCATGTGATACCATGTTCTTCCACCGCTAGAAATATTACTGCTCTAGTACAGGAGTAAAAGAAGAAACAAATGCAAACACCGTTTAGAAAAAACACACACGTCTCAGGCCTTAACTATGACAAGGATGGGATTTGAACCTAGACGAGCAGAGCACAGTGGATTAGCAATCCAAAAAAAGACTCCTGTTTAATTTTCTTTTTGCTTGCTCGATTTGTAGTACGCACCTCAATCCTTACAACCGGCAAACAAAAGGGCTTCATGTGCCACAGCATTCTGCTGCAGGTACGGTTTGCACCGTGTATTGGGCGAACCCGAATGAAATATTTCAAATATGTGAAGAATTTCATGAAACCTGAAAAAAGAAGATCACAGCCAATGTCAACAATTCGGAGCCTGTAGGCAGCTTCAACAGAACAAAACGATCTGAAGCCGCAATTCTTTCATAGTGTTGTGACACTCTACGCTGTTGCTATTACTGCTATATCTGCTGCCGTTGCTTAAAACTCTACTCAGCGGGCAAGTTAGTTGTACAAGGAATAGACTACTTTGAGCCGTCCAAATTCCATTATGTGAAGTTAAGCTTTTTTTTTATTAATAACAGCATTAGTAATACAATGCGTGCTCAGAAACGTTACTTATTAGCTTATGAAGCAATAGTGTTTCGACAATTTGCGGTCTTCAAAAAGTAAACGCTGACGTTTTTATACTTCCTTGTGAGCAGATCACCTTTGATTTAGAAAAGGAAAACTTACTCCCCTGTTGCTTTCATTGCAATATCTGAATCGAGACCCAAGCGCTAAGAAAGCTGAAAAACGCAGAAGTCATAAACCCGATTTTAATTTAGATACACATTTTCTAATGCAGCCTTCATTACAAGACAGTCTATTTCTCGAAAGCGTGTTATGTAAAAAAGAGAAAAACGAAAATATATGGATGACAATATTAAAAACCTGAAGATTTTACTTTTGAGAAATTGTCATTTTATGTATCTAGACGCTTTTCAACCACTGCTTTTAGAACTTTGCTTTGCTTCCTGGATCATTTTCAGTGTTATAAACTGGGTGTGGAGATAACGATCAGTTTGTAGAGCAGTTGATAGGCTGGAGCTGTTCAGACTACTCTTGTTATTTCTCAAACGCTTCCATCATTTTTCTTTCATGCTAGGACGCGAGTGTGTACATGTGTTTGGTTTTCGTTTCACTGATTCTCATTGAAGATTTGGGAATTAACGAAGAAAGAATCAGTAACCAGGAAGGCAGAAGCTTTGGTTCTCAACGATCTTGAAGACGCCCATGTAGAGCAGCGTGTGATGATTTGTACTACAAAAGACCAAGTGCTCAGTGACGTCTGCGTTTACCGTTGAAACTTTTCATCTCAGGTGCAAAAGCAGTTGTGTTAAACATAGCTGAGTGGCGCAGTAGAAGCGTACTGGGTCCATAACCCAAAGATTGATGGATCAAAGCCATCCTCTGCTATACATGTTTAATGCATGACTGATAAGCACACCATCAGTTTAATGATGTGCATTGAAACTCATTTCTTCTCTCGTGTGTGCAAACTTCACAGTTACGGTGCTCTTTAATCTTTACAAATACGCAGATGCCCAAATGTTTCTTTGGTTGTTCTGACATCCTTTATAGATTCCTCAAATCCTTCAAATGAACATCCATATCAGCACAGTTATGTTTATATCTTTTAAAATTAAAGTACATACAACAAAAATATCAATGTTCATTTGTACTGTGCTCATTTAATAATGATTGTCAAGTTCTCCAACAACTCTGTGTTATAATTTTAAAATATTTTTGCTAAGGATACAGAACGGGTGTATAAGGCATTCTAACTACAGCCAGCTGAAGATAAAATTCCACACGTGAAAATGGTTTCACGCACATTTCCTGCAAAGTTCAAGAGGGCTTTTAGCGGAGATTATGTTTACATCGAAACAATCCGAAGCGCGTCCCTGATCACCAGCCCTTTGTATAACAGCTGTACAAAGACACATGCATAAGGAAATGTTGTGCATAAGGAAATGCTGTGTTTAGCAGAAGTGAGTTAACATGATCCGTGACCTAATTTACCAGAACAAATACTCACCCAGCAAGGTCTGCTTTACTACAAGAGAGAAGTAGAGTGAAAGACGTGATCATTTCACGCCGTTGTGGAACAAAACGCTTTTTTCTTGGAATTCTAAATCAATTAGAAATTCAGAGCGACACATAAAGGCTTTGTCTGCTTAAAAGTGATGATTTTTAAAAACTGATAAAAATGTAGAAAACACGTTTCTCACGTAGAAATTTAAGATGGGGGTGGGGCTTTACTAGGAGCGGCGCTGAACTCACCATGGTGCAATTCATTTACGTGACGGGCTAGTGGTTTAATGGATAACGCGTCTGATTTCGGTTTATTAGATTGTCGATTCGACTTCTACCGGGGTTGTGTGATTTAAATCAGGCTCCTCAGAAATAGATGTCCGTTATGTAAATGAACCCCACCTGAAAGCAAACGTTGGGTCTGGGTTCCTTTCTTTCCTGCATGAAATAGCAAATCGTTACAAAAAAAAAACACCAACTAATGTCTAATGGCGTTAGTCATTTAAGTAAACATGAATATACTGTAAGGTCTTGGTACATGGGAGTGGATTTCAACCACAATTAAAAAAGGGCAAATTATAATTACAGGCTTCAGACACTTTTTCAAACAAAAGAGACCAAACACTCCCTAACTTTCAGGTTTGCTTGAACCTGTAACAAGAAGGAGGTCTGAAACTTCCATTCTCTGATGTCACTGTCTCTAAAGCCGGGCGTGATGTTTCACGTATGGGCAGTGTGCCTTTTCTCTTGTCGTGTTCATGATGATTCGCTGCATAAGCTCCTGATTGGGTGTTCTGTACTGCGCTGTTACTTCGTTCAGATTACCTATGTGGTGTACAGATAAAACCCGACTGCGTGGTGTAATTTCCGGGTTCGGCACCAGCAGCACCTGCAAACTCCTCAGCTGACCTCGACGTGATTTGAACACGCAACCTTCTGATCTGGAGTCAGACGCGCTACCATTGCGCCACGAGGTCACTTGCGACACCGGGGTAAAGTTAGCTCGAAGTTCGAAAACGATTTTGGCACGCCTGTAGCGCTTTCACGAAACCTCTTAGAGTTGCAAGAATGCTTGTTTTGTGTATAAAATACATTGTGGATGCTTTCTCAGCCTTTACTTTTTCGTTTTTATGACATTTTTTTGACCAAGCACGAATATTCTTTTGTCCATATCTTCGCAATGGAAGCACAGAACGCCGTCAAACCAAATGCATTTTAAAGACCACGACTTGTGGATATTTCCACACTCTTTACATCAAACTATCAGTGAGCTAATTATCTTTTTTTAAACCTCCGGTTTTTCATCGATGCGTAATTACGCACGAACTGGAACCCGGGGGACCGCTGTGTGCACACGTTCACAACGCGAGAAATACTGTTCAATACGGCTTCGTGCGAAAAACCCGTATATGACCATAGGAAGCAGAACAGCGCAGTCTCCCATTACCCAGACTGTAAGCACGGGAATAAAGCTTTGTTTGATTTCTGAAAACCTTCCTTTACGCCCTGTTTTCATTCAGGTAAGGGTCAACTATATTGAAAATACTACTGACAGCAGGAAGATTAAAATATTCTTTACTCAGCAGCTTATTAAAAACAGCTCCCATGATGTTCAAACCGATTTTTTACACAGAACACTGACACAGCTTTGCATTCTGAATCTCTTTTTCTCATGCTTTTATTTAATATGGCACAATGCACTGGGATAGGGGTATTCTGTTCACAAACCAATAGCATTTAAACCACAGCACCCACAATGCTGCAAGTGTTTTGCACACTAAGCAGGTCCTCTGACTTTTTCCAGCTTTGTTTTGAGTTGTGGAACCTTTCTTTATATTTTTTAGGATTTTCTGAAGATAACACTACAGGTAATACACTGGGACAGGTGGGTCATCTTCATGGCTCAATAGCATTTCAAATACAGCACCCACACTGCTGTACCCAAGTGTTTTACACACCAGACAGGCCCCCGAACCTCGTACAACCTTGCTGTGGCTGTGGCCCCTTTCTTTAATTTTTTTATGATTTTTTGAAGATAACACTTAAGGTAATACACTGGGATAGGTGGGTCGTCTTCATGGCTCAATAGCATTTCAAATACAGCACCCACACTGCTGAAACCAAGTGTTTTACACACCAGACAGGCCCCCTAACGTTATATAACCTTGCTGTGGCTGTGGCCCCTTTCTTTAATTTTTTATGATTTTTTGAAGATAACACTACAGGTAATACACTGGGATAGGTGGGTCGTCTTCATGGCTCAATGGCATTTCAAATACAGCACCCACACTGCTGAAACCAAGTGTTTTACACACCAGACAGCCCCCAGAACCTTATACAACCTTTCTGTGGTTGTGGCCCCTTTCTTTATTTTTTTAATAAGAATTTTAGTTTTTCAATATGGCACCATTAGACAGGCGGTACATGGGGATTGGGGGGTGCTATTCATGAGTCAATAGCTCTTCAAGCACAACAGCCACAGTGCTGCAACCAGGTGTTTTACACCAGACATTTCCCCTAACCTTATACAACCTCGCTTTGAGTTGTGGAACATTTATTTATTTTTTAATTGTTTTTTTGACTGTAATCAAGTGTTGTGCTCACTAGGCAGGCCTCCTGACCTTTCACAGTCATGCTTTGTTGTGTGCAACTTTAATTATCTTTTTAGGATTTTTTGAACATGGCAACGGGTGGGGGGTGTGGGGGTGCTCTTCAATAGCTTTTTCATCTATACACACAAACGGATGTAACCAAGACACTCAGAACCTGTCACGCAGGGGCTGACTGCTGAGGATAGGGATCCAATGCGGTGCCCTTGGTAGGGTTGGCGCGAGACGCAGGCGTAGTCGGAGTAAACAGGCAGGGGCCCGAGTCCGGGAAGGCGTAGTACAGGCGTAGGCACAGAATTGACAGGCGAAGGCGTAGTCGAGGGACTGGCAGGGGTCGGAGTCCGGGAAGGCGTAGAAGTTGCGTCGGTAGGCAGAGGCGTAAATGAAGAGACAGGCTGGGGTCAGGATCCGAGAAAGCGTAAAACAGGCGAAGGTACAAAATCGAGTGGCTAAAGCAGTTGTCGGAAAAGCGGGGTCGAGGTCCAGGGGAGAAGTCATAGTAAGGCAAAGGCGTAGTTAGTAGGTAAGCTCCGGGAGAGAATCTCAAATCGGAGCAATGACCGGGGGACAGATGAGGGTTTAAGTAGAGGACTGATTGACATGTGCACGTTTGGTATGGGGAGAGCTCGAGGGAATGCGGGAGCGCTTGCCTGCGTGAGGGAGATTCATGACAGAACCAACAGAATCAACCTGAACTCATAGAAAAACAAGAATGCCCCCGAGACACCTGAATCCCCCTCCTGGACCACTCTGGTATCAACACCCCCAAACCCATCCATACCAGCTTACAAGATTCAGAATCGGTGCAACCCTCCAACCTGGACCAAGAGCAGGATGGGACAAGAACCTGCACCACACTACGTACACAGGTTTGTATTTTTGGCTGAAGATGAAAATGTCTAACATAGATTGTTTTGGTTCTAGCAAACAATAAAAATAGTTGTTAAAATCCAAACACACATAATGAGATCACTCTCTGTCAGTATGTGTAACATTCTGGGTCTGGGCTCCTCTGTATTTGGGCTAAAGAGAGTTCAACAACATTTATTAAATGCACTGACATCATAATCTGACAAGATCCATTGTTTAGGGGAGACTTGACCACCCACTGTCCCCCTGGTATCGTGAAGCTCATTGTCCTTTAGCTTTCCAAAACCAGAATCACTTGGGACTCCGGGGGGATCGGTGTATGCAAAATATGAATTCCTTATGCAAGAAATTGTATATGGTCAATATAGCGATCATATCTTATCAGCAGATGGTAATCTCCAAGGAACAAGTAATAGGTTTATTCCACGCTGAAAAATGATCAAATGATTGATGAACCCAAGTGATTTGAAAGAAATGTTAAACAACTCAAAGCAAGGTTGTATAAGGTTAGGGGAGCTGTCTGGTGTGTAAAACACCTGGTTGCAGCACTGTGGCTGTTGTGCTTGAAGAGCTATTGACTCGTGAAGAGCACGATGTACTATCCCCATGTACCACCTGTCTAATGGTGCCATATTGAAAAACTCATAAAAAAATAAAGAAAGGGGCCACAACCACAGCAAGGTTGTATAAGGTTCTGGGGGCTGTCTGGTGTGTAAAACACCTGGTTTCAGCAGTGTGGCTGTTGTATTTGAAATGCTATTGAGCCATGAAGATGACCCACCTGTCCCAGTGTATTACATGTAGTGTTATCTTCAGAAAATCATAAAAAAATAAAGAAAGGGGCCACAGCCACAGCAAGGTTGTACGAGGTTCGGGGGCCTGTCTGGTGTGTAAAACACTTGGTTTCAGCAGAGTGGGTGCTGTATTTGAAATGCTATTGAGCCATGAAGACGACCCACCCGTCCCAGTGTATTACCTGTAGTGTTATCTTCAGAAAATCATAAAAAATTAAAGGAGCCACAGCCACAGTAAGGTTGTATGAGGTTTGGGGGCCTGTCTGGTGTGTAAAACACTTGGTTTCAGCAGTGTGGGTGCTGTATTTGAAATGCTATTGAGCCATGAAGACAACCCACCCATCCCACCTGTAGTGTTATCTTCAGAAAATCATAAAAAAATAAAGGTTCCATAACCCAAAACAAAGCTGGGAATAGTCAGATGACCTGCTTAGTGTGCAAAACACTTACCTGCAGCATTGTTGGTGCTGTGGTTTAAATGCTATTGGTTTGTGAACAGAATACCCCTATCCCAGTGCATTGTGCCACATTAAATAAAAGCACGAGAAAAAGTGATTCAGAACACAAAGCTGTGTCAGTGTTCTGTGTAAAAAGTCGGTTTGAACATCATGGGAGCTGTTTTTAATAAGCTTCTGAGTAAAGAATATTTTAATCTTCCTGCTGTCAGTAGTATTGTGAATATAGTTGGCCCTTACCTGAATGAAAACAGGACGTAAAGGAAGGGTTTCAGAAATCAAACAAAGCTTTATTCCCGTGCTTACAGTCTGGGTTATTGGAGACCGCGCTGTTCTGCTTCCTATGGTCATATACGGGTTTTTCGCATGAAGCCGTATTGAACAGTATTTCTTGCTTTGTGAACGTGTGCACACAGCGGTCCCACGGGTTCCAGTTCGTGCGTAATTACGCATCGATGAAAAACCGGAGGTTTAAAAAAAGATAATTAGCTCACCGATAGTTTGATGTAAAGGCTGTGGAAATATCCACAAGTCGTGGTCTTTAAAATGTTTTTGGTTTGAAGGCGTTCTGTGCTTCCATTGCGGAGATATGGACAAAAGCATATTCGTGCTTGGTCAAAAAAATGTCATAAAAACGAAAAAGTAAAGGCTGAGAAATCATCCACAATGTATTTTATACACAAAGCAAGTGTTTTTGTAACTCTAAGAGATTTCGTGAAAGCGCTACAGGCGTGCCAAAATCGTTTTCGAACTTCAAGCTAACTTTACCCCGGTCCCTCCCACAGCGATGATCAGCTCGTCTCACACGCGAGAAGTTTCGGTTGGAAACAAGCGCCCCCTCTTCTCGCACGTTTTGCACGTTCGAGTAGTTTTAATGCGGCTCTTTCGTACACGGTGCTGATCTTTTGGAAAGCAGGAGGCAAAACCGAGTCGAACCGCCTGGGTGAAAACCAGGAACCCTAACCGCTAGACTATATGGCAGCGAACAACCATGCTGTTCACGGCATCAAGCAAGCAAACTACATAAATATGAGAAAACACGCAAGAGAGTTGTCACTCAGAGTGTCGAAGGGTCGATGTATACTGGGGCTCAGTTGAAATGCAACGTCAGGACTTTTCCGAATTATGTCACACGAAGAGAGCACAGCCCTTTCCGCCCTACCGCCTGTGTCTCGGTAACTCGCTGTGATCGTATAGTGGTCAGTACTTTGCGTTGTGGCCGCAACAACCCCGGTTCGAATCCGGGTCACGGCAGAATAGGGGCGTCTGCTTTTACTACTCGCGCGAATGAAGGCAAAAAAAAGCCAATCGACGTGAACGAACGGCGCTTTACAGAGGAGTACTGCCTGACTGGATCGTTGATGAACGACAGAGGCCACTCCGACCTCTTCTCGGTTTTCTTCAATGACTTACTAAGGATCTTCTTCACATTCGCCCATGCAGGGGAAGCCAGTTACACCAAAGCAAACGCAGGAAAGTGCATTTCAAGCAGAGACCAGGAGGGACTTGTTTACACCGAGAGTGGGCGGAGAATGGAACAATGCGCCCAGCCCTGTTGCTGGAGCCGATTCTTGATGAGCTCTTGGGCTCACTAAGAGGCCCCCGCTGGATGCTAATCTTTCTGTTGTTCTTGCAGGTCCTGCGCTGCTTTTGAGCCGACAGAGCTCGACCTGGTCTGTCGGCACAGCCCAATTGCAAATGATCGGCTCCGCGTATGCGGAGTAAAATAAAACTCTGTTTATTTTTAAGTAAAAAAACTTAAAAATAAACAGAGTTTAACGACAGGAAATTGATTCCAGTTGTCAGATCACGTATACGCATACCTTAGCTTTGTGCAACAACCTGAAACTTTCAGGTACCATAAATAATATTATTGCTAAACATATGCCATTCTAATCTGCAAGCGACCAGAATATAGAATACGAATTTTTGTATAAAAATGCATTAAGTCCTGTTCTACACCTGCATGCGTATGCTCCAGCGCATCTTCCTCGCATGGACTCCTGCCTGCGACGGGCAGGAAACAATTAGCAAGAACAGAACGACACGCCATGGGTGTCTCATGACCGCACCTTAGGTTGTGACACGTGCAGGTGTGAGGGGTTGCCGGGCTACTTTGGAGCAGAGCTTGGGCGGAGGGGGGGCGGGAAAGCAGACAAAGAGGTGACACCTCAAGGTCTGCACGATCACAGCTCTCCGCCGCCCCAGGCTTCCGCTCGATAAGCTACTGGACACACCCGCCCCTCCTCACACAGACCATGGAAAAGCCCCCGAGTGGGAGGGCTCGCTCTTCCTCCCAGGAGCTCTTGGACACGACGCCCAGACAGGGCGCGGGGAGCCGCCGCCTGCAAACACGGCTCCAGGCAGGACTCCACTCCGCAGGAGCCGCAGAGCAGAGGAGATGAGGGCAGCTTAGCTCCTGTGCAGAGACCTGAGCTGTTGTTGCTGTGGATGCTGTCTTTTCTGCACTCGGGGTAGGAGTGAATGTTGAGTTGCACTTAGAAATGAAGCAGAGCACTTCAACGGCACGGGTGTGTGTGTGTGTGCGCCCTGGTGATTCTGGGAGACAGATCGAACCTGGGCTAAAAGAGAGGGGGCTTAGCCCTCTTCCATTTGCTAGTTCAAAGTTGTACAACCCCTTTGTATCTGCTAGGCGGCGCAGTCGTCGTGCACAAAGAACACTTTGAAAAGCGTCAAAGGCAAGTCATTCCGAGTTGGTCGTTTGTGTTTTCCGTTCAGACGCGAAATGCTGACATGATCTCTCGGCTCCTCGGTTGTCATTTCTGCTCCGTAAAGGGATCACAGCACGCGTCGGCTTCCAGCATGCTGGGTCGGGACACGATGCCGGGGGTTGGAGAGAGCGATGTCTTCCTCGTTAGTATAGTGGCAAGTATCCCCGCCTGTCACGCGGGAGACCGGGGTTCGATTCCCCGACGGGGAGTAGCTTTTCTTTCACCTCCTTAGAGAAATGACTGCCTTTCACTTCTCTGTTTTCTTTCACAGCGTCGTGCACCTTTTCATTGCTCTCGCTTTCAGAGCCTCCGCACGGCAGTCGACTCGACATCAGGAAGCACATTGAAGTGAAAGCAGGAAGCGCTGCGACATGCACTGTGCAGATCCCGCCACACTAAGAGGTGAGTGGGTCTGTTCGATGCACAAAGAACGCTTTGAGAAGCGTCAAAGGCAAGTCATTCCGAGTTGGTCGTTTGTGTTTTCCGTTCAGACGCGAAATGCTGAAATGATCTCTCGGCTCCTCGGTTGTCATTTCTGCTCCGTAAAGGAATCACAGCACGCGTCGGCTTCCAGCACGGTGGGTCGGGACACGATGCCGGGGGTCGGAGAGAGCGATGTCTTCCTCGTTAGTATAGGACCTGTCACCTGTCCCCACCTGTCACGCTGGAGACTGGGGTGCATCAGGACGCGCCTTGAAGTGAAAGCAGGATGCGCTGTGACATGCACTGTGCAGATCCCGCCACACTAAGAGGTGGGTCCAGTGGGTCTGTTCGATCACAGCGCTAGGCGAATCCCCAATCCCCTTTTGTGCCTGGCGACAAAAGACGTCTGTTTCCACCCGGTTTCGAACCGGGGACCTTTCGCGTGTGAGGCGAACGTGATAACCACTACACTACGGAAACGGTGGTAAGACGTGCCCAGCGGCCCAGCGCTGAGCTTCGCCAATGCGATTTAGCTGCTTCCAGTGCCTTTATTGGAGTGCGCTGATGGACCGTGCTCTCTCTCCAGAGACCAGCACGCCTGTCATGGACGGAGCAGGAAAGGCGGCGCCACATTCTACAGCCCTCTCCACGCAATCGACGAAATCGGGCTACTGAAGTGGAGAAAATCGCCTCTCCAGAAAGTGCAAATATCATCTTGGAGACTATAAATCCTATTGCCGAAGGTCAGCCCTGTCTACCAGAGTAACCCTCCCACAGCGATGATCAGCTCGTCTCACACGCGAGAAGTTTCGGTTGGAAACAAGCGCCCCCTCTTCTCGCACGTTTTGCACGTTCGAGTAGTTTTAATGCGGCTCTTTCGTACACGGTGCTGATCTTTTGGAAAGCAGGAGGCAAAACCGAGTCGAACCGCCTGGGTGAAAACCAGGAACCCTAACCGCTAGACTATATGGCAGCGAACAACCATGCTGTTCACGGCATCAAGCAAGCAAACTACATAAATATGAGAAAACACGCAAGAGAGTTGTCACTCAGAGTGTCGAAGGGTCGATGTATACTGGGGCTCAGTTGAAATGCAACGTCAGGACTTTTCCGAATTATGTCACACGAAGAGAGCACAGCCCTTTCCGCCCTGCCGCGTGTGTCTCGGTAACTCGCTGTGATCGTATAGTGGTCAGTACTTTGCGTTGTGGCCGCAACAACCCCGGTTCGAATCCGGGTCACGGCAGAATAGGGGCGTCTGCTTTTACTACTCGCGCGAATGAAGGCAAAAAAAAGCCAATCGACGTGAACGAACGGCGCTTTACAGAGGAGTACTGCCTGACTGGATCGTTGATGAACGACAGAGGCCACTCCGACCTCTTCTCGGTTTTCTTCAATGACTTACTAAGGATCTTCTTCACATTCGCCCATGCAGGGGAAGCCAGTTACACCAAAGCAAACGCAGGAAAGTGCATTTCAAGCAGAGACCAGGAGGGACTTGTTTACACCGAGAGTGGGCGGAGAATGGAACAATGCGCCCAGCCCTGTTGCTGGAGCCGATTCTTGATGAGCTCTTGGGCTCACTAAGAGGCCCCCGCTGGATGCTAATCTTTCTGTTGTTCTTGCAGGTCCTGCGCTGCTTTTGAGCCGACAGAGCTCGACCTGGTCTGTCGGCACAGCCCAATTGCAAATGATCGGCTCCGCGTATGCGGAGTAAAATAAAACTCTGTTTATTTTTAAGTAAAAAAACTTAAAAATAAACAGAGTTTAACGACAGGAAATTGATTCCAGTTGTCAGATCACGTATACGCATACCTTAGCTTTGTGCAACAACCTGAAACTTTCAGGTACCATAAATAATATTATTGCTAAACATATGCCATTCTAATCTGCAAGCGACCAGAATATAGAATACGAATTTTTGTATAAAAATGCATTAAGTCCTGTTCTACACCTGCATGCGTATGCTCCAGCGCATCTTCCTCGCATGGACTCCTGCCTGCGACGGGCAGGAAACAATTAGCAAGAACAGAACGACACGCCATGGGTGTCTCATGACCGCACCTTAGGTTGTGACACGTGCAGGTGTGAGGGGTTGCCGGGCTACTTTGGAGCAGAGCTTGGGCGGAGGGGGGGCGGGAAAGCAGACAAAGAGGTGACACCTCAAGGTCTGCACGATCACAGCTCTCCGCCGCCCCAGGCTTCCGCTCGATAAGCTACTGGACACACCCGCCCCTCCTCACACAGACCATGGAAAAGCCCCCGAGTGGGAGGGCTCGCTCTTCCTCCCAGGAGCTCTTGGACACGACGCCCAGACAGGGCGCGGGGAGCCGCCGCCTGCAAACACGGCTCCAGGCAGGACTCCACTCCGCAGGAGCCGCAGAGCAGAGGAGATGAGGGCAGCTTAGCTCCTGTGCAGAGACCTGAGCTGTTGTTGCTGTGGATGCTGTCTTTTCTGCACTCGGGGTAGGAGTGAATGTTGAGTTGCACTTAGAAATGAAGCAGAGCACTTCAACGGCACGGGTGTGTGTGTGTGTGCGCCCTGGTGATTCTGGGAGACAGATCGAACCTGGGCTAAAAGAGAGGGGGCTTAGCCCTCTTCCATTTGCTAGTTCAAAGTTGTACAACCCCTTTGTATCTGCTAGGCGGCGCAGTCGTCGTGCACAAAGAACACTTTGAAAAGCGTCAAAGGCAAGTCATTCCGAGTTGGTCGTTTGTGTTTTCCGTTCAGACGCGAAATGCTGACATGATCTCTCGGCTCCTCGGTTGTCATTTCTGCTCCGTAAAGGGATCACAGCACGCGTCGGCTTCCAGCATGCTGGGTCGGGACACGATGCCGGGGGTTGGAGAGAGCGATGTCTTCCTCGTTAGTATAGTGGCAAGTATCCCCGCCTGTCACGCGGGAGACCGGGGTTCGATTCCCCGACGGGGAGTAGCTTTTCTTTCACCTCCTTAGAGAAATGACTGCCTTTCACTTCTCTGTTTTCTTTCACAGCGTCGTGCACCTTTTCATTGCTCTCGCTTTCAGAGCCTCCGCACGGCAGTCGACTCGACATCAGGAAGCACATTGAAGTGAAAGCAGGAAGCGCTGCGACATGCACTGTGCAGATCCCGCCACACTAAGAGGTGAGTGGGTCTGTTCGATGCACAAAGAACGCTTTGAGAAGCGTCAAAGGCAAGTCATTCCGAGTTGGTCGTTTGTGTTTTCCGTTCAGACGCGAAATGCTGAAATGATCTCTCGGCTCCTCGGTTGTCATTTCTGCTCCGTAAAGGAATCACAGCACGCGTCGGCTTCCAGCACGGTGGGTCGGGACACGATGCCGGGGGTCGGAGAGAGCGATGTCTTCCTCGTTAGTATAGGACCTGTCACCTGTCCCCACCTGTCACGCGGGAGACTGGGGTGCATCAGGACGCGCCTTGAAGTGAAAGCAGGATGCGCTGTGACATGCACTGTGCAGATCCCGCCACACTAAGAGGTGGGTCCAGTGGGTCTGTTCGATCACAGCGCTAGGCGAATCCCCAATCCCCTTTTGTGCCTGGCGACAAAAGACGTCTGTTTCCACCCGGTTTCGAACCGGGGACCTTTCGCGTGTGAGGCGAACGTGATAACCACTACACTACGGAAACGGTGGTAAGACGTGCCCAGCGGCCCAGCGCTGAGCTTCGCCAATGCGATTTAGCTGCTTCCAGTGCCTTTATTGGAGTGCGCTGATGGACCGTGCTCTCTCTCCAGAGACCAGCACGCCTGTCATGGACGGAGCAGGAAAGGCGGCGCCACATTCTACAGCCCTCTCCACGCAATCGACGAAATCGGGCTACTGAAGTGGAGAAAATCGCCTCTCCAGAAAGTGCAAATATCATCTTGGAGACTATAAATCCTATTGCCGAAGGTCAGCCCTGTCTACCAGAGTAACCCTCCCACAGCGATGATCAGCTCGTCTCACACGCGAGAAGTTTCGGTTGGAAACAAGCGCCCCCTCTTCTCGCACGTTTTGCACGTTCGAGTAGTTTTAATGCGGCTCTTTCGTACACGGTGCTGATCTTTTGGAAAGCAGGAGGCAAAACCGAGTCGAACCGCCTGGGTGAAAACCAGGAACCCTAACCGCTAGACTATATGGCAGCGAACAACCATGCTGTTCACGGCATCAAGCAAGCAAACTACATAAATATGAGAAAACACGCAAGAGAGTTGTCACTCAGAGTGTCGAAGGGTCGATGTATACTGGGGCTCAGTTGAAATGCAACGTCAGGACTTTTCCGAATTATGTCACACGAAGAGAGCACAGCCCTTTCCGCCCTGCCGCGTGTGTCTCGGTAACTCGCTGTGATCGTATAGTGGTCAGTACTTTGCGTTGTGGCCGCAACAACCCCGGTTCGAATCCGGGTCACGGCAGAATAGGGGCGTCTGCTTTTACTACTCGCGCGAATGAAGGCAAAAAAAAGCCAATCGACGTGAACGAACGGCGCTTTACAGAGGAGTACTGCCTGACTGGATCGTTGATGAACGACAGAGGCCACTCCGACCTCTTCTCGGTTTTCTTCAATGACTTACTAAGGATCTTCTTCACATTCGCCCATGCAGGGGAAGCCAGTTACACCAAAGCAAACGCAGGAAAGTGCATTTCAAGCAGAGACCAGGAGGGACTTGTTTACACCGAGAGTGGGCGGAGAATGGAACAATGCGCCCAGCCCTGTTGCTGGAGCCGATTCTTGATGAGCTCTTGGGCTCACTAAGAGGCCCCCGCTGGATGCTAATCTTTCTGTTGTTCTTGCAGGTCCTGCGCTGCTTTTGAGCCGACAGAGCTCGACCTGGTCTGTCGGCACAGCCCAATTGCAAATGATCGGCTCCGCGTACAGAAGGAACGTGCGTTTGGTACAAGAGTGCACGAAGGCACCGGAAATACATTGGGAACAAATGACCGGTCGCTCAAGACCTCTGTGAAGTACAGGAGCGTGCAAAACGAGGCTGTTTCCGCCCGGTCTCGAACCGGGGACCTTTCGCGTGTTAGGCGAACGTGATAGCCGCTACACTACGGAAACCTGTAGGGACTGCTGCTGGTGTCTCGCTTGCGTTTCGGGCTGAGAAAGGGACGCGTCACTTTAGGCAGGTGGCGCTGGAGAGAGGAACAAAGGGCGCGATGAAACAAAATGCCAAAACCCGGGATCGAACCAGGGACCTTTAGATCTTCAGTCTAACGCTCTCCCAACTGAGCTATTTCGGCAGTGCGCAAAGCCCACAGCCACCTGCTCCAGCCTTCCTGTGTTGTGGCATGAGCGCACCAAGAGTAGCGGGAGAGTGTTGCAGGAACGTCACTCAGAAGGAAAGCCACCCAGCTGCGCCCTCTGAGCTCTGTCCAGCGCATCTTCCTCGCATGGACTCCTGCCTGCGACGGGCAGGAAACAATTAGCAAGAACAGAACGACACGCCATGGGTGTCTCATGACCGCACCTTAGGTTGTGACACCTGCAGGTGTGAGGGGTTGCCGGGCTACTTTGGAGCAGAGCTTGGGCGGAGGGGGGGCGGGAAAGCAGACAAAGAGGTGACACCTCAAGGTCTGCACGATCACAGCTCTCCGCCGCCCCAGGCTTCCGCTCGATAAGCTACTGGACACACCCGCCCCTCCTCACACAGACCGTGGAAAAGCCCCCGAGTGGGAGGGCTCGCTCTTCCTCCCAGGAGCTCTTGGACACGACGCCCAGACAGGGCGCGGGGAGCCGCCGCCTGCAAACACGGCTCCAGGCAGGACTCCACTCCGCAGGAGCCGCAGAGCAGAGGAGATGAGGGCAGCTTAGCTCCTGTGCAGAGACCTGAGCTGTTGTTGCTGTGGATGCTGTCTTTTCTGCACTCGGGGTAGGAGTGAATGTTGAGTTGCACTTAGAAATGAAGCAGAGCACTTCAACGGCACGGGTGTGTGTGTGTGTGCGCCCTGGTGATTCTGGGAGACAGATCGAACCTGGGCTAAAAGAGAGGGGGCTTAGCCCTCTTCCATTTGCTAGTTCAAAGTTGTACAACCCCTTTGTATCTGCTAGGCGGCGCAGTCGTCGTGCACAAAGAACACTTTGAAAAGCGTCAAAGGCAAGTCATTCCGAGTTGGTCGTTTGTGTTTTCCGTTCAGACGCGAAATGCTGACATGATCTCTCGGCTCCTCGGTTGTCATTTCTGCTCCGTAAAGGGATCACAGCACGCGTCGGCTTCCAGCATGCTGGGTCGGGACACGATGCCGGGGGTTGGAGAGAGCGATGTCTTCCTCGTTAGTATAGTGGCAAGTATCCCCGCCTGTCACGCGGGAGACCGGGGTTCGATTCCCCGACGGGGAGTAGCTTTTCTTTCACCTCCTTAGAGAAATGACTGCCTTTCACTTCTCTGTTTTCTTTCACAGCGTCGTGCACCTTTTCATTGCTCTCGCTTTCAGAGCCTCCGCACGGCAGTCGACTCGACATCAGGAAGCACATTGAAGTGAAAGCAGGAAGCGCTGCGACATGCACTGTGCAGATCCCGCCACACTAAGAGGTGAGTGGGTCTGTTCGATGCACAAAGAACGCTTTGAGAAGCGTCAAAGGCAAGTCATTCCGAGTTGGTCGTTTGTGTTTTCCGTTCAGACGCGAAATGCTGAAATGATCTCTCGGCTCCTCGGTTGTCATTTCTGCTCCGTAAAGGAATCACAGCACGCGTCGGCTTCCAGCACGGTGGGTCGGGACACGATGCCGGGGGTCGGAGAGAGCGATGTCTTCCTCGTTAGTATAGGACCTGTCACCTGTCCCCACCTGTCACGCGGGAGACTGGGGTGCATCAGGACGCGCCTTGAAGTGAAAGCAGGATGCACTGTGACATGCACTGTGCAGATCCCGCCACACTAAGAGGTGGGTCCAGTGGGTCTGTTCGATCACAGCGCTAGGCGAATCCCCAATCCCCTTTTGTGCCTGGCGACAAAAGATGTCTGTTTCCGCCCGGTTTCGAACCGGGGACCTTTCGCGAGTGAGGCGAACGTGATAACCACTACACTACGGAAACGGTGGTAAGACGTGCCCAGCGGCCCAGCGCTGAGCTTCGTCAATGCGATTTAGCTGCTTCCAGTGCCTTTATTGGAGTGCGCTGATGGACCGTGCTCTCTCTCCAGAGACCAGCACGCCTGTCATGGACGGAGCAGGAAAGGCGGCGCCACATTCTACAGCCCTCTCCACGCAATCGACGAAATCGGGCTACTGAAGTGGAGAAAATCGCCTCTCCAGAAAGTGCAAATATCATCTTGGAGACTATAAATCCTATTGCCGAAGGTCAGCCCTGTCTACCAGAGTAACCCTCCCACAGCGATGATCAGCTCGTCTCACACGCGAGAAGTTTCGGTTGGAAACAAGCGCCCCCTCTTCTCGCACGTTTTGCACGTTCGAGTAGTTTTAATGCGGCTCTTTCGTACACGGTGCTGATCTTTTGGAAAGCAGGAGGCAAAACCGAGTCGAACCGCCTGGGTGAAAACCAGGAACCCTAACCGCTAGACTATATGGCAGCGAACAACCATGCTGTTCACGGCATCAAGCAAGCAAACTACATAAATATGAGAAAACACGCAAGAGAGTTGTCACTCAGAGTGTCGAAGGGTCGATGTATACTGGGGCTCAGTTGAAATGCAACGTCAGGACTTTTCCGAATTATGTCACACGAAGAGAGCACAGCCCTTTCCGCCCTGCCGCGTGTGTCTCGGTAACTCGCTGTGATCGTATAGTGGTCAGTACTTTGCGTTGTGGCCGCAACAACCCCGGTTCGAATCCGGGTCACGGCAGAATAGGGGCGTCTGCTTTTACTACTCGCGCGAATGAAGGCAAAAAAAAGCCAATCGACGTGAACGAACGGCGCTTTACAGAGGAGTACTGCCTGACTGGATCGTTGATGAACGACAGAGGCCACTCCGACCTCTTCTCGGTTTTCTTCAATGACTTACTAAGGATCTTCTTCACATTCGCCCATGCAGGGGAAGCCAGTTACACCAAAGCAAACGCAGGAAAGTGCATTTCAAGCAGAGACCAGGAGGGACTTGTTTACACCGAGAGTGGGCGGAGAATGGAACAATGCGCCCAGCCCTGTTGCTGGAGCCGATTCTTGATGAGCTCTTGGGCTCACTAAGAGGCCCCCGCTGGATGCTAATCTTTCTGTTGTTCTTGCAGGTCCTGCGCTGCTTTTGAGCCGACAGAGCTCGACCTGGTCTGTCGGCACAGCCCAATTGCAAATGATCGGCTCCGCGTACAGAAGGAACGTGCGTTTGGTACAAGAGTGCACGAAGGCACCGGAAATACATTGGGAACAAATGACCGGTCGCTCAAGACCTCTGTGAAGTACAGGAGCGTGCAAAACGAGGCTGTTTCCGCCCGGTCTCGAACCGGGGACCTTTCGCGTGTTAGGCGAACGTGATAGCCGCTACACTACGGAAACCTGTAGGGACTGCTGCTGGTGTCTCGCTTGCGTTTCGGGCTGAGAAAGGGACGCGTCACTTTAGGCAGGTGGCGCTGGAGAGAGGAACAAAGGGCGCGATGAAACAAAATGCCGAAACCCGGGATCGAACCAGGGACCTTTAGATCTTCAGTCTAACGCTCTCCCAACTGAGCTATTTCGGCAGTGCGCAAAGCCCACAGCCACCTGCTCCAGCCTTCCTGTGTTGTGGCATGAGCGCACCAAGAGTAGCGGGAGAGTGTTGCAGGAACGTCACTCAGAAGGAAAGCCACCCAGCTGCGCCCTCTGAGCTCTGTCCAGCGCATCTTCCTCGCATGGACTCCTGCCTGCGACGGGCAGGAAACAATTAGCAAGAACAGAACGACACGCCATGGGTGTCTCATGACCGCACCTTAGGTTGTGACACGTGCAGGTGTGAGGGGTTGCCGGGCTACTTTGGAGCAGAGCTTGGGCGGAGGGGGGGCGGGAAAGCAGACAAAGAGGTGACACCTCAAGGTCTGCACGATCACAGCTCTCCGCCGCCCCAGGCTTCCGCTCGATAAGCTACTGGACACACCCGCCCCTCCTCACACAGACCGTGGAAAAGCCCCCGAGTGGGAGGGCTCGCTCTTCCTCCCAGGAGCTCTTGGACACGACGCCCAGACAGGGCACGGGGAGCCGCCGCCTGCAAACACGGCTCCAGGCAGGACTCCACTCCGCAGGAGCCGCAGAGCAGAGGAGATGAGGGCAGCTTAGCTCCTGTGCAGAGACCTGAGCTGTTGTTGCTGTGGATGCTGTCTTTTCTGCACTCGGGGTAGGAGTGAATGTTGAGTTGCACTTAGAAATGAAGCAGAGCACTTCAACGGCACGGGTGTGTGTGTGTGTGCGCCCTGGTGATTCTGGGAGACAGATCGAACCTGGGCTAAAAGAGAGGGGGCTTAGCCCTCTTCCATTTGCTAGTTCAAAGTTGTACAACCCCTTTGTATCTGCTAGGCGGCGCAGTCGTCGTGCACAAAGAACACTTTGAAAAGCGTCAAAGGCAAGTCATTCCGAGTTGGTCGTTTGTGTTTTCCGTTCAGACGCGAAATGCTGACA
The DNA here is from genome assembly GCF_040954835.1 of Lepisosteus oculatus. Taxonomy (NCBI): domain Eukaryota; kingdom Metazoa; phylum Chordata; class Actinopteri; order Semionotiformes; family Lepisosteidae; genus Lepisosteus; species Lepisosteus oculatus. The sequence goes on along the minus strand of NC_090709.1, from coordinate 55,284,412 downwards.
TGATCTCTCGGCTCCTCGGTTGTCATTTCTGCTCCGTAAAGGGATCACAGCACGCGTCGGCTTCCAGCATGCTGGGTCGGGACACGATGCCGGGGGTTGGAGAGAGCGATGTCTTCCTCGTTAGTATAGTGGCAAGTATCCCCGCCTGTCACGCGGGAGACCGGGGTTCGATTCCCCGACGGGGAGTAGCTTTTCTTTCACCTCCTTAGAGAAATGACTGCCTTTCACTTCTCTGTTTTCTTTCACAGCGTCGTGCACCTTTTCATTGCTCTCGCTTTCAGAGCCTCCGCACGGCAGTCGACTCGACATCAGGAAGCACATTGAAGTGAAAGCAGGAAGCGCTGCGACATGCACTGTGCAGATCCCGCCACACTAAGAGGTGAGTGGGTCTGTTCGATGCACAAAGAACGCTTTGAGAAGCGTCAAAGGCAAGTCATTCCGAGTTGGTCGTTTGTGTTTTCCGTTCAGACGCGAAATGCTGAAATGATCTCTCGGCTCCTCGGTTGTCATTTCTGCTCCGTAAAGGAATCACAGCACGCGTCGGCTTCCAGCACGGTGGGTCGGGACACGATGCCGGGGGTCGGAGAGAGCGATGTCTTCCTCGTTAGTATAGGACCTGTCACCTGTCCCCACCTGTCACGCGGGAGACTGGGGTGCATCAGGACGCGCCTTGAAGTGAAAGCAGGATGCGCTGTGACATGCACTGTGCAGATCCCGCCACACTAAGAGGTGGGTCCAGTGGGTCTGTTCGATCACAGCGCTAGGCGAATCCCCAATCCCCTTTTGTGCCTGGCGACAAAAGATGTCTGTTTCCGCCCGGTTTCAAACCGGGGACCTTTCGCGTGTGAGGCGAACGTGATAACCACTACACTACGGAAACGGTGGTAAGACGTGCCCAGCGGCCCAGCGCTGAGCTTCGCCAATGCGATTTAGCTGCTTCCAGTGCCTTTATTGGAGTGCGCTGATGGACCGTGCTCTCTCTCCAGAGACCAGCACGCCTGTCATGGACGGAGCAGGAAAGGCGGCGCCACATTCTACAGCCCTCTCCACGCAATCGACGAAATCGGGCTACTGAAGTGGAGAAAATCGCCTCTCCAGAAAGTGCAAATATCATCTTGGAGACTATAAATCCTATTGCCGAAGGTCAGCCCTGTCTACCAGAGTAACCCTCCCACAGCGATGATCAGCTCGTCTCACACGCGAGAAGTTTCGGTTGGAAACAAGCGCCCCCTCTTCTCGCACGTTTTGCACGTTCGAGTAGTTTTAATGCGGCTCTTTCGTACACGGTGCTGATCTTTTGGAAAGCAGGAGGCAAAACCGAGTCGAACCGCCTGGGTGAAAACCAGGAACCCTAACCGCTAGACTATATGGCAGCGAACAACCATGCTGTTCACGGCATCAAGCAAGCAAACTACATAAATATGAGAAAACACGCAAGAGAGTTGTCACTCAGAGTGTCGAAGGGTCGATGTATACTGGGGCTCAGTTGAAATGCAACGTCAGGACTTTTCCGAATTATGTCACACGAAGAGAGCACAGCCCTTTCCGCCCTGCCGCGTGTGTCTCGGTAACTCGCTGTGATCGTATAGTGGTCAGTACTTTGCGTTGTGGCCGCAACAACCCCGGTTCGAATCCGGGTCACGGCAGAATAGGGGCGTCTGCTTTTACTACTCGCGCGAATGAAGGCAAAAAAAAGCCAATCGACGTGAACGAACGGCGCTTTACAGAGGAGTACTGCCTGACTGGATCGTTGATGAACGACAGAGGCCACTCCGACCTCTTCTCGGTTTTCTTCAATGACTTACTAAGGATCTTCTTCACATTCGCCCATGCAGGGGAAGCCAGTTACACCAAAGCAAACGCAGGAAAGTGCATTTCAAGCAGAGACCAGGAGGGACTTGTTTACACCGAGAGTGGGCGGAGAATGGAACAATGCGCCCAGCCCTGTTGCTGGAGCCGATTCTTGATGAGCTCTTGGGCTCACTAAGAGGCCCCCGCTGGATGCTAATCTTTCTGTTGTTCTTGCAGGTCCTGCGCTGCTTTTGAGCCGACAGAGCTCGACCTGGTCTGTCGGCACAGCCCAATTGCAAATGATCGGCTCCGCGTACAGAAGGAACGTGCGTTTGGTACAAGAGTGCACGAAGGCACCGGAAATACATTGGGAACAAATGACCGGTCGCTCAAGACCTCTGTGAAGTACAGGAGCGTGCAAAACGAGGCTGTTTCCGCCCGGTCTCGAACCGGGGACCTTTCGCGTGTTAGGCGAACGTGATAGCCGCTACACTACAGAAACCTGTAGGGACTGCTGCTGGTGTCTCGCTTGCGTTTCGGGCTGAGAAAGGGACGCGTCACTTTAGGCAGGTGGCGCTGGAGAGAGGAACAAAGGGCGCGATGAAACAAAATGCCGAAACCCGGGATCGAACCAGGGACCTTTAGATCTTCAGTCTAACGCTCTCCCAACTGAGCTATTTCGGCAGTGCGCAAAGCCCACAGCCACCTGCTCCAGCCTTCCTATGTTGTGGCATGAGCGCACCAAGAGTAGCGGGAGAGTGTTGCAGGAACGTCACTCAGAAGGAAAGCCACCCAGCTGCGCCCTCTGAGCTCTGTCCAGCGCATCTTCCTCGCATGGACTCCTGCCTGCGACGGGCAGGAAACAATTAGCAAGAACAGAACGACACGCCATGGGTGTCTCATGACCGCACCTTAGGTTGTGACACGTGCAGGTGTGAGGGGTTGCCGGGCTACTTTGGAGCAGAGCTTGGGCGGAGGGGGGGCGGGAAAGCAGACAAAGAGGTGACACCTCAAGGTCTGCACGATCACAGCTCTCCGCCGCCCCAGGCTTCCGCTCGATAAGCTACTGGACACACCCGCCCCTCCTCACACAGACCGTGGAAAAGCCCCCGAGTGGGAGGGCTCGCTCTTCCTCCCAGGAGCTCTTGGACACGACGCCCAGACAGGGCGCGGGGAGCCGCCGCCTGCAAACACGGCTCCAGGCAGGACTCCACTCCGCAGGAGCCGCAGAGCAGAGGAGATGAGGGCAGCTTAGCTCCTGTGCAGAGACCTGAGCTGTTGTTGCTGTGGATGCTGTCTTTTCTGCACTCGGGGTAGGAGTGAATGTTGAGTTGCACTTAGAAATGAAGCAGAGCACTTCAACGGCACGGGTGTGTGTGTGTGTGCGCCCTGGTGATTCTGGGAGACAGATCGAACCTGGGCTAAAAGAGAGGGGGCTTAGCCCTCTTCCATTTGCTAGTTCAAAGTTGTACAACCCCTTTGTATCTGCTAGGCGGCGCAGTCGTCGTGCACAAAGAACACTTTGAAAAGCGTCAAAGGCAAGTCATTCCGAGTTGGTCGTTTGTGTTTTCCGTTCAGACGCGAAATGCTGACATGATCTCTCGGCTCCTCGGTTGTCATTTCTGCTCCGTAAAGGGATCACAGCACGCGTCGGCTTCCAGCATGCTGGGTCGGGACACGATGCCGGGGGTTGGAGAGAGCGATGTCTTCCTCGTTAGTATAGTGGCAAGTATCCCCGCCTGTCACGCGGGAGACCGGGGTTCGATTCCCCGACGGGGAGTAGCTTTTCTTTCACCTCCTTAGAGAAATGACTGCCTTTCACTTCTCTGTTTTCTTTCACAGCGTCGTGCACCTTTTCATTGCTCTCGCTTTCAGAGCCTCCGCACGGCAGTCGACTCGACATCAGGAAGCACATTGAAGTGAAAGCAGGAAGCGCTGCGACATGCACTGTGCAGATCCCGCCACACTAAGAGGTGAGTGGGTCTGTTCGATGCACAAAGAACGCTTTGAGAAGCGTCAAAGGCAAGTCATTCCGAGTTGGTCGTTTGTGTTTTCCGTTCAGACGCGAAATGCTGAAATGATCTCTCGGCTCCTCGGTTGTCATTTCTGCTCCGTAAAGGAATCACAGCACGCGTCGGCTTCCAGCACGGTGGGTCGGGACACGATGCCGGGGGTCGGAGAGAGCGATGTCTTCCTCGTTAGTATAGGACCTGTCACCTGTCCCCACCTGTCACGCGGGAGACTGGGGTGCATCAGGACGCGCCTTGAAGTGAAAGCAGGATGCGCTGTGACATGCACTGTGCAGATCCCGCCACACTAAGAGGTGGGTCCAGTGGGTCTGTTCGATCACAGCGCTAGGCGAATCCCCAATCCCCTTTTGTGCCTGGCGACAAAAGATGTCTGTTTCCGCCCGGTTTCGAACCGGGGACCTTTCGCGTGTGAGGCGAACGTGATAACCACTACACTACGGAAACGGTGGTAAGACGTGCCCAGCGGCCCAGCGCTGAGCTTCGCCAATGCGATTTAGCTGCTTCCAGTGCCTTTATTGGAGTGCGCTGATGGACCGTGCTCTCTCTCCAGAGACCAGCACGCCTGTCATGGACGGAGCAGGAAAGGCGGCGCCACATTCTACAGCCCTCTCCACGCAATCGACGAAATCGGGCTACTGAAGTGGAGAAAATCGCCTCTCCAGAAAGTGCAAATATCATCTTGGAGACTATAAATCCTATTGCCGAAGGTCAGCCCTGTCTACCAGAGTAACCCTCCCACAGCGATGATCAGCTCGTCTCACACGCGAGAAGTTTCGGTTGGAAACAAGCGCCCCCTCTTCTCGCACGTTTTGCACGTTCGAGTAGTTTTAATGCGGCTCTTTCGTACACGGTGCTGATCTTTTGGAAAGCAGGAGGCAAAACCGAGTCGAACCGCCTGGGTGAAAACCAGGAACCCTAACCGCTAGACTATATGGCAGCGAACAACCATGCTGTTCACGGCATCAAGCAAGCAAACTACATAAATATGAGAAAACACGCAAGAGAGTTGTCACTCAGAGTGTCGAAGGGTCGATGTATACTGGGGCTCAGTTGAAATGCAACGTCAGGACTTTTCCGAATTATGTCACACGAAGAGAGCACAGCCCTTTCCGCCCTGCCGCGTGTGTCTCGGTAACTCGCTGTGATCGTATAGTGGTCAGTACTTTGCGTTGTGGCCGCAACATCCCCGGTTCGAATCCGGGTCACGGCAGAATAGGGGCGTCTGCTTTTACTACTCGCGCGAATGAAGGCAAAAAAAAGCCAATCGACGTGAACGAACGGCGCTTTACAGAGGAGTACTGCCTGACTGGATCGTTGATGAACGACAGAGGCCACTCCGACCTCTTCTCGGTTTTCTTCAATGACTTACTAAGGATCTTCTTCACATTCGCCCATGCAGGGGAAGCCAGTTACACCAAAGCAAACGCAGGAAAGTGCATTTCAAGCAGAGACCAGGAGGGACTTGTTTACACCGAGAGTGGGCGGAGAATGGAACAATGCGCCCAGCCCTGTTGCTGGAGCCGATTCTTGATGAGCTCTTGGGCTCACTAAGAGGCCCCCGCTGGATGCTAATCTTTCTGTTGTTCTTGCAGGTCCTGCGCTGCTTTTGAGCCGACAGAGCTCGACCTGGTCTGTCGGCACAGCCCAATTGCAAATGATCGGCTCCGCGTACAGAAGGAACGTGCGTTTGGTACAAGAGTGCACGAAGGCACCGGAAATACATTGGGAACAAATGACCGATCGCTCAAGACCTCTGTGAAGTACAGGAGCGTGCAAAACGAGGCTGTTTCCGCCCGGTCTCGAACCGGGGACCTTTCGCGTGTTAGGCGAACGTGATAGCCGCTACACTACGGAAACCTGTAGGGACTGCTGCTGGTGTCTCGCTTGCGTTTCGGGCTGAGAAAGGGACACGTCACTTTAGGCAGGTGGCGCTGGAGAGAGGAACAAAGGGCGCGATGAAACAAAATGCCGAAACCCGGGATCGAACCAGGGACCTTTAGATCTTCAGTCTAACGCTCTCCCAACTGAGCTATTTCGGCAGTGCGCAAAGCCCACAGCCACCTGCTCCAGCCTTCCTGTGTTGTGGCATGAGCGCACCAAGAGTAGCGGGAGAGTGTTGCAGGAACGTCACTCAGAAGGAAAGCCACCCAGCTGCGCCCTCTGAGCTCTGTCCAGCGCATCTTCCTCGCATGGACTCCTGCCTGCGACGGGCAGGAAACAATTAGCAAGAACAGAACGACACGCCATGGGTGTCTCATGACCGCACCTTAGGTTGTGACACGTGCAGGTGTGAGGGGTTGCCGGGCTACTTTGGAGCAGAGCTTGGGCGGAGGGGGGGCGGGAAAGCAGACAAAGAGGTGACACCTCAAGGTCTGCACGATCACAGCTCTCCGCCGCCCCAGGCTTCCGCTCGATAAGCTACTGGACACACCCGCCCCTCCTCACACAGACCGTGGAAAAGCCCCCGAGTGGGAGGGCTCGCTCTTCCTCCCAGGAGCTCTTGGACACGACGCCCAGACAGGGCGCGGGGAGCCGCCGCCTGCAAACACGGCTCCAGGCAGGACTCCACTCCGCAGGAGCCGCAGAGCAGAGGAGATGAGGGCAGCTTAGCTCCTGTGCAGAGACCTGAGCTGTTGTTGCTGTGGATGCTGTCTTTTCTGCACTCGGGGTAGGAGTGAATGTTGAGTTGCACTTAGAAATGAAGCAGAGCACTTCAACGGCACGGGTGTGTGTGTGTGTGCGCCCTGGTGATTCTGGGAGACAGATCGAACCTGGGCTAAAAGAGAGGGGGCTTAGCCCTCTTCCATTTGCTAGTTCAAAGTTGTACAACCCCTTTGTATCTGCTAGGCGGCGCAGTCGTCGTGCACAAAGAACACTTTGAAAAGCGTCAAAGGCAAGTCATTCCGAGTTGGTCGTTTGTGTTTTCCGTTCAGACGCGAAATGCTGACATGATCTCTCGGCTCCTCGGTTGTCATTTCTGCTCCGTAAAGGGATCACAGCACGCGTCGGCTTCCAGCATGCTGGGTCGGGACACGATGCCGGGGGTTGGAGAGAGCGATGTCTTCCTCGTTAGTATAGTGGCAAGTATCCCCGCCTGTCACGCGGGAGACCGGGGTTCGAGTCCCCGACGGGGAGTAGCTTTTCTTTCACCTCCTTAGAGAAATGACTGCCTTTCACTTCTCTGTTTTCTTTCACAGCGTCGTGCACCTTTTCATTGCTCTCGCTTTCAGAGCCTCCGCACGGCAGTCGACTCGACATCAGGAAGCACATTGAAGTGAAAGCAGGAAGCGCTGCGACATGCACTGTGCAGATCCCGCCACACTAAGAGGTGAGTGGGTCTGTTCGATGCACAAAGAACGCTTTGAGAAGCGTCAAAGGCAAGTCATTCCGAGTTGGTCGTTTGTGTTTTCCGTTCAGACGCGAAATGCTGAAATGATCTCTCGGCTCCTCGGTTGTCATTTCTGCTCCGTAAAGGAATCACAGCACGCGTCGGCTTCCAGCACGGTGGGTCGGGACACGATGCCGGGGGTCGGAGAGAGCGACATCTTCCTCGTTAGTATAGGACCTGTCACCTGTCCCCACCTGTCACGCGGGAGACTGGGGTGCATCAGGACGCGCCTTGAAGTGAAAGCAGGATGCGCTGTGACATGCACTGTGCAGATCCCGCCACACTAAGAGGTGGGTCCAGTGGGTCTGTTCGATCACAGCGCTAGGCGAATCCCCAATCCCCTTTTGTGCCTGGCGACAAAAGATGTCTGTTTCCGCCCGGTTTCGAACCGGGGACCTTTCGCGTGTGAGGCGAACGTGATAACCACTACACTACGGAAACGGTGGTAAGACGTGCCCAGCGGCCCAGTGCTGAGCTTCGCCAATGCGATTTAGCTGCTTCCAGTGCCTTTATTGGAGTGCGCTGATGGACCGTGCTCTCTCTCCAGAGACCAGCACGCCTGTCATGGACGGAGCAGGAATGGCGGCGCCACATTCTACAGCCCTCTCCACGCAATCGACGAAATCGGGCTACTGAAGTGGAGAAAATCGCCTCTCCAGAAAGTGCAAATATCATCTTGGAGACTATAAATCCTATTGCCGAAGGTCAGCCCTGTCTACCAGAGTAACCCTCCCACAGCGATGATCAGCTCGTCTCACACGCGAGAAGTTTCGGTTGGAAACAAGCGCCCCCTCTTCTCGCACGTTTTGCACGTTCGAGTAGTTTTAATGCGGCTCTTTCGTACACGGTGCTGATCTTTTGGAAAGCAGGAGGCAAAACCGAGTCGAACCGCCTGGGTGAAAACCAGGAACCCTAACCGCTAGACTATATGGCAGCGAACAACCATGCTGTTCACGGCATCAAGCAAGCAAACTACATAAATATGAGAAAACACGCAAGAGAGTTGTCACTCAGAGTGTCGAAGGGTCGATGTATACTGGGGCTCAGTTGAAATGCAACGTCAGGACTTTTCCGAATTATGTCACACGAAGAGAGCACAGCCCTTTCCGCCCTGCCGCGTGTGTCTCGGTAACTCGCTGTGATCGTATAGTGGTCAGTACTTTGCGTTGTGGCCGCAACAACCCCGGTTCGAATCCGGGTCACGGCAGAATAGGGGCGTCTGCTTTTACTACTCGCGCGAATGAAGGCAAAAAAAAGCCAATCGACGTGAACGAACGGCGCTTTACAGAGGAGTACTGCCTGACTGGATCGTTGATGAACGACAGAGGCCACTCCACTGCCCATGCAGGGGAAGCCAGTTACACCAAAGCAAACGCAGGAAAGTGCATTTCAAGCAGAGACCAGGAGGGACTTGTTTACACCGAGAGTGGGCGGAGAATGGAACAATGCGCCCAGCCCTGTTGCTGGAGCCGATTCTTGATGAGCTCTTAGGCTCACTAAGAGGCCCCCGCTGGATGCTAATCTTTCTGTTGTTCTTGCAGGTCCTGCGCTGCTTTTGAGCCGACAGAGCTCGACCTGGTCTGTCGGCACAGCCCAATTGCAAATGATCGGCTCCGCGTACAGAAGGAACGTGCGTTTGGTACAAGAGTGCACGAAGGCACCGGAAATACATTGGGAACAAATGACCGGTCGCTCAAGACCTCTGTGAAGTACAGGAGCGTGCAAAACGAGGCTGTTTCCGCCCGGTCTCGAACCGGGGACCTTTCGCGTGTTAGGCGAACGTGATAGCCGCTACACTACGGAAACCTGTAGGGACTGCTGCTGGTGTCTCGCTTGCGTTTCGGGCTGAGAAAGGGACGCGTCACTTTAGGCAGGTGGCGCTGGAGAGAGGAACAAAGGGCGCGATGAAACAAAATGCCGAAACCCGGGATCGAACCAGGGACCTTTAGATCTTCAGTCTAACGCTCTCCCAACTGAGCTATTTCGGCAGTGCGCAAAGCCCACAGCCACCTGCTCCAGCCTTCCTGTGTTGTGGCATGAGCGCACCAAGAGTAGCGGGAGAGTGTTGCAGGAACGTCACTCAGAAGGAAAGCCACCCAGCTGCGCCCTCTGAGCTCTGTCCAGCGCATCTTCCTCGCATGGACTCCTGCCTGCGACGGGCAGGAAACAATTAGCAAGAACAGAACGACACGCCATGAGTGTCTCATGACCGCACCTTAGGTTGTGACACGTCCAGGTGTGAGGGGTTGCCGGGCTACTTTGGAGCAGAGCTTGGGCGGAGGGGGGGCGGGAAAGCAGACAAAGAGGTGACACCTCAAGGTCTGCACGATCACAGCTCTCCGCCGCCCCAGGCTTCCGCTCGATAAGCTACTGGACACACCCGCCCCTCCTCACACAGACCGTGGAAAAGCCCCCGAGTGGGAGGGCTCGCTCTTCCTCCCAGGAGCTCTTGGACACGACGCCCAGACAGGGCGCGGGGAGCCGCCGCCTGCAAACACGGCTCCAGGCAGGACTCCACTCCGCAGGAGCCGCAGAGCAGAGGAGATGAGGGCAGCTTAGCTCCTGTGCAGAGACCTGAGCTGTTGTTGCTGTGGATGCTGTCTTTTCTGCACTCGGGGTAGGAGTGAATGTTGAGTTGCACTTAGAAATGAAGCAGAGCACTTCAACGGCACGGGTGTGTGTGTGTGTGCGCCCTGGTGATTCTGGGAGACAGATCGAACCTGGGCTAAAAGAGAGGGGGCTTAGCCCTCTTCCATTTGCTAGTTCAAAGTTGTACAACCCCTTTGTATCTGCTAGGCGGCGCAGTCGTCGTGCACAAAGAACACTTTGAAAAGCGTCAAAGGCAAGTCATTCCGAGTTGGTCGTTTGTGTTTTCCGTTCAGACGCGAAATGCTGACATGATCTCTCGGCTCCTCGGTTGTCATTTCTGCTCCGTAAAGGGATCACAGCACGCGTCGGCTTCCAGCATGCTGGGTCGGGACACGATGCCGGGGGTTGGAGAGAGCGATGTCTTCCTCGTTAGTATAGTGGCAAGTATCCCCGCCTGTCACGCGGGAGACCGGGGTTCGATTCCCCGACGGGCAGTAGCTTTTCTTTCACCTCCTTAGAGAAATGACTGCCTTTCACTTCTCTGTTTTCTTTCACAGCGTCGTGCACCTTTTCATTGCTCTCGCTTTCAGAGCCTCCGCACGGCAGTCGACTCGACATCAGGAAGCACATTGAAGTGAAAGCAGGAAGCGCTGCGACATGCACTGTGCAGATCCCGCCACACTAAGAGGTGAGTGGGTCTGTTCGATGCACAAAGAACGCTTTGAGAAGCGTCAAAGGCAAGTCATTCCGAGTTGGTCGTTTGTGTTTTCCGTTCAGACGCGAAATGCTGAAATGATCTCTCGGCTCCTCGGTTGTCATTTCTGCTCCGTAAAGGAATCACAGCACGCGTCGGCTTCCAGCACGGTGGGTCGGGACACGATGCCGGGGGTCGGAGAGAGCGATGTCTTCCTCGTTAGTATAGGACCTGTCACCTGTCCCCACCTGTCACGCGGGAGACTGGGGTGCATCAGGACGCGCCTTGAAGTGAAAGCAGGATGCGCTGTGCAGATCCCGCCACACTAAGAGGTGGGTCCAGTGGGTCTGTTCGATCACAGCGCTAGGCGAATCCCCAATCCCCTTTTGTGCCTGGCGACAAAAGATGTCTGTTTCCGCCCGGTTTCGAACCGGGGACCTTTCGCGTGTGAGGCGAACGTGATAACCACTACACTACGGAAACGGTGGTAAGACGTGCCCAGCGGCCCAGCGCTGAGCTTCGCCAATGCGATTTAGCTGCTTCCAGTGCCTTTATTGGAGTGCGCTGATGGACCGTGCTCTCTCTCCAGAGACCAGCACGCCTGTCATGGACGGAGCAGGAAAGGCGGCGCCACATTCTACAGCCCTCTCCACGCAATCGACGAAATCGGGCTACTGAAGTGGAGAAAATCGCCTCTCCAGAAAGTGCAAATATCATCTTGGAGACTATAAATCCTATTGCCGAAGGTCAGCCCTGTCTACCAGAGTAACCCTCCCACAGCGATGATCAGCTCGTCTCACACGCGAGAAGTTTCGGTTGGAAACAAGCGCCCCCTCTTCTCGCACGTTTTGCACGTTCGAGTAGTTTTAATGCGGCTCTTTCGTACACGGTGCTGATCTTTTGGAAAGCAGGAGGCAAAACCGAGTCGAACCGCCTGGGTGAAAACCAGGAACCCTAACCGCTAGACTATATGGCAGCGAACAACCATGCTGTTCACGGCATCAAGCAAGCAAACTACATAAATATGAGAAAACACGCAAGAGAGTTGTCACTCAGAGTGTCGAAGGGTCGATGTATACTGGGGCTCAGTTGAAATGCAACGTCAGGACTTTTCCGAATTATGTCACACGAAGAGAGCACAGCCCTTTCCGCCCTGCCGCGTGTGTCTTGGTAACTCGCTGTGATCGTATAGTGGTCAGTACTTTGCGTTGTGGCCGCAACAACCCCGGTTCGAATCCGGGTCACGGCAGAATAGGGGCGTCTGCTTTTACTACTCGCGCGAATGAAGGCAAAAAAAAAGCCAATCGACGTGAACGAACGGCGCTTTACAGAGGAGTACTGCCTGACTGGATCGTTGATGAACGACAGAGGCCACTCCGACCTCTTCTCGGTTTTCTTCAATGACTTACTAAGGATCTTCTTCACATTCGCCCATGCAGGGGAAGCCAGTTACACCAAAGCAAACGCAGGAAAGTGCATTTCAAGCAGAGACCAGGAGGGACTTGTTTACACCGAGAGTGGGCGGAGAATGGAACAATGCGCCCAGCCCTGTTGCTGGAGCCGATTCTTGATGAGCTCTTGGGCTCACTAAGAGGCCCCCGCTGGATGCTAATCTTTCTGTTGTTCTTGCAGGTCCTGCGCTGCTTTTGAGCCGACAGAGCTCGACCTGGTCTGTCGGCACAGCCCAATTGCAAATGATCGGCTCCGCGTACAGAAGGAACGTGCGTTTGGTACAAGAGTGCACGAAGGCACCGGAAATACATTGGGAACAAATGACCGGTCGCTCAAGACCTCTGTGAAGTACAGGAGCGTGCAAAACGAGGCTGTTTCCGCCCGGTCTCGAACCGGGGACCTTTCGCGTGTTAGGCGAACGTGATAGCCGCTACACTACGGAAACCTGTAGGGACTGCTGCTGGTGTCTCGCTTGCGTTTCGGGCTGAGAAAGGGACGCGTCACTTTAGGCAGGTGGCGCTGGAGAGAGGAACAAAGGGCGCGATGAAACAAAATGCCGAAACCCGGGATCGAACCAGGGACCTTTAGATCTTCAGTCTAACGCTCTCCCAACTGAGCTATTTCGGCAGTGCGCAAAGCCCACAGCCACCTGCTCCAGCCTTCCTGTGTTGTGGCATGAGCGCACCAAGAGTAGCGGGAGAGTGTTGCAGGAACGTCACTCAGAAGGAAAGCCACCCAGCTGCGCCCTCTGAGCTCTGTCCAGCGCATCTTCCTCGCATGGACTCCTGCCTGCGACGGGCAGGAAACAATTAGCAAGAACAGAACGACACCCCATGGGTGTCTCATGACCGCACCTTAGGTTGTGACACGTGCAGGTGTGAGGGGTTGCCGGGCTACTTTGGAGCAGAGCTTGGGCGGAGGGGGGGCGGGAAAGCAGACAAAGAGGTGACACCTCAAGGTCTGCACGATCACAGCTCTCCGCCGCCCCAGGCTTCCGCTCGATAAGCTACTGGACACACCCGCCCCTCCTCACACAGACCGTGGAAAAGCCCCCGAGTGGGAGGGCTCGCTCTTCCTCCCAGGAGCTCTTGGACACGACGCCCAGACAGGGCGCGGGGAGCCGCCGCCTGCAAACACGGCTCCAGGCAGGACTCCACTCCGCAGGAGCCGCAGAGCAGAGGAGATGAGGGCAGCTTAGCTCCTGTGCAGAGACCTGAGCTGTTGTTGCTGTGGATGCTGTCTTTTCTGCACTCGGGGTAGGAGTGAATGTTGAGTTGCACTTAGAAATGAAGCAGAGCACTTCAACGGCACGGGTGTGTGTGTGTGTGCGCCCTGGTGATTCTGGGAGACAGATCGAACCTGGGCTAAAAGAGAGGGGGCTTAGCCCTCTTCCATTTGCTAGTTCAAAGTTGTACAACCCCTTTGTATCTGCTAGGCGGCGCAGTCGTCGTGCACAAAGAACACTTTGAAAAGCGTCAAAGGCAAGTCATTCCGAGTTGGTCGTTTGTGTTTTCCGTTCAGACGCGAAATGCTGACATGATCTCTCGGCTCCTCGGTTGTCATTTCTGCTCCGTAAAGGGATCACAGCACGCGTCGGCTTCCAGCATGCTGGGTCGGGACACGATGCCGGGGGTTGGAGAGAGCGATGTCTTCCTCGTTAGTATAGTGGCAAGTATCCCCGCCTGTCACGCGGGAGACCGGGGTTCGATTCCCCGACGGGGAGTAGCTTTTCTTTCACCTCCTTAGAGAAATGACTGCCTTTCACTTCTCTGTTTTCTTTCACAGCGTCGTGCACCTTTTCATTGCTCTCGCTTTCAGAGCCTCCGCACGGCAGTCGACTCGACATCAGGAAGCACATTGAAGTGAAAGCAGGAAGCGCTGCGACATGCACTGTGCAGATCCCGCCACACTAAGAGGTGAGTGGGTCTGTTCGATGCACAAAGAACGCTTTGAGAAGCGTCAAAGGCAAGTCATTCCGAGTTGGTCGTTTGTGTTTTCCGTTCAGACGCGAAATGCTGAAATGATCTCTCGGCTCCTCGGTTGTCATTTCTGCTCCGTAAAGGAATCACAGCACGCGTCGGCTTCCAGCACGGTGGGTCGGGACACGATGCCGGGGGTCGGAGAGAGCGATGTCTTCCTCGTTAGTATAGGACCTGTCACCTGTCCCCACCTGTCACGCGGGAGACTGGGGTGCATCAGGACGCGCCTTGAAGTGAAAGCAGGATGCGCTGTGACATGCACTGTGCAGATCCCGCCACACTAAGAGGTGGGTCCAGTGGGTCTGTTCGATCACAGCGCTAGGCGAATCCCCAATCCCCTTTTGTGCCTGGCGACAAAAGATGTCTGTTTCCGCCCGGTTTCGAACCGGGGACCTTTCGCGTGTGAGGCGAACGTGATAACCACTACACTACGGAAACGGTGGTAAGACGTGCCCAGCGGCCCAGCGCTGAGCTTCGCCAATGCGATTTAGCTGCTTCCAGTGCCTTTATTGGAGTGCGCTGATGGACCGTGCTCTCTCTCCAGAGACCAGCACGCCTGTCATGGACGGAGCAGGAAAGGCGGCGCCACATTCTACAGCCCTCTCCACGCAATCGACGAAATCGGGCTACTGAAGTGGAGAAAATCGCCTCTCCAGAAAGTGCAAATATCATCTTGGAGACTATAAATCCTATTGCCGAAGGTCAGCCCTGTCTACCAGAGTAACCCTCCCACAGCGATGATCAGCTCGTCTCACACGCGAGAAGTTTCGGTTGGAAACAAGCGCCCCCTCTTCTCGCACGTTTTGCACGTTCGAGTAGTTTTAATGCGGCTCTTTCGTACACGGTGCTGATCTTTTGGAAAGCAGGAGGCAAAACCGAGTCGAACCGCCTGGGTGAAAACCAGGAACCCTAACCGCTAGACTATATGGCAGCGAACAACCATGCTGTTCACGGCATCAAGCAAGCAAACTACATAAATATGAGAAAACACGCAAGAGAGTTGTCACTCAGAGTGTCGAAGGGTCGATGTATACTGGGGCTCAGTTGAAATGCAACGTCAGGACTTTTCCGAATTATGTCACACGAAGAGAGCACAGCCCTTTCCGCCCTGCCGCGTGTGTCTCGGTAACTCGCTGTGATCGTATAGTGGTCAGTACTTTGCGTTGTGGCCGCAACAACCCCGGTTCGAATCCAGGTCACGGCAGAATAGGGGCGTCTGCTTTTACTACTCGCGCGAATGAAGGCAAAAAAAAGCCAATCGACGTGAACGAACGGCGCTTTACAGAGGAGTACTGCCTGACTGGATCGTTGATGAACGACAGAGGCCACTCCGACCTCTTCTCGGTTTTCTTCAATGACTTACTAAGGATCTTCTTCACATTCGCCCATGCAGGGGAAGTCAGTTACACCAAAGCAAACGCAGGAAAGTGCATTTCAAGCAGAGACCAGGAGGGACTTGTTTACACCGAGAGTGGGCGGAGAATGGAACAATGCGCCCAGCCCTGTTGCTGGAGCCGATTCTTGATGAGCTCTTGGGCTCACTAAGAGGCCCCCGCTGGATGCTAATCTTTCTGTTGTTCTTGCAGGTCCTGCGCTGCTTTTGAGCCGACAGAGCTCGACCTGGTCTGTCGGCACAGCCCAATTGCAAATGATCGGCTCCGCGTACAGAAGGAACGTGCGTTTGGTACAAGAGTGCACGAAGGCACCGGAAATACATTGGGAACAAATGACCGGTCGCTCAAGACCTCTGTGAAGTACAGGAGCGTGCAAAACGAGGCTGTTTCCGCCCGGTCTCGAACCGGGGACCTTTCGCGTGTTAGGCGAACGTGATAGCCGCTACACTACGGAAACCTGTAGGGACTGCTGCTGGTGTCTCGCTTGCGTTTCGGGCTGAGAAAGGGACGCGTCACTTTAGGCAGGTGGCGCTGGAGAGAGGAACAAAGGGCGCGATGAAACAAAATGCCGAAACCCGGGATCGAACCAGGGACCTTTAGATCTTCAGTCTAACGCTCTCCCAACTGAGCTATTTCGGCAGTGCGCAAAGCCCACAGCCACCTGCTCCAGCCTTCCTGTGTTGTGGCATGAGCGCACCAAGAGTAGCGGGAGAGTGTTGCAGGAACGTCACTCAGAAGGAAAGCCACCCAGCTGCGCCCTCTGAGCTCTGTCCAGCGCATCTTCCTCGCATGGACTCCTGCCTGCGACGGGCAGGAAACAATTAGCAAGAACAGAACGACACCCCATGGGTGTCTCATGACCGCACCTTAGGTTGTGACACGTGCAGGTGTGAGGGGTTGCCGGGCTACTTTGGAGCAGAGCTTGGGCGGAGGGGGGGCGGGAAAGCAGACAAAGAGGTGACACCTCAAGGTCTGCACGATCACAGCTCTCCGCCGCCCCAGGCTTCCGCTCGATAAGCTACTGGACACACCCGCCCCTCCTCACACAGACCGTGGAAAAGCCCCCGAGTGGGAGGGCTCGCTCTTCCTCCCAGGAGCTCTTGGACACGACGCCCAGACAGGGCGCGGGGAGCCGCCGCCTGCAAACACGGCTCCAGGCAGGACTCCACTCCGCAGGAGCCGCAGAGCAGAGGAGATGAGGGCAGCTTAGCTCCTGTGCAGAGACCTGAGCTGTTGTTGCTGTGGATGCTGTCTTTTCTGCACTCGGGGTAGGAGTGAATGTTGAGTTGCACTTAGAAATGAAGCAGAGCACTTCAACGGCACGGGTGTGTGTGTGTGTGCGCCCTGGTGATTCTGGGAGACAGATCGAACCTGGGCTAAAAGAGAGGGGGCTTAGCCCTCTTCCATTTGCTAGTTCAAAGTTGTACAACCCCTTTGTATCTGCTAGGCGGCGCAGTCGTCGTGCACAAAGAACACTTTGAAAAGCGTCAAAGGCAAGTCATTCCGAGTTGGTCGTTTGTGTTTTCCGTTCAGACGCGAAATGCTGACATGATCTCTCGGCTCCTCGGTTGTCATTTCTGCTCCGTAAAGGGATCACAGCACGCATCGGCTTCCAGCATGCTGGGTCGGGACACGATGCCGGGGGTTGGAGAGAGCGATGTCTTCCTCGTTAGTATAGTGGCAAGTATCCCTGCCTGTCACGCGGGAGACCAGGGTTCGATTCCCCGACGGGGAGTAGCTTTTCTTTCACCTCCTTAGAGAAATGACTGCCTTTCACTTCTCTGTTTTCTTTCACAGCGTCGTGCACCTTTTCATTGCTCTCGCTTTCAGAGCCTCCGCACGGCAGTCGACTCGACATCAGGAAGCACATTGAAGTGAAAGCAGGAAGCGCTGCGACATGCACTGTGCAGATCCCGCCACACTAAGAGGTGAGTGGGTCTGTTCGATGCACAAAGAACGCTTTGAGAAGCGTCAAAGGCAAGTCATTCCGAGTTGGTCGTTTGTGTTTTCCGTTCAGACGCGAAATGCTGAAATGATCTCTCGGCTCCTCGGTTGTCATTTCTGCTCCGTAAAGGAATCACAGCACGCGTCGGCTTCCAGCACGGTGGGTCGGGACACGATGCCGGGGGTCGGAGAGAGCGATGTCTTCCTCGTTAGTACAGGACCTGTCACCTGTCCCCACCTGTCACGCGGGAGACTTGGGTGCATCAGGACGCGCCTTGAAGTGAAAGCAGGATGCGCTGTGACATGCACTGTGCAGATCCCGCCACACTAAGAGGTGGGTCCAGTGGGTCTGTTCGATCACAGCGCTAGGCGAATCCCCAATCCCCTTTTGTGCCTGGCGACAAAAGATGTCTGTTTCCGCCCGGTTTCGAACCGGGGACCTTTCGCGTGTGAGGCGAACGTGATAACCACTACACTACGGAAACGGTGGTAAGACGTGCCCAGCGGCCCAGCGCTGAGCTTCGCCAATGCGATTTAGCTGCTTCCAGTGCCTTTATTGGAGTGCGCTGATGGACCGTGCTCTCTCTCCAGAGACCAGCACGCCTGTCATGGACGGAGCAGGAAAGGCGGCGCCACATTCTACAGCCCTCTCCACGCAATCGACGAAATCGGGCTACTGAAGTGGAGAAAATCGCCTCTCCAGAAAGTGCAAATATCATCTTGGAGACTATAAATCCTATTGCCGAAGGTCAGCCCTGTCTACCAGAGTAACCCTCCCACAGCGATGATCAGCTCGTCTCACACGCGAGAAGTTTCGGTTGGAAACAAGCGCCCCCTCTTCTCGCACGTTTTGCACATTCGAGTAGTTTTAATGCGGCTCTTTCGTACACGGTGCTGATCTTTTGGAAAGCAGGAGGCAAAACCGAGTCGAACCGCCTGGGTGAAAACCAGGAACCCTAACCGCTAGACTATATGGCAGCGAACAACCATGCTGTTCACGGCATCAAGCAAGCAAACTACATAAATATGAGAAAACACGCAAGAGAGTTGTCACTCAGAGTGTCGAAGGGTCGATGTATACTGGGGCTCAGTTGAAATGCAACGTCAGGACTTTTCCGAATTATGTCACACGAAGAGAGCACAGCCCTTTCCGCCCTGCCGCGTGTGTCTTGGTAACTCGCTGTGATCGTATAGTGGTCAGTACTTTGCGTTGTGGCCGCAACAACCCCGGTTCGAATCCGGGTCACGGCAGAATAGGGGCGTCTGCTTTTACTACTCGCGCGAATGAAGGCAAAAAAAAAGCCAATCGACGTGAACGAACGGCGCTTTACAGAGGAGTACTGCCTGACTGGATCGTTGATGAACGACAGAGGCCACTCCGACCTCTTCTCGGTTTTCTTCAATGACTTACTAAGGATCTTCTTCACATTCGCCCATGCAGGGGAAGCCAGTTACACCAAAGCAAACGCAGGAAAGTGCATTTCAAGCAGAGACCAGGAGGGACTTGTTTACACCGAGAGTGGGCGGAGAATGGAACAATGCGCCCAGCCCTGTTGCTGGAGCCGATTCTTGATGAGCTCTTGGGCTCACTAAGAGGCCCCCGCTGGATGCTAATCTTTCTGTTGTTCTTGCAGGTCCTGCGCTGCTTTTGAGCCGACAGAGCTCGACCTGGTCTGTCGGCACAGCCCAATTGCAAATGATCGGCTCCGCGTACAGAAGGAACGTGCGTTTGGTACAAGAGTGCACGAAGGCACCGGAAATACATTGGGAACAAATGACCGGTCGCTCAAGACCTCTGTGAAGTACAGGAGCGTGCAAAACGAGGCTGTTTCCGCCCGGTCTCGAACCGGGGACCTTTCGCGTGTTAGGCGAACGTGATAGCCGCTACACTACGGAAACCTGTAGGGACTGCTGCTGGTGTCTCGCTTGCGTTTCGGGCTGAGAAAGGGACGCGTCACTTTAGGCAGGTGGCGCTGGAGAGAGGAACAAAGGGCGCGATGAAACAAAATGCCGAAACCCGGGATCGAACCAGGGACCTTTAGATCTTCAGTCTAACGCTCTCCCAACTGAGCTATTTCGGCAGTGCGCAAAGCCCACAGCCACCTGCTCCAGCCTTCCTGTGTTGTGGCATGAGCGCACCAAGAGTAGCGGGAGAGTGTTGCAGGAACGTCACTCAGAAGGAAAGCCACCCAGCTGCGCCCTCTGAGCTCTGTCCAGCGCATCTTCCTCGCATGGACTCCTGCCTGCGACGGGCAGGAAACAATTAGCAAGAACAGAACGACACCCCATGGGTGTCTCATGACCGCACCTTAGGTTGTGACACGTGCAGGTGTGAGGGGTTGCCGGGCTACTTTGGAGCAGAGCTTGGGCGGAGGGGGGGCGGGAAAGCAGACAAAGAGGTGACACCTCAAGGTCTGCACGATCACAGCTCTCCGCCGCCCCAGGCTTCCGCTCGATAAGCTACTGGACACACCCGCCCCTCCTCACACAGACCGTGGAAAAGCCCCCGAGTGGGAGGGCTCGCTCTTCCTCCCAGGAGCTCTTGGACACGACGCCCAGACAGGGCGCGGGGAGCTGCCGCCTGCAAACA
The DNA here is from genome assembly GCF_040954835.1 of Lepisosteus oculatus. Taxonomy (NCBI): domain Eukaryota; kingdom Metazoa; phylum Chordata; class Actinopteri; order Semionotiformes; family Lepisosteidae; genus Lepisosteus; species Lepisosteus oculatus. The sequence continues at coordinate 55,264,561 of NC_090709.1, read as the reverse complement.
CGGCTCCAGGCAGGACTCCACTCCGCAGGAGCCGCAGAGCAGAGGAGATGAGGGCAGCTTAGCTCCTGTGCAGAGACCTGAGCTGTTGTTGCTGTGGATGCTGTCTTTTCTGCACTCGGGGTAGGAGTGAATGTTGAGTTGCACTTAGAAATGAAGCAGAGCACTTCAACGGCACGGGTGTGTGTGTGTGTGCGCCCTGGTGATTCTGGGAGACAGATCGAACCTGGGCTAAAAGAGAGGGGGCTTAGCCCTCTTCCATTTGCTAGTTCAAAGTTGTACAACCCCTTTGTATCTGCTAGGCGGCGCAGTCGTCGTGCACAAAGAACACTTTGAAAAGCGTCAAAGGCAAGTCATTCCGAGTTGGTCGTTTGTGTTTTCCGTTCAGACGCGAAATGCTGACATGATCTCTCGGCTCCTCGGTTGTCATTTCTGCTCCGTAAAGGGATCACAGCACGCGTCGGCTTCCAGCATGCTGGGTCGGGACACGATGCCGGGGGTTGGAGAGAGCGATGTCTTCCTCGTTAGTATAGTGGCAAGTATCCCCGCCTGTCACGCGGGAGACCGGGGTTCGATTCCCCGACGGGGAGTAGCTTTTCTTTCACCTCCTTAGAGAAATGACTGCCTTTCACTTCTCTGTTTTCTTTCACAGCGTCGTGCACCTTTTCATTGCTCTCGCTTTCAGAGCCTCCGCACGGCAGTCGACTCGACATCAGGAAGCACATTGAAGTGAAAGCAGGAAGCGCTGCGACATGCACTGTGCAGATCCCGCCACACTAAGAGGTGAGTGGGTCTGTTCGATGCACAAAGAACGCTTTGAGAAGCGTCAAAGGCAAGTCATTCCGAGTTGGTCGTTTGTGTTTTCCGTTCAGACGCGAAATGCTGAAATGATCTCTCGGCTCCTCGGTTGTCATTTCTGCTCCGTAAAGGAATCACAGCACGCGTCGGCTTCCAGCACGGTGGGTCGGGACACGATGCCGGGGGTCGGAGAGAGCGATGTCTTCCTCGTTAGTATAGGACCTGTCACCTGTCCCCACCTGTCACGCGGGAGACTGGGGTGCATCAGGACGCGCCTTGAAGTGAAAGCAGGATGCGCTGTGACATGCACTGTGCAGATCCCGCCACACTAAGAGGTGGGTCCAGTGGGTCTGTTCGATCACAGCGCTAGGCGAATCCCCAATCCCCTTTTGTGCCTGGCGACAAAAGATGTCTGTTTCCGCCCGGTTTCGAACCGGGGACCTTTCGCGTGTGAGGCGAACGTGATAACCACTACACTACGGAAACGGTGGTAAGACGTGCCCAGCGGCCCAGCGCTGAGCTTCGCCAATGCGATTTAGCTGCTTCCAGTGCCTTTATTGGAGTGCGCTGATGGACCGTGCTCTCTCTCCAGAGACCAGCACGCCTGTCATGGACGGAGCAGGAAAGGCGGCGCCACATTCTACAGCCCTCTCCACGCAATCGACGAAATCGGGCTACTGAAGTGGAGAAAATCGCCTCTCCAGAAAGTGCAAATATCATCTTGGAGACTATAAATCCTATTGCCGAAGGTCAGCCCTGTCTACCAGAGTAACCCTCCCACAGCGATGATCAGCTCGTCTCACACGCGAGAAGTTTCGGTTGGAAACAAGCGCCCCCTCTTCTCGCACGTTTTGCACGTTCGAGTAGTTTTAATGCGGCTCTTTCGTACACGGTGCTGATCTTTTGGAAAGCAGGAGGCAAAACCGAGTCGAACCGCCTGGGTGAAAACCAGGAACCCTAACCGCTAGACTATATGGCAGCGAACAACCATGCTGTTCACGGCATCAAGCAAGCAAACTACATAAATATGAGAAAACACGCAAGAGAGTTGTCACTCAGAGTGTCGAAGGGTCGATGTATACTGGGGCTCAGTTGAAATGCAACGTCAGGACTTTTCCGAATTATGTCACACGAAGAGAGCACAGCCCTTTCCGCCCTGCCGCGTGTGTCTCGGTAACTCGCTGTGATCGTATAGTGGTCAGTACTTTGCGTTGTGGCCGCAACAACCCCGGTTCGAATCCGGGTCACGGCAGAATAGGGGCGTCTGCTTTTACTACTCGCGCGAATGAAGGCAAAAAAAAGCCAATCGACGTGAACGAACGGCGCTTTACAGAGGAGTACTGCCTGACTGGATCGTTGATGAACGACAGAGGCCACTCCGACCTCTTCTCGGTTTTCTTCAATGACTTACTAAGGATCTTCTTCACATTCGCCCATGCAGGGGAAGTCAGTTACACCAAAGCAAACGCAGGAAAGTGCATTTCAAGCAGAGACCAGGAGGGACTTGTTTACACCGAGAGTGGGCGGAGAATGGAACAATGCGCCCAGCCCTGTTGCTGGAGCCGATTCTTGATGAGCTCTTGGGCTCACTAAGAGGCCCCCGCTGGATGCTAATCTTTCTGTTGTTCTTGCAGGTCCTGCGCTGCTTTTGAGCCGACAGAGCTCGACCTGGTCTGTCGGCACAGCCCAATTGCAAATGATCGGCTCCGCGTACAGAAGGAACGTGCGTTTGGTACAAGAGTGCACGAAGGCACCGGAAATACATTGGGAACAAATGACCGGTCGCTCAAGACCTCTGTGAAGTACAGGAGCGTGCAAAACGAGGCTGTTTCCGCCCGGTCTCGAACCGGGGACCTTTCGCGTGTTAGGCGAACGTGATAGCCGCTACACTACGGAAACCTGTAGGGACTGCTGCTGGTGTCTCGCTTGCGTTTCGGGCTGAGAAAGGGACGCGTCACTTTAGGCAGGTGGCGCTGGAGAGAGGAACAAAGGGCGCGATGAAACAAAATGCCGAAACCCGGGATCGAACCAGGGACCTTTAGATCTTCAGTCTAACGCTCTCCCAACTGAGCTATTTCGGCAGTGCGCAAAGCCCACAGCCACCTGCTCCAGCCTTCCTGTGTTGTGGCATGAGCGCACCAAGAGTAGCGGGAGAGTGTTGCAGGAACGTCACTCAGAAGGAAAGCCACCCAGCTGCGCCCTCTGAGCTCTGTCCAGCGCATCTTCCTCGCATGGACTCCTGCCTGCGACGGGCAGGAAACAATTAGCAAGAACAGAACGACACCCCATGGGTGTCTCATGACCGCACCTTAGGTTGTGACACGTGCAGGTGTGAGGGGTTGCCGGGCTACTTTGGAGCAGAGCTTGGGCGGAGGGGGGGCGGGAAAGCAGACAAAGAGGTGACACCTCAAGGTCTGCACGATCACAGCTCTCCGCCGCCCCAGGCTTCCGCTCGATAAGCTACTGGACACACCCGCCCCTCCTCACACAGACCGTGGAAAAGCCCCCGAGTGGGAGGGCTCGCTCTTCCTCCCAGGAGCTCTTGGACACGACGCCCAGACAGGGCGCGGGGAGCCGCCGCCTGCAAACACGGCTCCAGGCAGGACTCCACTCCGCAGGAGCCGCAGAGCAGAGGAGATGAGGGCAGCTTAGCTCCTGTGCAGAGACCTGAGCTGTTGTTGCTGTGGATGCTGTCTTTTCTGCACTCGGGGTAGGAGTGAATGTTGAGTTGCACTTAGAAATGAAGCAGAGCACTTCAACGGCACGGGTGTGTGTGTGTGTGCGCCCTGGTGATTCTGGGAGACAGATCGAACCTGGGCTAAAAGAGAGGGGGCTTAGCCCTCTTCCATTTGCTAGTTCAAAGTTGTACAACCCCTTTGTATCTGCTAGGCGGCGCAGTCGTCGTGCACAAAGAACACTTTGAAAAGCGTCAAAGGCAAGTCATTCCGAGTTGGTCGTTTGTGTTTTCCGTTCAGACGCGAAATGCTGACATGATCTCTCGGCTCCTCGGTTGTCATTTCTGCTCCGTAAAGGGATCACAGCACGCGTCGGCTTCCAGCATGCTGGGTCGGGACACGATGCCGGGGGTTGGAGAGAGCGATGTCTTCCTCGTTAGTATAGTGGCAAGTATCCCCGCCTGTCACGCGGGAGACCGGGGTTCGATTCCCCGACGGGGAGTAGCTTTTCTTTCACCTCCTTAGAGAAATGACTGCCTTTCACTTCTCTGTTTTCTTTCACAGCGTCGTGCACCTTTTCATTGCTCTCGCTTTCAGAGCCTCCGCACGGCAGTCGACTCGACATCAGGAAGCACATTGAAGTGAAAGCAGGAAGCGCTGCGACATGCACTGTGCAGATCCCGCCACACTAAGAGGTGAGTGGGTCTGTTCGATGCACAAAGAACGCTTTGAGAAGCGTCAAAGGCAAGTCATTCCGAGTTGGTCGTTTGTGTTTTCCGTTCAGACGCGAAATGCTGAAATGATCTCTCGGCTCCTCGGTTGTCATTTCTGCTCCGTAAAGGAATCACAGCACGCGTCGGCTTCCAGCACGGTGGGTCGGGACACGATGCCGGGGGTCGGAGAGAGCGATGTCTTCCTCGTTAGTATAGGACCTGTCACCTGTCCCCACCTGTCACGCGGGAGACTGGGGTGCATCAGGACGCGCCTTGAAGTGAAAGCAGGATGCGCTGTGACATGCACTGTGCAGATCCCGCCACACTAAGAGGTGGGTCCAGTGGGTCTGTTCGATCACAGCGCTAGGCGAATCCCCAATCCCCTTTTGTGCCTGGCGACAAAAGATGTCTGTTTCCGCCCGGTTTCGAACCGGGGACTTTTCGCGTGTGAGGCGAACGTGATAACCACTACACTACGGAAACGGTGGTAAGACGTGCCCAGCGGCCCAGCGCTAAGCTTCGCCACTGCGATTTAGCTGCTTCCAGTGCCTTTATTGGAGTGCGCTGATGGACCGTGCTCTCTCTCCAGAGACCAGTACGCCTGTCATGGACGGAGCAGGAAAGGCGGCGCCACATTCTACAGCCCTCTCCACGCAATCGACGAAATCGGGCTACTGAAGTGGAGAAAATCGCCTCTCCAGAAAGTGCAAATATCATCTTGGAGACTATAAATCCTATTGCCGAAGGTCAGCCCTGTCTACCAGAGTAACCCTCCCACAGCGATGATCAGCTCGTCTCACACGCGAGAAGTTTCGGTTGGAAACAAGCGCCCCCTCTTCTCGCACGTTTTGCACGTTCGAGTAGTTTTAATGCGGCTCTTTCGTACACGGTGCTGATCTTTTGGAAAGCAGGAGGCAAAACCGAGTCGAACCGCCTGGGTGAAAACCAGGAACCCTAACCGCTAGACTATATGGCAGCGAACAACCATGCTGTTCACGGCATCAAGCAAGCAAACTACATAAATATGAGAAAACACGCAAGAGAGTTGTCACTCAGAGTGTCGAAGGGTCGATGTATACTGGGGCTCAGTTGAAATGCAACGTCAGGACTTTTCCGAATTATGTCACACGAAGAGAGCACAGCCCTTTCCGCCCTGCCGCGTGTGTCTCGGTAACTCGCTGTGATCGTATAGTGGTCAGTACTTTGCGTTGTGGCCGCAACAACCCCGGTTCGAATCCGGGTCACGGCAGAATAGGGGCGTCTGCTTTTACTACTCGCGCGAATGAAGGCAAAAAAAAGCCAATCGACGTGAACGAACGGCGCTTTACAGAGGAGTACTGCCTGACTGGATCGTTGATGAACGACAGAGGCCACTCCGACCTCTTCTCGGTTTTCTTCAATGACTTACTAAGGATCTTCTTCACATTCGCCCATGCAGGGGAAGTCAGTTACACCAAAGCAAACGCAGGAAAGTGCATTTCAAGCAGAGACCAGGAGGGACTTGTTTACACCGAGAGTGGGCGGAGAATGGAACAATGCGCCCAGCCCTGTTGCTGGAGCCGATTCTTGATGAGCTCTTGGGCTCACTAAGAGGCCCCCGCTGGATGCTAATCTTTCTGTTGTTCTTGCAGGTCCTGCGCTGCTTTTGAGCCGACAGAGCTCGACCTGGTCTGTCGGCACAGCCCAATTGCAAATGATCGGCTCCGCGTACAGAAGGAACGTGCGTTTGGTACAAGAGTGCACGAAGGCACCGGAAATACATTGGGAACAAATGACCGGTCGCTCAAGACCTCTGTGAAGTACAGGAGCGTGCAAAACGAGGCTGTTTCCGCCCGGTCTCGAACCGGGGACCTTTCGCGTGTTAGGCGAACGTGATAGCCGCTACACTACGGAAACCTGTAGGGACTGCTGCTGGTGTCTCGCTTGCGTTTCGGGCTGAGAAAGGGACGCGTCACTTTAGGCAGGTGGCGCTGGAGAGAGGAACAAAGGGCGCGATGAAACAAAATGCCGAAACCCGGGATCGAACCAGGGACCTTTAGATCTTCAGTCTAACGCTCTCCCAACTGAGCTATTTCGGCAGTGCGCAAAGCCCACAGCCACCTGCTCCAGCCTTCCTGTGTTGTGGCATGAGCGCACCAAGAGTAGCGGGAGAGTGTTGCAGGAACGTCACTCAGAAGGAAAGCCACCCAGCTGCGCCCTCTGAGCTCTGTCCAGCGCATCTTCCTCGCATGGACTCCTGCCTGCGACGGGCAGGAAACAATTAGCAAGAACAGAACGACACGCCATGGGTGTCTCATGACCGCACCTTAGGTTGTGACACGTGCAGGTGTGAGGGGTTGCCGGGCTACTTTGGAGCAGAGCTTGGGCGGAGGGGGGGCGGGAAAGCAGACAAAGAGGTGACACCTCAAGGTCTGCACGATCACAGCTCTCCGCCGCCCCAGGGTTCCGCTCGATAAGCTACTGGACACACCCGCCCCTCCTCACACAGACCGTGGAAAAGCCCCCGAGTGGGAGGGCTCGCTCTTCCTCCCAGGAGCTCTTGGACACGACGCCCAGACAGGGCGCGGGGAGCCGCCGCCTGCAAACACGGCTCCAGGCAGGACTCCACTCCGCAGGAGCCGCAGAGCAGAGGAGATGAGGGCAGCTTAGCTCCTGTGCAGAGACCTGAGCTGTTGTTGCTGTGGATGCTGTCTTTTCTGCACTCGGGGTAGGAGTGAATGTTGAGTTGCACTTAGAAATGAAGCAGAGCACTTCAACGGCACGGGTGTGTGTGTGTGTGCGCCCTGGTGATTCTGGGAGACAGATCGAACCTGGGCTAAAAGAGAGGGGGCTTAGCCCTCTTCCATTTGCTAGTTCAAAGTTGTACAACCCCTTTGTATCTGCTAGGCGGCGCAGTCGTCGTGCACAAAGAACACTTTGAAAAGCGTCAAAGGCAAGTCATTCCGAGTTGGTCGTTTGTGTTTTCCGTTCAGACGCGAAATGCTGACATGATCTCTCGGCTCCTCGGTTGTCATTTCTGCTCCGTAAAGGGATCACAGCACGCGTCGGCTTCCAGCATGCTGGGTCGGGACACGATGCCGGGGGTTGGAGAGAGCGATGTCTTCCTCGTTAGTATAGTGGCAAGTATCCCCGCCTGTCACGCGGGAGACCGGGGTTCAATTCCCCGACGGGGAGTAGCTTTTCTTTCACCTCCTTAGAGAAATGACTGCCTTTCACTTCTCTGTTTTCTTTCACAGCGTCGTGCACCTTTTCATTGCTCTCGCTTTCAGAGCCTCCGCACGGCAGTCGACTCGACATCAGGAAGCACATTGAAGTGAAAGCAGGAAGCGCTGCGACATGCACTGTGCAGATCCCGCCACACTAAGAGGTGAGTGGGTCTGTTCGATGCACAAAGAACGCTTTGAGAAGCGTCAAAGGCAAGTCATTCCGAGTTGGTCGTTTGTGTTTTCCGTTCAGACGCGAAATGCTGAAATGATCTCTCGGCTCCTCGGTTGTCATTTCTGCTCCGTAAAGGAATCACAGCACGCGTCGGCTTCCAGCACGGTGGGTCGGGACACGATGCCGGGGGTCGGAGAGAGCGATGTCTTCCTCGTTAGTATAGGACCTGTCACCTGTCCCCACCTGTCACGCGGGAGACTGGGGTGCATCAGGACGCGCCTTGAAGTGAAAGCAGGATGCGCTGTGACATGCACTGTGCAGATCCCGCCACACTAAGAGGTGGGTCCAGTGGGTCTGTTCGATCACAGCGCTAGGCGAATCCCCAATCCCCTTTTGTGCCTGGCGACAAAAGATATCTGTTTCCGCCCGGTTTCGAACCGGGGACCTTTCGCGTGTGAGGCGAACGTGATAACCACTACACTACGGAAACGGTAGTAAGACGTGCCCAGCGGCCCAGCGCTGAGCTTCGCCAATGCGATTTAGCTGCTTCCAGTGCGTTTATTGGAGTGCGCTGATGGACCGTGCTCTCTCTCCAGAGACCAGCACGCCTGTCATGGACGGAGCAGGAAAGGCGGCGCCACATTCTACAGCCCTCTCCACGCAATCGACGAAATCGGGCTACTGAAGTGGAGAAAATCGCCTCTCCAGAAAGTGCAAATATCATCTTGGAGACTATAAATCCTATTGCCGAAGGTCAGCCCTGTCTACCAGAGTAACCCTCCCACAGCGATGATCAGCTCGTCTCACACGCGAGAAGTTTCGGTTGGAAACAAGCGCCCCCTCTTCTCGCACGTTTTGCACGTTCGAGTAGTTTTAATGCGGCTCTTTCGTACACGGTGCTGATCTTTTGGAAAGCAGGAGGCAAAACCGAGTCGAACCGCCTGGGTGAAAACCAGGAACCCTAACCGCTAGACTATATGGCAGCGAACAACCATGCTGTTCACGGCATCAAGCAAGCAAACTACATAAATATGAGAAAACACGCAAGAGAGTTGTCACTCAGAGTGTCGAAGGGTCGATGTATACTGGGGCTCAGTTGAAATGCAACGTCAGGACTTTTCCGAATTATGTCACACGAAGAGAGCACAGCCCTTTCCGCCCTGCCGCGTGTGTCTCGGTAACTCGCTGTGATCGTATAGTGGTCAGTACTTTGCGTTGTGGCCGCAACAACCCCGGTTCGAATCCGGGTCACGGCAGAATAGGGGCGTCTGCTTTTACTACTCGCGCGAATGAAGGCAAAAAAAAGCCAATCGACGTGAACGAACGGCGCTTTACAGAGGAGTACTGCCTGACTGGATCGTTGATGAACGACAGAGGCCACTCCGACCTCTTCTCGGTTTTCTTCAATGACTTACTAAGGATCTTCTTCACATTCGCCCATGCAGGGGAAGCCAGTTACACCAAAGCAAACGCAGGAAAGTGCATTTCAAGCAGAGACCAGGAGGGACTTGTTTACACCGAGAGTGGGCGGAGAATGGAACAATGCGCCCAGCCCTGTTGCTGGAGCCGATTCTTGATGAGCTCTTGGGCTCACTAAGAGGCCCCCGCTGGATGCTAATCTTTCTGTTGTTCTTGCAGGTCCTGCGCTGCTTTTGAGCCGACAGAGCTCGACCTGGTCTGTCGGCACAGCCCAATTGCAAATGATCGGCTCCGCGTACAGAAGGAACGTGCGTTTGGTACAAGAGTGCACGAAGGCACCGGAAATACATTGGGAACAAATGACCGGTCGCTCAAGACCTCTGTGAAGTACAGGAGCGTGCAAAACGAGGCTGTTTCCGCCCGGTCTCGAACCGGGGACCTTTCGCGTGTTAGGCGAACGTGATAGCCGCTACACTACGGAAACCTGTAGGGACTGCTGCTGGTGTCTCGCTTGCGTTTCGGGCTGAGAAAGGGACGCGTCACTTTAGGCAGGTGGCGCTGGAGAGAGGAACAAAGGGCGCGATGAAACAAAATGCCGAAACCCGGGATCGAACCAGGGACCTTTAGATCTTCAGTCTAACGCTCTCCCAACTGAGCTATTTCGGCAGTGCGCAAAGCCCACAGCCACCTGCTCCAGCCTTCCTGTGTTGTGGCATGAGCGCACCAAGAGTAGCGGGAGAGTGTTGCAGGAACGTCACTCAGAAGGAAAGCCACCCAGCTGCGCCCTCTGAGCTCTGTCCAGCGCATCTTCCTCGCATGGACTCCTGCCTGCGACGGGCAGGAAACAATTAGCAAGAACAGAACGACACGCCATGGGTGTCTCATGACCGCACCTTAGGTTGTGACACGTGCAGGTGTGAGGGGTTGCCGGGCTACTTTGGAGCAGAGCTTGGGCGGAGGGGGGGCGGGAAAGCAGACAAAGAGGTGACACCTCAAGGTCTGCACGATCACAGCTCTCCGCCGCCCCAGGGTTCCGCTCGATAAGCTACTGGACACACCCGCCCCTCCTCACACAGACCGTGGAAAAGCCCCCGAGTGGGAGGGCTCGCTCTTCCTCCCAGGAGCTCTTGGACACGACGCCCAGACAGGGCGCGGGGAGCCGCCGCCTGCAAACACGGCTCCAGGCAGGACTCCACTCCGCAGGAGCCGCAGAGCAGAGGAGATGAGGGCAGCTTAGCTCCTGTGCAGAGACCTGAGCTGTTGTTGCTGTGGATGCTGTCTTTTCTGCACTCGGGGTAGGAGTGAATGTTGAGTTGCACTTAGAAATGAAGCAGAGCACTTCAACGGCACGGGTGTGTGTGTGTGTGCGCCCTGGTGATTCTGGGAGACAGATCGAACCTGGGCTAAAAGAGAGGGGGCTTAGCCCTCTTCCATTTGCTAGTTCAAAGTTGTACAACCCCTTTGTATCTGCTAGGCGGCGCAGTCGTCGTGCACAAAGAACACTTTGAAAAGCGTCAAAGGCAAGTCATTCCGAGTTGGTCGTTTGTGTTTTCCGTTCAGACGCGAAATGCTGACATGATCTCTCGGCTCCTCGGTTGTCATTTCTGCTCCGTAAAGGGATCACAGCACGCGTCGGCTTCCAGCATGCTGGGTCGGGACACGATGCCGGGGGTTGGAGAGAGCGATGTCTTCCTCGTTAGTATAGTGGCAAGTATCCCCGCCTGTCACGCGGGAGACCGGGGTTCAATTCCCCGACGGGGAGTAGCTTTTCTTTCACCTCCTTAGAGAAATGACTGCCTTTCACTTCTCTGTTTTCTTTCACAGCGTCGTGCACCTTTTCATTGCTCTCGCTTTCAGAGCCTCCGCACGGCAGTCGACTCGACATCAGGAAGCACATTGAAGTGAAAGCAGGAAGCGCTGCGACATGCACTGTGCAGATCCCGCCACACTAAGAGGTGAGTGGGTCTGTTCGATGCACAAAGAACGCTTTGAGAAGCGTCAAAGGCAAGTCATTCCGAGTTGGTCGTTTGTGTTTTCCGTTCAGACGCGAAATGCTGAAATGATCTCTCGGCTCCTCGGTTGTCATTTCTGCTCCGTAAAGGAATCACAGCACGCGTCGGCTTCCAGCACGGTGGGTCGGGACACGATGCCGGGGGTCGGAGAGAGCGATGTCTTCCTCGTTAGTATAGGACCTGTCACCTGTCCCCACCTGTCACGCGGGAGACTGGGGTGCATCAGGACGCGCCTTGAAGTGAAAGCAGGATGCGCTGTGACATGCACTGTGCAGATCCCGCCACACTAAGAGGTGGGTCCAGTGGGTCTGTTCGATCACAGCGCTAGGCGAATCCCCAATCCCCTTTTGTGCCTGGCGACAAAAGATATCTGTTTCCGCCCGGTTTCGAACCGGGGACCTTTCGCGTGTGAGGCGAACGTGATAACCACTACACTACGGAAACGGTAGTAAGACGTGCCCAGCGGCCCAGCGCTGAGCTTCGCCAATGCGATTTAGCTGCTTCCAGTGCGTTTATTGGAGTGCGCTGATGGACCGTGCTCTCTCTCCAGAGACCAGCACGCCTGTCATGGACGGAGCAGGAAAGGCGGCGCCACATTCTACAGCCCTCTCCACGCAATCGACGAAATCGGGCTACTGAAGTGGAGAAAATCGCCTCTCCAGAAAGTGCAAATATCATCTTGGAGACTATAAATCCTATTGCCGAAGGTCAGCCCTGTCTACCAGAGTAACCCTCCCACAGCGATGATCAGCTCGTCTCACACGCGAGAAGTTTCGGTTGGAAACAAGCGCCCCCTCTTCTCGCACGTTTTGCACGTTCGAGTAGTTTTAATGCGGCTCTTTCGTACACGGTGCTGATCTTTTGGAAAGCAGGAGGCAAAACCGAGTCGAACCGCCTGGGTGAAAACCAGGAACCCTAACCGCTAGACTATATGGCAGCGAACAACCATGCTGTTCACGGCATCAAGCAAGCAAACTACATAAATATGAGAAAACACGCAAGAGAGTTGTCACTCAGAGTGTCGAAGGGTCGATGTATACTGGGGCTCAGTTGAAATGCAACGTCAGGACTTTTCCGAATTATGTCACACGAAGAGAGCACAGCCCTTTCCGCCCTGCCGCGTGTGTCTCGGTAACTCGCTGTGATCGTATAGTGGTCAGTACTTTGCGTTGTGGCCGCAACAACCCCGGTTCGAATCCGGGTCACGGCAGAATAGGGGCGTCTGCTTTTACTACTCGCGCGAATGAAGGCAAAAAAAAGCCAATCGACGTGAACGAACGGCGCTTTACAGAGGAGTACTGCCTGACTGGATCGTTGATGAACGACAGAGGCCACTCCGACCTCTTCTCGGTTTTCTTCAATGACTTACTAAGGATCTTCTTCACATTCGCCCATGCAGGGGAAGCCAGTTACACCAAAGCAAACGCAGGAAAGTGCATTTCAAGCAGAGACCAGGAGGGACTTGTTTACACCGAGAGTGGGCGGAGAATGGAACAATGCGCCCAGCCCTGTTGCTGGAGCCGATTCTTGATGAGCTCTTGGGCTCACTAAGAGGCCCCCGCTGGATGCTAATCTTTCTGTTGTTCTTGCAGGTCCTGCGCTGCTTTTGAGCCGACAGAGCTCGACCTGGTCTGCCGGCACAGCCCAATTGCAAATGATCGGCTCCGCGTACAGAAGGAACGTGCGTTTGGTACAAGAGTGCACGAAGGCACCGGAAATACATTGGGAACAAATGACCGGTCGCTCAAGACCTCTGTGAAGTACAGGAGCGTGCAAAACGAGGCTGTTTCCGCCCGGTCTCGAACCGGGGACCTTTCGCGTGTTAGGCGAACGTGATAGCCGCTACACTACGGAAACCTGTAGGGACTGCTGCTGGTGTCTCGCTTGCGTTTCGGGCTGAGAAAGGGACGCGTCACTTTAGGAAGGGGGCGCTGGAGAGAGGAACAAAGGGCGCGATGAAACAAAATGCCGAAACCCGGGATCGAACCAGGGACCTTTAGATCTTCAGTCTAACGCTCTCCCAACTGAGCTATTTCGGCAGTGCGCAAAGCCCACAGCCACCTGCTCCAGCCTTCCTGTGTTGTGGCATGAGCGCACCAAGAGTAGCGGGAGAGTGTTGCAGGAACGTCACTCAGAAGGAAAGCCACCCAGCTGCGCCCTCTGAGCTCTGTCCAGCGCATCTTCCTCGCATGGACTCCTGCCTGCGACGGGCAGGAAACAATTAGCAAGAACAGAACGACACCCCATGGGTGTCTCATGACCGCACCTTAGGTTGTGACACGTGCAGGTGTGAGGGGTTGCCGGGCTACTTTGGAGCAGAGCTTGGGCGGAGGGGGGGCGGGAAAGCAGACAAAGAGGTGACACCTCAAGGTCTGCACGATCACAGCTCTCCGCCGCCCCAGGCTTCCGCTCGATAAGCTACTGGACACACCCGCCCCTCCTCACACAGACCGTGGAAAAGCCCCCGAGTGGGAGGGCTCGCTCTTCCTCCCAGGAGCTCTTGGACACGACGCCCAGACAGGGCGCGGGGAGCCGCCGCCTGCAAACACGGCTCCAGGCAGGACTCCACTCCGCAGGAGCCGCAGAGCAGAGGAGATGAGGGCAGCTTAGCTCCTGTGCAGAGACCTGAGCTGTTGTTGCTGTGGATGCTGTCTTTTCTGCACTCGGGGTAGGAGTGAATGTTGAGTTGCACTTAGAAATGAAGCAGAGCACTTCAACGGCACGGGTGTGTGTGTGTGTGCGCCCTGGTGATTCTGGGAGACAGATCGAACCTGGGCTAAAAGAGAGGGGGCTTAGCCCTCTTCCATTTGCTAGTTCAAAGTTGTACAACCCCTTTGTATCTGCTAGGCGGCGCAGTCGTCGTGCACAAAGAACACTTTGAAAAGCGTCAAAGGCAAGTCATTCCGAGTTGGTCGTTTGTGTTTTCCGTTCAGACGCGAAATGCTGACATGATCTCTCGGCTCCTCGGTTGTCATTTCTGCTCCGTAAAGGGATCACAGCACGCTTCGGCTTCCAGCATGCTGGGTCGGGACACGATGCCGGGGGTTGGAGAGAGCGATGTCTTCCTCGTTAGTATAGTGGCAAGTATCCCCGCCTGTCACGCGGGAGACCGGGGTTCGATTCCCCGACAGGGAGTAGCTTTTCTTTCACCTCCTTAGAGAAATGACTGCCTTTCACTTCTCTGTTTTCTTTCACAGCGTCGTGCACCTTTTCATTGCTCTCGCTTTCAGAGCCTCCGCACGGCAGTCGACTCGACATCAGGAAGCACATTGAAGTGAAAGCAGGAAGCGCTGCGACATGCACTGTGCAGATCCCGCCACACTAAGAGGTGAGTGGGTCTGTTCGATGCACAAAGAACGCTTTGAGAAGCGTCAAAGGCAAGTCATTCCGAGTTGGTCGTTTGTGTTTTCCGTTCAGACGCGAAATGCTGAAATGATCTCTCGGCTCCTCGGTTGTCATTTCTGCTCCGTAAAGGAATCACAGCACGCGTCGGCTTCCAGCACGGTGGGTCGGGACACGATGCCGGGGGTCGGAGAGAGCGATGTCTTCCTCGTTAGTATAGGACCTGTCACCTGTCCCCACCTGTCACGCGGGAGACTGGGGTGCATCAGGACGCGCCTTGAAGTGAAAGCAGGATGCGCTGTGACATGCACTGTGCAGATCCCGCCACACTAAGAGGTGGGTCCAGTGGGTCTGTTCGATCACAGCGCTAGGCGAATCCCCAATCCCCTTTTGTGCCTGGCGACAAAAGATGTCTGTTTCCGCCCGGTTTCAAACCGGGGACCTTTCGCGTGTGAGGCGAACGTGATAACCACTACACTACGGAAACGGTGGTAAGACGTGCCCAGCGGCCCAGCGCTGAGCTTCGCCAATGCGATTCAGCTGCTTCCAGTGCCTTTATTGGAGTGCGCTGATGGACCGTGCTCTCTCTCCAGAGACCAGCACGCCTGTCATGGACGGAGCAGGAAAGGCGGCGCCACATTCTACAGCCCTCTCCACGCAATCGACGAAATCGGGCTACTGAAGTGGAGAAAATCGCCTCTCCAGAAAGTGCAAATATCATCTTGGAGACTATAAATCCTATTGCCGAAGGTCAGCCCTGTCTACCAGAGTAACCCTCCCACAGCGATGATCAGCTCGTCTCACACGCGAGAAGTTTCGGTTGGAAACAAGCGCCCCCTCTTCTCGCACGTTTTGCACGTTCGAGTAGTTTTAATGCGGCTCTTTCGTACACGGTGCTGATCTTTTGGAAAGCAGGAGGCAAAACCGAGTCGAACCGCCTGGGTGAAAACCAGGAACCCTAACCGCTAGACTATATGGCAGCGAACAACCATGCTGTTCACGGCATCAAGCAAGCAAACTACATAAATATGAGAAAACACGCAAGAGAGTTGTCACTCAGAGTGTCGAAGGGTCGATGTATACTGGGGCTCAGTTGAAATGCAACGTCAGGACTTTTCCGAATTATGTCACACGAAGAGAGCACAGCCCTTTCCGCCCTGCCGCGTGTGTCTCGGTAACTCGCTGTGATCGTATAGTGGTCAGTACTTTGCGTTGTGGCCGCAACAACCCCGGTTCGAATCCGGGTCACGGCAGAATAGGGGCGTCTGCTTTTACTACTCGCACGAATGAAGGCAAAAAAAAGCCAATCGACGTGAACGAACGGCGCTTTACAGAGGAGTACTGCCTGACTGGATCGTTGATGAACGACAGAGGCCACTCCGACCTCTTCTCGGTTTTCTTCAATGACTTACTAAGGATCTTCTTCACATTCGCCCATGCAGGGGAAGCCAGTTACACCAAAGCAAACGCAGGAAAGTGCATTTCAAGCAGAGACCAGGAGGGACTTGTTTACACCGAGAGTGGGCGGAGAATGGAAAAATGCGCCCAGCCCTGTTGCTGGAGCCGATTCTTGATGAGCTCTTGGGCTCACTAAGAGGCCCCCGCTGGATGCTAATCTTTCTGTTGTTCTTGCAGGTCCTGCGCTGCTTTTGAGCCGACAGAGCTCGACCTGGTCTGTCGGCACAGCCCAATTGCAAATGATCGGCTCCGCGTACAGAAGGAACGTGCGTTTGGTACAAGAGTGCACGAAGGCACCGGAAATACATTGGGAACAAATGACCGATCGCTCAAGACCTCTGTGAAGTACAGGAGCGTGCAAAACGAGGCTGTTTCCGCCCGGTCTCGAACCGGGGACCTTTCGCGTGTTAGGCGAACGTGATAGCCGCTACACTACGGAAACCTGTAGGGACTGCTGCTGGTGTCTCGCTTGCGTTTCGGGCTGAGAAAGGGACGCGTCACTTTAGGCAGGTGGCGCTGGAGAGAGGAACAAAGGGCGCGATGAAACAAAATGCCGAAACCCGGGATCGAACCAGGGACCTTTAGATCTTCAGTCTAACGCTCTCCCAACTGAGCTATTTCGGCAGTGCGCAAAGCCCACAGCCACCTGCTCCAGCCTTCCTGTGTTGTGGCATGAGCGCACCAAGAGTAGCGGGAGAGTGTTGCAGGAACGTCACTCAGAAGGAAAGCCACCCAGCTGCGCCCTCTGAGCTCTGTCCAGCGCATCTTCCTCGCATGGACTCCTGCCTGCGACGGGCAGGAAACAATTAGCAAGAACAGAACGACACGCCATGGGTGTCTCATGACCGCACCTTAGGTTGTGACACGTGCAGGTGTGAGGGGTTGCCGGGCTACTTTGGAGCAGAGCTTGGGCGGAGGGGGGGCGGGAAAGCAGACAAAGAGGTGACACCTCAAGGTCTGCACGATCACAGCTCTCCGCCGCCCCAGGCTTCCGCTCGATAAGCTACTGGACACACCCGCCCCTCCTCACACAGACCGTGGAAAAGCCCCCGAGTGGGAGGGCTCGCTCTTCCTCCCAGGAGCTCTTGGACACGACGCCCAGACAGGGCGCGGGGAGCCGCCGCCTGCAAACACGGCTCCAGGCAGGACTCCACTCCGCAGGAGCCGCAGAGCAGAGGAGATGAGGGCAGCTTAGCTCCTGTGCAGAGACCTGAGCTGTTGTTGCTGTGGATGCTGTCTTTTCTGCACTCGGGGTAGGAGTGAATGTTGAGTTGCACTTAGAAATGAAGCAGAGCACTTCAACGGCACGGGTGTGTGTGTGTGTGCGCCCTGGTGATTCTGGGAGACAGATCGAACCTGGGCTAAAAGAGAGGGGGCTTAGCCCTCTTCCATTTGCTAGTTCAAAGTTGTACAACCCCTTTGTATCTGCTAGGCGGCGCAGTCGTCGTGCACAAAGAACACTTTGAAAAGCGTCAAAGGCAAGTCATTCCGAGTTGGTCGTTTGTGTTTTCCGTTCAGACGCGAAATGCTGACATGATCTCTCGGCTCCTCGGTTGTCATTTCTGCTCCGTAAAGGGATCACAGCACGCGTCGGCTTCCAGCATGCTGGGTCGGGACACGATGCCGGGGGTTGGAGAGAGCGATGTCTTCCTCGTTAGTATAGTGGCAAGTATCCCCGCCTGTCACGCGGGAGACCGGGGTTCGATTCCCCGACGGGGAGTAGCTTTTCTTTCACCTCCTTAGAGAAATGACTGCCTTTCACTTCTCTGTTTTCTTTCACAGCGTCGTGCACCTTTTCATTGCTCTCGCTTTCAGAGCCTCCGCACGGCAGTCGACTCGACATCAGGAAGCACATTGAAGTGAAAGCAGGAAGCGCTGCGACATGCACTGTGCAGATCCCGCCACACTAAGAGGTGAGTGGGTCTGTTCGATGCACAAAGAACGCTTTGAGAAGCGTCAAAGGCAAGTCATTCCGAGTTGGTCGTTTGTGTTTTCCGTTCAGACGCGAAATGCTGAAATGATCTCTCGGCTCCTCGGTTGTCATTTCTGCTCCGTAAAGGAATCACAGCACGCGTCGGCTTCCAGCACGGTGGGTCGGGACACGATGCCGGGGGTCGGAGAGAGCGATGTCTTCCTCGTTAGTATAGGACCTGTCACCTGTCCCCACCTGTCACGCGGGAGACTGGGGTGCATCAGGACGCGCCTTGAAGTGAAAGCAGGATGCGCTGTGACATGCACTGTGCAGATCCCGCCACACTAAGAGGTGGGTCCAGTGGGTCTGTTCGATCACAGCGCTAGGCGAATCCCCAATCCCCTTTTGTGCCTGGCGACAAAAGATGTCTGTTTCCGCCCGGTTTCGAACCGGGGACCTTTCGCGTGTGAGGCGAACGTGATAACCACTACACTACGGAAACGGTGGTAAGACGTGCCCAGCGGCCCAGTGCTGAGCTTCGCCAATGCGATTTAGCTGCTTCCAGTGCCTTTATTGGAGTGCGCTGATGGACCGTGCTCTCTCTCCAGAGACCAGCACGCCTGTCATGGACGGAGCAGGAAAGGCGGCGCCACATTCTACAGCCCTCTCCACGCAATCGACGAAATCGGGCTACTGAAGTGGAGAAAATCGCCTCTCCAGAAAGTGCAAATATCATCTTGGAGACTATAAATCCTATTGCCGAAGGTCAGCCCTGTCTACCAGAGTAACCCTCCCACAGCGATGATCAGCTCGTCTCACACGCGAGAAGTTTCGGTTGGAAACAAGCGCCCCCCTCTTCTCGCACGTTTTGCACGTTCGAGTAGTTTTAATGCGGCTCTTTCGTACACGGTGCTGATCTTTTGGAAAGCAGGAGGCAAAACCGAGTCGAACCGCCTGGGTGAAAACCAGGAACCCTAACCGCTAGACTATATGGCAGCGAACAACCATGCTGTTCACGGCATCAAGCAAGCAAACTACATAAATATGAGAAAACACGCAAGAGAGTTGTCACTCAGAGTGTCGAAGGGTCGATGTATACTGGGGCTCAGTTGAAATGCAACGTCAGGACTTTTCCGAATTATGTCACACGAAGAGAGCACAGCCCTTTCCGCCCTGCCGCGTGTGTCTCGGTAACTCGCTGTGATCGTATAGTAGTCAGTACTTTGCGTTGTGGCCGCAACAACCCCGGTTCGAATCCGGGTCACGGCAGAATAGGGGCGTCTGCTTTTACTACTCGCACGAATGAAGGCAAAAAAAAGCCAATCGACGTGAACGAACGGCGCTTTACAGAGGAGTACTGCCTGACTGGATCGTTGATGAACGACAGAGGCCACTCCGACCTCTTCTCGGTTTTCTTCAATGACTTACTAAGGATCTTCTTCACATTCGCCCATGCAGGGGAAGCCAGTTACACCAAAGCAAACGCAGGAAAGTGCATTTCAAGCAGAGACCAGGAGGGACTTGTTTACACCGAGAGTGGGCGGAGAATGGAACAATGCGCCCAGCCCTGTTGCTGGAGCCGATTCTTGATGAGCTCTTGGGCTCACTAAGAGGCCCCCGCTGGATGCTAATCTTTCTGTTGTTCTTGCAGGTCCTGCGCTGCTTTTGAGCCGACAGAGCTCGACCTGGTCTGTCGGCACAGCCCAATTACAAATGATCGGCTCCGCGTACAGAAGGAACGTGCGTTTGGTACAAGAGTGCACGAAGGCACCGGAAATACATTGGGAACAAATGACCGGTCGCTCAAGACCTCTGTGAAGTACAGGAGCGTGCAAAACGAGGCTGTTTCCGCCCGGTCTCGAACCGGGGACCTTTCGCGTGTTAGGCGAACGTGATAGCCGCTACACTACGGAAACCTGAAGGGATTGCTGCTGGTGTCTCGCTTGCGTTTCGGGCTGAGAAAGGGACGCGTCACTTTAGGCAGGTGGCGCTGGAGAGAGGAACAAAGGGCGCGATGAAACAAAATGCCGAAACCCGGGATCGAACCAGGGACCTTTAGATCTTCAGTCTAACGCTCTCCCAACTGAGCTATTTCGGCAGTGCGCAAAGCCCACAGCCACCTGCTCCAGCCTTCCTGTGTTGTGGCATGAGCGCACCAAGAGTAGCGGGAGAGTGTTGCAGGAACGTCACTCAGAAGGAAAGCCACCCAGCTGCGCCCTCTGAGCTCTGTCCAGCGCATCTTCCTCGCATGGACTCCTGCCTGCGACGGGCAGGAAACAATTAGCAAGAACAGAACGACACCCCATGGGTGTCTCATGACCGCACCTTAGGTTGTGACACGTGCAGGTGTGAGGGGTTGCCGGGCTACTTTGGAGCAGAGCTTGGGCGGAGGGGGGGCGGGAAAGCAGACAAAGAGGTGACACCTCAAGGTCTGCACGATCACAGCTCTCCGCCGCCCCAGGCTTCCGCTCGATAAGCTACTGGACACACCCGCCCCTCCTCACACAGACCGTGGAAAAGCCCCCGAGTGGGAGGGCTCGCTCTTCCTCCCAGGAGCTCTTGGACACGACGCCCAGACAGGGCGCGGGGAGCCGCCGCCTGCAAACACGGCTCCAGGCAGGACTCCACTCCGCAGGAGCCGCAGAGCAGAGGAGATGAGGGCAGCTTAGCTCCTGTGCAGAGACCTGAGCTGTTGTTGCTGTGGATGCTGTCTTTTCTGCACTCGGGGTAGGAGTGAATGTTGAGTTGCACTTAGAAATGAAGCAGAGCACTTCAACGGCACGGGTGTGTGTGTGTGTGCGCCCTGGTGATTCTGGGAGACAGATCGAACCTGGGCTAAAAGAGAGGGGGCTTAGCCCTCTTCCATTTGCTAGTTCAAAGTTGTACAACCCCTTTGTATCTGCTAGGCGGCGCAGTCGTCGTGCACAAAGAACACTTTGAAAAGCGTCAAAGGCAAGTCATTCCGAGTTGGTCGTTTGTGTTTTCCGTTCAGACGCGAAATGCTGACATGATCTCTCGGCTCCTCGGTTGTCATTTCTGCTCCGTAAAGGGATCACAGCACGCGTCGGCTTCCAGCATGCTGGGTCGGGACACGATGCCGGGGGTTGGAGAAAGCGATGTCTTCCTCGTTAGTATAGTGGCAAGTATCCCCGCCTGTCACGCGGGAGACCGGGGTTCGATTCCCCGACGGGGAGTAGCTTTTCTTTCACCTCCTTAGAGAAATGACTGCCTTTCACTTCTCTGTTTTCTTTCACAGCGTCGTGCACCTTTTCATTGCTCTCGCTTTCAGAGCCTCCGCACGGCAGTCGACTCGACATCAGGAAGCACATTGAAGTGAAAGCAGGAAGCGCTGCGACATGCACTGTGCAGATCCCGCCACACTAAGAGGTGAGTGGGTCTGTTCGATGCACAAAGAACGCTTTGAGAAGCGTCAAAGGCAAGTCATTCCGAGTTGGTCGTTTGTGTTTTCCGTTCAGACGCGAAATGCTGAAATGATCTCTCGGCTCCTCGGTTGTCATTTCTGCTCCGTAAAGGAATCACAGCACGCGTCGGCTTCCAGCACGGTGGGTCGGGACACGATGCCGGGGGTCGGAGAGAGCGATGTCTTCCTCGTTAGTATAGGACCTGTCACCTGTCCCCACCTGTCACGCGGGAGACTGGGGTGCATCAGGACGCGCCTTGAAGTGAAAGCAGGATGCGCTGTGACATGCACTGTGCAGATCCCGCCACACTAAGAGGTGGGTCCAGTGGGTCTGTTCGATCACAGCGCTAGGCGAATCCCCAATCCCCTTTTGTGCCTGGCGACAAAAGATGTCTGTTTCCGCCCGGTTTCGAACCGGGGACCTTTCGCGTGTGAGGCGAACGTGATAACCACTACACTACGGAAACGGTGGTAAGACGTGCCCAGCGGCCCAGCGCTGAGCTTCGCCAATGCGATTTAGCTGCTTCCAGTGCCTTTATTGGAGTGCGCTGATGGACCGTGCTCTCTCTCCAGAGACCAGCACGCCTGTCATGGACGGAGCAGGAAAGGCGGCGCCACATTCTACAGCCCTCTCCACGCAATCGACGAAATCGGGCTACTGAAGTGGAGAAAATCGCCTCTCCAGAAAGTGCAAATATCATCTTGGAGACTATAAATCCTATTGCCGAAGGTCAGCCCTGTCTACCAGAGTAACCCTCCCACAGCGATGATCAGCTCGTCTCACACGCGAGAAGTTTCGGTTGGAAACAAGCGCCCCCTCTTCTCGCACGTTTTGCACGTTCGAGTAGTTTTAATGCGGCTCTTTCGTACACGGTGCTGATCTTTTGGAAAGCAGGAGGCAAAACCGAGTCGAACCGCCTGGGTGAAAACCAGGAACCCTAACCGCTAGACTATATGGCAGCGAACAACCATGCTGTTCACGGCATCAAGCAAGCAAACTACATAAATATGAGAAAACACGCAAGAGAGTTGTCACTCAGAGTGTCGAAGGGTCGATGTATACTGGGGCTCAGTTGAAATGCAACGTCAGGACTTTTCCGAATTATGTCACACGAAGAGAGCACAGCCCTTTCCGCCCTGCCGCGTGTGTCTCGGTAACTCGCTGTGATCGTATAGTAGTCAGTACTTTGCGTTGTGGCCGCAACAACCCCGGTTCGAATCCGGGTCACGGCAGAATAGGGGTGTCTGCTTTTACTACTCGCACGAATGAAGGCAAAAAAAAGCCAATCGACGTGAACGAACGGCGCTTTACAGAGGAGTACTGCCTGACTGGATCGTTGATGAACGACAGAGGCCACTCCGACCTCTTCTCGGTTTTCTTCAATGACTTACTAAGGATCTTCTTCACATTCGCCCATGCAGGGGAAGCCAGTTACACCAAAGCAAACGCAGGAAAGTGCATTTCAAGCAGAGACCAGGAGGGACTTGTTTACACCGAGAGTGGGCGGAGAATGGAACAATGCGCCCAGCCCTGTTGCTTTAGCCGATTCTTGATGAGCTCTTGGGCTCACTAAGAAGCCCCCGCTGGATGCTAATCTTTCTGTTGTTCTTGCAGGTCCTGCGCTGCTTTTGAGCCGACAGAGCTCGACCTGGTCTGTCTGCACAGCTCAATTGCAAATGATCGGCTCCGCGTACAGAAGGAACGTGCGTTTGGTACAAGAGTGCACGAAGGCACCGGAAATACATTGGGAACAAATGACCGGTCGCTCAATATCTCTGTGATGTACGGGAGCGTGCAAAACGAGGCGGTTTCCGCCCGGTCTCGAACCGGGGACCTTTCGCGTGTTAGGTGAACGTGATAGCCTCTACACTACGGAAACCTGTAGGGACTGCTGCTGGTGTCTCGCTTGCGTTTCGGGCTGAGAAAGGGACGCGTCACTGTAGGCAGGGGGCGCTGGAGAGAGGAACAAAGGGCGCGATGAAACAAAATGCCGAAACCTGGGATCAAACCAGGGACCTTCAGAGCTTCAGTCTAACGCTCTCCCAGCTGAGCTATTTCGCAGTGCGCAAAACCCACAGCCACCTGCTCCAGCCTTCCTGTGTTGCGGCATGAGCGCACCAAGAGGAGAGGGAGAGTGTTGCAGGAACGTCACTCAGAAGGAAAGGAACATGTGACCGGTCGCTCAAGACCTCTGTGAAGTACAGGAGCGTACAGAAAGAGGCTGTTCCCGTCCGGTTTCGAACCGGGGATTTTTCGCGTGTGAGGCAAACGTGATAACCGCTGCACTACGGAAACGGTGAGAAAAGGGACCCACTGGCAGTGAGTATTGAACCTTATTGCATTACTGCTCCCAACCAGTTGATATCAATTTAATTCCTAAGGGTTATGTTCTTGTTTTGAGTATCTCATGTAGACGTTGTAAACAAGTTCAATTACGAAACGGTCTAAATGAATGATATACTTATGTCCTCTTGATATGTGTAACTCTTTGTAACTGAATGAATTTATATCTTTTGTATTCTGTTAAGCCTTACGATAAGATCTGTTAGGTTTGCATGCATATTCTATATATTAACAAATGTATCCTCGTGTATTAGTACCTGTGTGTGCATTGTTTGAGTTATGTCGCATGGTTGGATTCTAAGACCATTAAAATAATCAATTTTGTGATTTACTGCCACAAAAATAATTGTCCCAGTAAATGCCCAAACCCCTACAGAACTGGTGCCTCGTGAGAGAACACTACAACAGTGTGTGATATCCTGTCCCAGCCTGAGGAGCAGACAGCGAGCCTGTCTCTTAATAATGCTAATAATACAGTGTGTGATTCCCTGCCCCAGCCAGAGGAACAGACAGTGAGCCTGTCTCTCAATAATAATACAGTGTGTGATCTCCTGTCCCAGCCTGAGGAACAGACAGTGAGCCTGTCTCTCAATAATAATAATACAGTGTGTGATTCCCTGCCCCAGCCTGGGGAACACTGAGGCTTTCTCTCAATACTAATAATACAGTGTGTGATATCCTACCCTAGCCTGAGGAACAGACAGTGAGCCTGTCTCTCAATAATAATAATAGAGTGTGTGATTTACTGTCCCAGCCTGAGGAACAGACTGTGAGCCTGTCTCTCAATAATAATAATAGAGTGTGTGATCTCCTGTCCCAGCCTGAGGAACA
Source organism: Lepisosteus oculatus (assembly GCF_040954835.1). Lineage (NCBI taxonomy): Eukaryota > Metazoa > Chordata > Actinopteri > Semionotiformes > Lepisosteidae > Lepisosteus > Lepisosteus oculatus. Next base: position 55,240,261 of record NC_090709.1, on the reverse strand, counting down.
GACTGTGAGCCTCTCTCAATAATAATAATCCAGTGTGTGATCTCCTGTTCAAGCCCAAGTGAAGACACAGTGAGCCTATCTGTCAATAATATTAATACAGTGTGTGATCTCCTGTCCCAGCCTGAGAAACAGACAGTGAGCCTGTCTCTCAATAATAATAATACAGCGTGTGATCTCCTGTCCCAGCCTGAGGAACAGACAGTGAGCCTGCCTCTCAATAACAAGCCAATGTGTGATCTCCTGTCCCAGCCTGAGGAACAGAGAGTGAGCCTGTCTCTCAATAATAATACAGTGTGTGATCCTCTGTCCCAGCCTGAGAAACAGACAGTGAGCCTGTCTCTCAATAATAATACAGTGTGTGATCCTCTGTCCCAGCCTGAGGAACAGACAGTGAGCCTGTCTCTCAATAATAATAATACAGTGTGAATTCCTGTCTCAGCTTGTGGAACATACAGTGAGCCTGTCTCTCTATAATAATAATATAATGTATGACCTCCTGTCCCAGCCTGGGGAATATACAGTGAGCCTGTCTCACTATAATAATAATACAGTGTCTGATCTCCTGTCCCAGCCTGAGGAACAATGAGCCTGTCAATCAATAATAATACAGTATGTGATGTCCTGTCTTCGCCTGAGGAACAGAGAGTAAGCCTGTCTCTCAATAATAACAATTCAGTGTGGGATCTCCTGTCCCAGTCTGATGAACAGACAATGAGCCTCTCTCTCAATAAAAATAATACAGTTTGTGATCTCCTGTCCCAGCCTGAGGAACAAACAGTGAGCCTTTCTCAAAATAATAATAATACAGTGTGGGATCTCCTGTCCCAGCCTGGGGAACAGTGTGCCAGACTCTCAATAATATTAATAATAATAATACAATGTGATCTACTGTCCCAGATTGAGGAACAGACAGTGAGCCTGTCTCAATAATTATACAGTGTGTGACCATCTGTCCCAGACCGAGGAAAAGACAGTGAGTCTGTCTCTAAATAATAATAATACAGTGTGGGATCTCTTGTCCCAGCCTGGGGAACAGTGAGCCAGACTCTCAATAATAATAATACAGTGTGATCTACTGTCCCAGCCTGAGGAACAGACAGTGAGTTTGTCTCTCAATAATAATACAGTGTTATCTCCTGTCCCAGCCTGGGGAACAGACAGTGAGCCTGTCTCTCAATAATAATAATACAGTGTGTGATCTCCTGTCCCAGACTGAGGAACAGACAGTGAGACTGTCTCTCAATAATTATAATAATACTGTGTGAGCTCCTGACCCAGCCTGGGGAACATACAGTGAGCCTGTCTCTCTAAAATAATAATTCAGTGTGGGATCTCCTGTCCAACTCTGAGGAACAGACAGTGAGCCTGTCTCTAAATAATAATAATACAGTGTGTGATCTCCTGTCCCAGCCTGAGGAACAGTGAGCCTGTCAATCAATAATAATACAGTATGTGATGTCCTGTCTGAGCTTGAGGAACAGAGAGTAAGCCTGTCTCTCAATAATAATAATACAGTGTGGGATCCTCTGTCCCAGCCTGGGGAACAGTGAGCCAGACTCTCAATAATCTTAATAATAATAATACAGTGTGATCTACTGTCCCAGCCTGAGGTACAGTGAGCCTGTCTCTCAATAATAATATAGTGTGTGACCATCTTCTGTGGTCTGTTTCAAATCCGCCCGCGATGAGACACCGAGGAGAAATGAAGAGCCCCAGTCGCGCTAGAAAATCACCCGGGAAAGAGACTTTCAATGTAGGAAAAAAAAGTCGTTAGTAACAGACATAATATGTTTGTTTTGTTTTTTTAATCGCTGCGATGTGTGACTAAGCTCATACGACTAAGAGTTGCCCCCTTTGTCTAGATCTGGTAACCTGCTCATCGCTGGTGGGCCAGATCGTGTCCCCCGTCACTACACTGGGGCATTAAGACCCACACAGAGCGCAGGGTGAGTGCCCCCTGCTGGCCCCACTGAGAGGTTGTATCCCACCTCCTCCGCTCTCTGCGAAAAGCAGTATCGTCAGGCCCTGACATCCCACCCCCGCCACTGTCTACGTAAAGTAGTATCGTCAGGGCCTGACATCCCACTCCCGCCACTCTCTGTGTAAAGTAGTGTCATATGGCCCTGACACCAATCCCTCCACTCTCTGCATAAAGCAGTGTCTTATGGCCCTGAAACCCTCCCCTCCACTCTCTACATAAAGCAGTGTTGTCAAGCCCTGACATCCCTCCCCCACCACTCTCTGCGTAAAGCACTGCCGTATAACCCTGACACCCACCCCTCCACACTCTGCGTTAAGCTGTGTTGTCAGGCCCTGATATCCCACCCCCGCCACTCTCTGTGTAAAGCAGTGTCATATGGCCCTGACATCCCACCCCCACCACTCTCTGTGTAAAGCACTGCTGTATGGCCCTGACATCACACCGCCACCACTCTCTGCGGAAAGCACTGTCATATAGCCCTGACACCCACCCCTCCATTTTTTGCATAAAGCAGTGTCGTCAAGCCCTGCCACTCTCTGCGTAAAGAAGTGTCGTATGGCCCTGAAATCCCACCCCCACCACTAACTGTGTAAAGTAGTATCGTCAGGCCCTGACATCCCACCCCTGCCACTCCCTGCGTAAAGAAGTGTCATATGGCCCTGACATCACACCCCCACCACTCTCTGTCGAAAGCACTGTCGTATAGCCCTGACATCCCACCCCTCCACTCTCTGCATAAAGCAGTGTCGTCAAGCTCTGACATCCCACCCCCACCACTCTCTGTGTAAAGCAGTGTCATATGGCCCTGACATCCTAGCCCCGCCACTCTCTGTGTAAAGCAGTGTCATATGGCATTGACATCCCACCCCCACCACTCTCTGTGTAAAGCACTGTTGTATGGCCCTGACATCACACCCCCACCACTCTCTGCGGAAAGCACTGTCGTATAGCCTTGACACCCACCTCTCCACTCTCTGTGTAAAGCAGTGTCATCTAGCCCTGACATCCCACCCCCTCCACTCTCTGAATAAAGAAGTGTCGTATGGCCCTGACATCCCACCCCTCCACTCTCTGCGTAATACGGTATCGTCAGGCCTTGACATCCAACCCCCGCCACTCTCTGCGTAAAGCAGACACGTTACAGACATTTACAACAAAGACATATTATAAAATATTGACATATACTGTAGGCGGCTGGAGCATTATTGGGAGACAGACTCACTGTTCCTCAGGCTGTGACAGGAGATCACATACTGGGCTGCCAGATCAACTGAGTTCACTCCTCCCTCTCCCAGTAGGATTGGGACCCGTTGTGATTCTGGCAGGTGTGGGAACTCTGGGATTAGATTTCTGAATTTCGGGAAGAATGTTTCTCTAATCCCAGAGTATCTGTCACAGTGCAGTAGGAAGTGCACCTCTGTCTCTATTTCTCCCCGCTGGCAGTGGGAGCACAGCCTGTCCTCTCTGGGCAGCCAGGTCTGCCTGTGTCGCCCAGTTTCTATGGCCAGGTTGTGGTCACTGAGCCTGTACTTCGTCAGGGTCTGTTTCTGTTTGTTATTTTTTATTTTGGTCAAATATTCAGCTAGTGTGTATTGTCTGTTTAAGGTTCTGTAGCATTCCAGTTTATGTTGTGTTTGTGTGTGTGTGTCCCAGTGTGTGAGATATTGCTGTTTGATCTGTGCTGTGATGTGGTTGAGTCTGGGTTGTGGTGCTCTAGCAGTGCTGTCCTGAGGCTGGTTAGTGTCGGTGTCACTCACTGCGAGTGTGATCTCAGCAGAGTCTCTGTACTCTTGGGACACTTGACTCACCTGTCTCTCTCTTTCTCTCCCTGTGCTGTCCCTCTCCTGCCCCCTCTCTCCCTCCTCGGACTCCAGCTGGAGGAGGTCCAATCACCACCTCCTGTGAGACAGAAGAAAAATAAGGTGGGTAATGCTCTGATCCTCTCTTTACATCTGTCCAGTGTCCAGTCAGTATCCAGTCAGTGTGTCTGTATGAACCCCTCTCTCTCTCTCAGTGCAGTGTTCATGTACTGGAGTGTCCAGTCAGTGTGTCTGTATGAACCCCTCTCTCTCTCTCAGTGCAGTGTTCATGTCCTGGAGTGTCCAGTCCGACTCTTAACGTGACTCTCCTGTCTCTGCTTCAGAAGCACTGGTGCGTCTTTTTAAAGTCCCTGAGCTGCGTGTCGGTGGAGACAGATGATCAGGACGAGCTGATGGAGGCGGCGGAGACCGTGGGTCAGGAGAGGAAGAGCGAGGGAGAGGAGGAGCAGGATGCCGGGAAGGACAAGTAGAGGAAGAGGAGGTGCAGGTGAGCAGACAGGGGGGCGCCGCCCGGTCATGTCTGTGATTCAAGGAGGAGTCTCCTCTTGCTGTTTGATGTCATGGTGACGTCTGTGTCTGTGTCCCTCACACCTGCAATAACAATATTCTTTCCAGGTTCCTTTCCTGGTTCTGTGCCAGCTAAGATCTGGACTGGACTGGACTGGACTGGACTGGAGTGGAGCTGAGGGACACCAGACTGGACTGCACTGAAGCTGAGGGGCCCCAGACTGAACTGGACAGGAGCTGAGGGACACCAGACTGGACTGGACTGGAGCCTAGGGACACCAGACTGGACTGGACCGGAGCTGAGAGACACCAGACTGGACTGCACCGGAGCTGAGAGACACCAGACTGGACTGGACTGGAGCTGAGGGACCCCAGACTGTGCTGGACCTAAGCTGAGGGACCCCAGTCTGGACCGAAGCTGAGGGACACCAGACTGTGCTGGACCGAAGCTGAGGGAACCCAGTCTGTGCTGGACCGAAGCTGAGGGACCCCAGTCTGGACTGCACTGGAGCTGAGGGGCCCCAGACTGGACTGGACTGAAGCTGAGGGGCCCCAAACTGGACTGGACTGAAGCTGAGGGACCCCAGACCCCAGTCTGGACTGAAGCTTGTAATTTTTGTTCTTTTGTTAAGCATCAATAAACTTTTTTAAAAAAAAATCTATTTAGCTTTTGGTTTTGGTTTTTTCCCTCCCCCCCCCCAAAGTTGCTGCTGGGAGAGGTGTGAGTGGGGCCAGCAGGGGGCGCTCTCACCCTGTGGTCTGTGTGAGTCCTGATGCCCCAGTATAGTGACGGGGGACACTGGACTGTAAACAGGCGCCGTCCTTCGGATGGGAGGTCAAACCAAGGTCCTGACTCTCTGTGCTCATTAACAATCCCGGGGTGTCTCTGGAGAAGAGTAGGGGTGTTACCCCAGTGTCCTGGCCTGATTCCCCCCCTGGTCTTGACCCATCATGGCCTCCTACTCACCCCCCTCTCTGAACTGGCTCCATCCCTCTGTTCCCTCTGCTGTGTGCTGAGCGGACTGGAGCATCATCCAGGTGGGGGCTGCACACTGGGGGGGCTGGAGGGGATCCCCCTGACCTGGGAAGAGCTCTGAGTGGAGAGTCCAGACGAATTAATTATTATTATTATTCGTGCTGCACTGGGCTTCAGTCCTGGCAGTGAGAGGGGGACTCTGTGATCAGTACAGATACTTATGACTGTATAATAATACACGATAGAAATGGAAAACAGGGTAGCGCTGTAGTCTCTTCGAAACGTTTTGAACTGTCAGAAGTAGTTTTCACAACCCGGACTCGTGAAGGTACAGGTCTTCTCCCATCGTCCGGAGCAAGGTGTATCGTGTCCTGGTGATTTCTCCCGTTTCGAACGGAGTTTAATGTCGCATTTCTACTTTATTAGAGAGAGGCACTGAACATCCTGTGATGGACTGGTGTCCTGTCCAGGGTGTGTGAGGGTGTGTGTGTCCTGTGATGGACTGGTGGATCACAATATTAATTCTCCTCCTTGATTCCCTCCTTCATCACCAGAGTGAAAGCGGGACACGGCAGTAAAAGCTCAGCCCTGCGGGTGGTAGTCCTCTCGGCCACACGGGGGTGCTGTGGCTCCACGGGGGGCGTTATGTTCAAGTCCCGCTGGGAATCGCACCGACGCGGGAGTTCGTGAACGTCCCAGACACCAAGAAAACGAGAGAGAAAAAAGGTCGTTTTCGGGGTTCAAGAAGCAACCCCGAGATTCAGGGAGTTTCCCCGCTGAGCTTACTCTGCCGAAAACACGCAGGTTTTATTTTTTTCCCGTGCCCCCCCCTCACACAGGCCGTTTCTGTAGCGTGAAGTTGTGTTTTTTTGCGCGGCGGTCGGTGAAGGGCGAAATTGTATTTATTTTTTTCCCACGGTTTGAAACAGAAACAGCCGGGTGGTGTTGTAGAGAGGTCGACGTGCCCGGTTTTCCTTGTCTGCGAAGCCCGTTTTTTTTGGGGGGGGTGGGGGGGGGTCGTGAGGTCCCACGCAGCGCTCGGAAAAGAAAATGACGTTTCTTTTCCCCGCAGGACGGGGGGGGGGGAACCCGTGTTTTTTGGACGTGGCGTGGCCCGAAATTTCCGCCCTTGGGCGCTAGAGGGGGGTGGAGTTTGGTCTTTCTTTGATTTGGGGGTCGGCGGGGGGGTCTAATTTCACTGAACCAAACCCCACGGAAACCCGTGTTGGACGTGGGGGTGCTGAATGCGCCCTCGACGTGATTTTGTCTTTAAATTCAAGTGCAGCTTTTGTAAGCCTTGGGCCGGATACAGCTGGACCCGTTTCCCCTGCCTGTCCGAGGTGGCGACTACCGGGGTCGTACAGGGACACCCGGCTGGCCGCCGAGAGTTGGGAAAAATAAAATGTCCACCCAAAAAAAAACAGCAACCGTGAAAAATGTCGGCCATTTTTGTTTCGCGGCCGAGCCGTGAGCGCGTTTGGGGCGACGTCACGGGGGCGTCACAATGAGCCGCCTGACGTCACAGAGCGGGGGCGGCGCCGGAGCCCCATGAGCTCAGAGGAGTGAAGAGAGAAGAGGAGGAGGAAAGCGCTATATAGTCCTTTCTAAACACGTGTTTCTTCCAATAAAGTTACTTCGACTTAGATCGTTAGTTTCAGCTTCAGAAACGCTCTTCAGAATCCCCGTGAAATCGGTAAGTCAGTCAAAAGTGAGAAATAACAAAATAAGTGGAGAAATAAGTTGTTTTTTTACCGTTACTCAACTCTTATGGGTGTGATCGTGCTGTAAAAAGATATTGAGAGGAGGTGCACCTCTACTCAGAGAGTGGTGGGGGTGGGGAACAAGCTGCCCAGCCCTGTGGTTGAAGCCGATACCCTGGCTTCTCTCCAGACACAGCTGAGTGAGCTCCTCCAGTCAGGACAGGAGGCTCTTCTGTACACAGAGGGTGGCGGGGGTGTGGAACAAAGCTGATAACCTGGCTCCTCTCCAGACACAGCTGGGTGAGCTCCTCCTGTCAGGACAGGAGGCTCTACTGTACACAGAGGGTGGTGGGGGTGGGGAACAAGCCGCCCAGCCCTGTGGTTGAAGCCGATACCCTGGCTTCTCTCCAGCCACAGCTGGGTGAGGTCCTCCAGTCAGGACAGGAGGCTCTTCTATACACAGAGGGGGGCGGGGGTGGGGAACAAGCCGCCCAGCTGTGTGGCTCCGCCCCCTCCCCTCCCCTCTGTGACTCTGCTTGTCTCGGCAGGACGATGGACCGACAGAGATGCCGCACGGCCGTGCGCGGTCGCAGCAGGACCCGAGCCTGGCGAGGCGTCGTAAGTCCACCCCTCCCGCCCGCCGTCCAGCGTCCAGCGTCCAGCCCTCCTCCGACTGACCTCTCCGCCCCCAGCAGCGCTCGCTGTATTATAATAATAATAATAATAAACTTCACTGATAGAGCACCTTTCACACACATAGCAGCGCAAAGCGCTTGACAGACCAGGTCTCACGGTAACACCTCCAGACGAGGAGAGACACTTCCAGTGGTGATCTTGACTGAGGACATGCCTCGGCTCAAGAGACAGGGTCGCGGGTCCATTATGGCCTTCTGAGAGCACAGATTGCCTCTGGACGTCCCAGACTCTTACTGGACACACTGTAGAGACTCACCTGTCCAGACTCTCACTGGACACACTGTACACACTCACCTGTCCACACTCTCACTGGACACACTGTACACACTCACCTGTCCAGACTCTCACTGGACAGACTGTAGAGACTCACCTGTCCACACTCTCACTGGACACACTGTAGAGACTGCCCAAGGCCTCTAGTCTCGACACGACTGGGCTGGGCTATGTGGTCAGAGCTGTCTTGGAGATGAGCAGTTTGGCGTCTTCACAGGTCACACCGGTCAGGCCGAACCCGGACTGGCAGCGGGAGAGATCCCGGCCCAAGTCCCGGTGCTTTTCCGTAAGTCTGACCCGGTCGCCTTCCGCGAGACTGGACCGGCCGCCCTGTGGTGGACCCGGTGCCCCACATCTACCCTACAGCTCCCCACACTGACCCCTAAACTCCTGATACCCTACAGCTCCCCACACTGACCCCTAAACTCCCGATACCCTACAGCTCCCCCCACTGACCCCTAAACTCCCGATACCCTACAGCTCCCCACACTGACCCCTAAACTCCCGATACCCTACAGCTCCCCCCACTGACCCCTAAACTCCCGATACCCTACAGCTCCCCACACTGAACCCTAAACTCCCGATACCCTACAGCTCCCCACACTGACCCCTAAACTCCCGATACCCTACAGCTCTCCACACTGACCCCTAAACTCCCGATACCCTACAGCTCCCCACACTGAACCCTAAACTCCCGATACCCTACAGCTCCACACACTGACCCCTAAACTCCCGATACCCTACAACTCCACACACTGACCCCTAAACTCCCGATACCCTACAGCTCCCCACACTGACCCCTAAACTCCCGATACCCTACAGCTCCCCCCACTGACCCCTAAACTCCCGATACCCTACAGCTGCTCACACTGACCCCTAAACTCCCGATACCCTACAGCTCCCCACACTGACCCCTAAACTCCCGATACCCTACAGCTCCCCACACTGACCCCTAAACTCCCGATACCCTACAGCTCCACACACTGACCCCTAAACTCCCGATACCCTACAGCTCCCCACACTGACCCCTAAACTCCCGATACCCTACAGCTCCACACTCTGACCCCTAAACTCCCGATACCCTACAGCTCTCCACACTGACCCCTAAACTCCCGATACCCTACAGCTCCCCACACTGACCCCTAAGCTCCCGATACCCTACAGCTCCCCACACTGACCCCTAAACTCCCGATACCCTACAGCTCCCCACTCTGACCCCCACAGTCCTGATGGCCGAGAGGTCTCTGCTTGCTGTAGTGATTGAGTGAGCTCTGTGGACCTGATCTCTGTCTTGTGTCCTCGTTTCCAGCGTCTTCTAGTGGTCCGGCATTTCACACGACCTGAAGGTGAGATCTGGGGAGGAGACAGAGCACCCCCTAACACCCCTGAGCTGGGTTACAGGGTAAGACAGCTTCTTACTGTTGGACACACCTGTCCACACTCTTACTGGACACACTGGACACACTCGCCTGTCCAGACACTTACTGGATACACTGGACACACTCACCTGTCCGGACTCTTACTGGACACACTGTACAGACTCACCTGTCCACACTCACCTGTCCAGACTCTTACTGGACACACTCTCACTGGACACACTGTCCACACTCACCTGCCAACACTCTCACTGGACACACTGTACACACTCACCTGTCCAGACTCTCACTGGACACACTGGACACACTCACCTGTCCAAACTCTCACTGGACACACTGTACACACTCACCTGTCCACACTCTCACTGGACACACTGTACACACTCACCTGTCCAGACTCTTACTGGACACACTGTACACACTCACCTGTCCACACTCTCATTGGACACACTGTACACACTCACCTGTCCAGGCGTAGTCTCTGCTCCTCATCCCCCCTGCGTTGTGTCTCCCCCTCTCCCCGCTGGACAGAATCCTGTGGTGTCTTCCTGTTTCCCCGAGCTCGTCCAGAAGCTGGAGAGGGCGGCCGAGCTGCAGCTGGAGCTCCCGGGGTCGCCCTGCTCGTCCCGCTCAGGCTCGCCCGGCTCGTTCCGCTCGGTGTCCCCCCCCCTCCTCGCCCGAGAGCCCCCTCCGCTCCCCGCCCCCGGCCCCCCCCTCCAGCCCCCTCAGGCCCCTGCCCGCCCCGCCCTGCCGCCCCCCCTTCCTCGCCGCCATGCCCCTCGAGCCCCCCCTGCTGCCCGGGGCGGTGCCCCTGCCCCTGCCCCCACCCGTCCTGCCCCCCATCGCCCGCCCGGCCCCGCCAGGCCCCGCCTGGGGCTCCCCGGTGCGGAGGGCAAGGAGAGAGGCTGAGATGTCTGACGAGGCAAGTGGGGCAAAGTCCGTCTGTCCGTCTGACCTTCTGTCCGTCTGTCCGTCCATCTGTCCGTCTATCCTTCAGTCCATCTGTCCCTCTGTCCATCTGTCCTTTTCTCTGTCCTGTCCTTCTGTCCTTTTCTCTGTCCTTCTGTCTTTCTGTTCTTTTCTGTGTCCATCTGTCCTTCTGTCCATCTGTCTTTCTGTCCTTTTCTCTGTCTTTTTGTCCATCTGTACTTCTCTCTTTCTGTCTTTCTGTCCTTCTGTCTGAGTCTCTCTTTTTCTCTGTGTCTGTCCCTCTCTCCCTGTCTCTCTCCCTGTGTCTTTCCATGTCTCCCTGCTCTCTGTCTATCCTGCGTTGTCCCAGCTGGGTCTCTCTCCCTGTGTCTCTCCGTGTGTCTCCCTGCCTGTCTCTCTGTCTGTCCTGCGTTGTCCCAGCTGGGTCTCCCTCCCTCCTCTCTCTCCGTGTGTCTCCCTGCTCTCTGTCTGTCCTGCGTTGTCCCAGCTGGGTCTCTCTCCCTGTGTCTCTCCGTGTGTCTCCCTGTCTGTCTCTCTGTCTGTCCTGCGTTGTCCCAGCTGGGCCTGTCTCCTCTGCTCTCTGACTTCAGCTCTGTTCGCCGATGTCCCACCAGCCCGTCTCTCTCTAAGCCTGTCTCTTGACTTGCAGGAGGAAGAGGAGGTGGAGACAGCTCTTCCGGCAGGAGAGAGGAAGGAGGTCAGTGCTGGTCCCACCCTGCCCCCTGTCCTGTCTGTGGTGGAGTTTTGCCGTCTTGTCTGTCCCTGGGTCTCAGTGTCTCTTTCAGCCCTGTCTGTCAGTGTCTCTCTCGGCCTGCTGTCTGCCTGTCCCTGCCTCTCTGTCTCTCTCTATTTCAGCCCTGACTGTCAGTGTCTCTCTCCTCCTCCTCTCTGTCCTCAGTGTGTCTCTCTCCTCCTCCTCTCTGTCCTGTGGTGTCCAGTGGGTCAGTATTAGTGGGCTACACCCAGGCTCACTCACTGCGAGTGTGATCTCAGCAGAGTCTCTGTGCTCTTGGGACACTTGACTCACCTATCTATCTCTTTCTTTCCCTGTGCTGTCCCTCTCCTGCCCCCTCTCTCCCTCCTCGGACTCCAGCTGGAGGAGGTCCAATCACCACCTCCTGTGAGACAGAAGAAAAAGAAGGTGGGTAATGCTCTGATCCTCTCTTTACTCCTGTCCAGTGTCCAGTCAGTGTGTCTGTATGAACCCCTCTCTCTCTCAGTGCAGTGTTCATGTACTGGAGTGTCCAGTCAGTGTGTGTGTATGAACCCCTCTCTCTCTCAGTGCAGTGTTCATGTCCTGGAGTGTCCAGTCAGTGTGTCTGTATGAACCCCTCTCTCTCTCAGTGCAGTGTTCATGTCCTGGAGTGTCCAGTCAGTGTGTCTGTATGAACCCCTCTCTCTCTCAGTGCAGTGTTCATGTACTGGAGTGTCCAGTCCGACTCTTAACGTGACTCTCCTGTCTCTGCTTCAGAAGCGCCGATGCGTCTTTTTGATGTCCCTGAGCTGCGTGTCGGTGGAGACAGAAGATCAAGACGAGCCGATGGAGGTGGCGGAGCCTGTAGCTCAGGAGAGAAAGAGCGAGGGAGAGGAGGAGCAGGCTGCCGGGAAGGACAAGAAGAGGAAGAGGAGGAGCAGGTGAGCAGACAGGGGGGCGCCGCCCGGTCATGTCTGTGATTCAAGGAGGAGTCTCCTCTTGCTGTTTGATGTCATGGTGACGTGTGTGTCTATGTCCCTCACACCTGCAATAACAATATTCTTTCCAGGTTCCTTTCCTGGTTCTGTGCCTGCTAACATCTGGACTGGACTGGACTGGACTGGACTGGACTGGAGCTGAGGGACACCAGACGACTGGACTGGAGCCTAGGGACACCAGACTGGACTGGACCGGAGCTGAGAGGCACTAGACTGGACTGGAGCTGAGGTACACCAGACTGTGCTGGACCGAAGCTGAGGGACCCCAGTCTGGACTGAAGCTGAGTGACCCCAGACTGTGCTGGACCGAAGCTGAGGAACCCCAGTCTGTGCTGGACCGAAGCTGAGGGACCCCAGTCTGTGCTGGACTGAAGCTGAGAGACCCCAGACTGTGCTGGTCTGAAGCTGAGGGACCCCAGACTGGACTGCACTGGAGCTGAGGGACACCAGACTGGACTGGACTGGAGCTGAGGGGCCCCAGACTGGACTAGACTGGAGCTGAGAGGCCCCAGACTGGACTGGACCAAAGCTGAGGGACCTCAGGCTGTGCTGTACCGAAGCTGAGGGACCCCAGTCTGTGCTGGACCGAAGCTGAGGGACCCCAGACTGGACCGAAGCTGAGGGACCCCAGTCTGTGCTGGACCGAAGCTGAGGGACCCCAGACTGTGCTGGACTGATGACCTTTTGTTAAGCATCAATAAATTTTTTTTTAAAAAAATCTGTTTAGCTTTTGGTTTTTTCCCTGCCCCCCCCCCCCAAAGTTGCTGCTGGGAGAGGTGTGAGTGGGGCCAGCAGGGGGCGCTCTCACCCTGCGGTCTGTGTGGGTCCTGATGCCCCAGTATAGTGACGGGGGACACTGGACTGTAAACAGGCGCCGTCCTTCGGATGAGACGTCAACAGACGTTAATGAGACTCATTAACAATCCCGAGGTGTCTCTGGAGAAGAGTAGGGGTGTTACCCCAGTGTCCTGGCCTGATTCCCCCCCTGGTCTTGACCCATCATGGCCTCCTTATCACCCCCCTCTCTGAACTGGCTCCATCCCTCTGCTCTCCTCCCCACTGAGAGCTGCTGTGTGCTGAGCGGACTGGAGCATCATCCAGGTGGGGGCTGCACACTGGGGGGGCTGGAGGGGATCCCCCTGACCTGGGAAGAGCTCTGAGTGGAGGGTCCAGACTTATTAATTATTATTATTATTCGTGCTGCACTGGGCTCCTGTCCTGGCAGTGAGAGGGGGACTCTGTGATCAGGACAGATACTTATGACTGTCTAATAATACACGATAGAAATGGAACACAGGGTAGCGCTGTAGTCTCTTTGAAACGTTTTGAACTGTCAGAAGAAGTTTTCACAACCCGGACTCGTGAAGGTACAGGTCTTCTCCCATCGTCCGGAGCAAGGTGAGAGGCCACCCCCTCGGGGCGCAGTATCCCCGATGCACCCCCCCCCACCACCCAAAACGACACACACTTCTGTGACGATTGGGAGACCCCGGTTCGACCAGCCCCTGCGGTGGAGGAAACGACCCGCTGGAGAGAACACGCAGACTCCACACAGAAGGGTCACCTCGGCATTTATTCCAACAGCAAAACAACACCAGAGAGAAACGGTCTCCGAAAGAGAAGCGTACACCGGGAAAAACACGACAGGGTCATTACAAATGGGAATAGGAGTTCTTTTTTTCTTTTCCGGACGTCAGCTGTATCGTGTCCTGGTGATTTCTCCCGTTTCGAACGGAGTTTAATGTCGCGTTTCTACTTTATTAGAGAGAGACACTGAACTTTGGGGAACGTGACATCCACCCAGTATTACTAGTAGATTGATAAATGTAAATGTTCTTTTTCCCCCTGTATTATATACCTCGCGAAATATAACGATGGCCAACTCCTTAAGTCGAAATTTAAACCCTTTTCACGCTACAAGACTCCGGACGTTTCCTTTTTTGTCCTCTTTGGCCTCCAAAATAAAAAAAAAAACTGGGATCCATCGTGGCGTTGCCAAATTAAAACGTCAACCACTTTTCGGGCTTTCGGAACTGTTTGTGTGGAGTCTGCATGTTCTCCTTGTGTTCTCCGAGTCCAAAGACAGGTTTTTGGGCTAATTGGCTTCTGGGAAAACTGGCCCTGGTGTGTGTGTGTCCTGTGATGGACTGCTGTACTGTCCAGGGTGTGTGAGTGAGTCTGTGTGTGTCATGTGATGGACTGGTGTCCTGTCCAGGGTGTGTGAGTGTGTGTGTCTGTGTGTCCTGTGAGGGACTGGTGTCCTATCCAGGTTGTGTGTGTGTGTGTCCTGTGAGGGACTGGTGTCCTGTCCAGGGTGTGTGTGTGTGTGTGTGTGTGTGTCCTGTGAGTGACTGGTGTCCTGTCCAGGGTGTGTGAGTGTGTGTGTGTCCTGTGATGGACTGGTGTCCTGTCCAGGATGTGTGAGTGAGTGTGTGTGTGTCCTGTGATGGACTGGTGTCCTGTCCAGGGTGTGTGAGTGTGTATGTCTGTGTGTCCTGTGATGGACAGCCTGGACACCCATGAGACACTGTCTTCCTCAGAAGACTCTCACGGAGGGCACACTGTCCCTAACCCGGGTCTAGAAGAAACTACAGTGATCTATAATTCCTGCGCCTCGGAAGGGGTTAAGACGTCTATGTCCGGCGCCCGCGCCCGCGGACCGGCGGTTCGGCGTCGCGCTCCGCAGCTCGAGCTTCGGTGCGAGGCAGGGCGGGAGGGAGTCGATGTGGCCTCGGCGCCATCTTTGCTGGTGAGTCAATTGTGACCGTTGCGGTACAATAAACCATCAATAAATCTTTTCCCACCCCGACAAGTATTTCTGTCGCGGCCCACGTCCCTTACAATCGACAACCTATAAAAAAACAGTAGCCCTTCGCAACATTACACGCCATTTTTTTATTTTAAACGTCCGTTAGATACGGAGGTGGCTCGATACCTGTCTTAACCTCGCCAGCGTCTTCAAACAGGCAAGTTAATTTTATTTGGGGTCCCTCAGAATTGTGACAGAAATGTCAGTGAACCACAATAAAAAACGAAACTTTTTTTTTAAAGGCGATGAATGGATTTTAAGAGTAACCGTGTAGCGACTGACGTAAGGAAAAAAAAGTTGTCTTTCCCTACGAAGACCTTTTGGTACAGGACTTTCTTTAAATATCAGTTGTGCATAGCGTTTTACAAAAAGTTGATGATGATCTTGGAGATAATTGCAAAGGAAAATTGAGATAACTACCAAAACATTACGTGTGAAACGACAGGACAGAACTTTGAACCCACAAAGAAACAAAGGTATGAAATATTGCCTCGTCATGGGGGGTTGATAATTGTAATAAGTGTTCCTAATTTTCGTAAAGAAATGTATACTATGGGAGTCACACGTGAGATTTAGTGTATATACGTTTCATATTGTGCATATATACGGGGTTAAAAAGTGGAATGAGTATGATTATAAACTCGGGTGTCCTATAATCAGATCATTTTTGAACAAGCTTTGATTAGACAGGTGAAAAACAACATCATAATATATTCTCACGTCTGAATATCAGCTTCTCCCCTCTGGCCAACATTTCAGGGCTCCCAGGTGTAGATCCCAAATTGAAACAAATATTCATTTGTTACCCAATTAAACAGTTAATAGAAGTGAGTGACCAGGGTAAATAAAGGTGGGTCAGTGTAAACTGTTTATTCTGGACCAGACTTTGTCATGTGTGATGTGTCATGACTTCTTATATTAAGTTTTATCTTTATATTTAGTTATACATGTGTAATAGATGCGATGTGTGTCCATAAAAAGGTTTCTCCAGGGGAAAATCAAGTTGGTTTTAAAACCGTGTTTCCTTTGTAGGGTACGTTTGCATTCCAAGTGTGGGGTTTTTGCCTTTTTATCATATTTTGGATGTGAATCCGTGGTATTTTTGCAGAGACAAGTTGCCTTTCTTATACGCAGAGGGATCTGCTCGTGAGATGTCCGCCCGGTCCATTTCTGAGCTCAGTATAAGGTGTAGAAAGCATGACTGTCATCATAACCCGCCTCTCACCCAGGTGTGGAATAATGTTGTGACTATTGCTTCAACAATAACATGCTGATTGCATGTTTCTAGATGGGTATAACAGAGATCTCAACTACTGAGGGGCTGAGCTATATAATTGCTAACACTTATATAGCGCTTTTCTGGACACCCCACTCAATGCGCTGCACAGGGAATGGGGTATCCCTCTACCGCCACCAATGTACAGCCCCCACCTGGATGATGCGACGGCAGCCATAGTGCGCCAGAACGCTCCCCACACACCAGCTCTCAGTGGGGTGGAGAGCAGAGAGATGAAGCCAGTTCAGAGAGGGGGGTTATTAGGAGGTCATGATTGGTAAGGGCCAATGGGAAATTTGGCCAGGACGCCTGGGTTACACCCCTACTCTTTTCGAGAGACGCCCCGGGATTTTTAATGACCACAGAGAGTCAGGACCTCGGTTTTACGTCTCATCCGAAGGACAGCGCCTGTTTACAGTATAGTGTCCCCCGTCACTATACTGGGGTATCAGACCGCAGGGTGAGCGCCCCCCTGCTGTCCCACTAACACCTCTTCCACCTCTTAGTAGCCAATGAAAAATGGTAGCTTCCTCAGAGACACCGCAGGAAGACAGGAGTTTGTGATGAAAGTTCGAGAGGGATGGCCACACCCTAGTTCGGTCAGACTCGGCTGTCGATATTTTAGCAATCACTCCTGACTCCTCTCCTGAAACACTGTCAATACTGCACGTGATCCCCCTCTCTCCCTCGCGTCCCTCTCCCACCCCGTCTCCACCTGTGTAGCTGCCCCCCCTGGTCACTCCTCCTCGCTGTGCAGGGGGGGGTCCCAGCCTCCTCGTCCTCTGGCCAGGAGCCCTCAGCCAAGCGGGTTCAGCCAGATCATCACTCCATGATCCTTTCAGTATGCTAAATTCCTGGTGTTGTTTTTTTTCTCCCCAGAAAACTGACTGTCCGCCCCACCTCTGCGCTAAGTGGACGATGAAGTCAGGTTCCAGTGTGCCTGGTGTTTACAGGTAATACTTCAGACTGGTCGGCCTCACCTCAGGGTGTCTGGGCGTTTGATATTATACAGTTGCAATGCTGAGGCCTGTGACTGTGATGCTGTAAGGCTACAGGAGTCTCTCTGGAGATCCTGAGTGATTTCCGGCGTTCGTGCGGAAACACAGCCCCACCCTCCCGCGGTGTCCAGTCCACAGAATTTCCTGGAGACGTGGTCTCGCCGATGGGCGACCCCGCCAGCGAGAGACTAGCTGAGGCACAATGTTCTGTATGGTTCAGTTAATTAGACGCGCACAGATGTTGAGCTCATCGTCCTTTTAATTGTGCCATCTATGCTAACTGTAGCAGAGATCGAACTATCAAGGTGACAGATCAATAATTTTAAATTAGATAGATGCATGATATTGCTAGCGCTGATGCAAGAGGCAAGTCAGAGGAACTGAACACAGAATGGATAGGAGTCGCAGTGAGTGAGAGAGGAATGAGCTAAATTATTTTTAATTTAAAAATAATTAAAACACTGAAGAACAGGAGACACAGTGAGAGAGAGGAGATCACAGGAAATACCTCAGTAACAAACATACTAACACACAGGACAGGAGACACAGTGAGAGAGAGAGAGGAGATCACAGAGAATCCCTCAGTAACAAACACACAGGACAGGAGACACAGCGAGAGAGAGGAGATCACAGGAAATACCTCAGTTTTAAGTGCAGACAACCGGACAGGAGACAGAGTGAGGAAGAGTAAATGAAACACAGTAGGATTGATAGGAGACGGGTTATGAAGAGATGGGACACACAGAGATGGAGAGAAGGGAGGCGACAGTTGAACTCGCTGGCTGAGTTAATTGACGCTGCTGTTTCTTTGGCAGATGAAGTCGGGGTCCAGAGTTTCGCTGACATGGCAGAACCGTCCCAGCTCGGTCTCCTCCCATTCCTGCAGGTCAGTGCCCCTTCAGTCAGACCCTGTGTTCGGGGAGACACACAGGGAAGTCGCACACTGTGACAAAAGGCTCCAGAGACATCGCCGAACCACAGAATAGCTCCAGAGCATTTGTGCACCTTTTGGAATTCTTCACGTATAGTGAAAGGTGAAAATAAAACCAAGAATGGGTGACGCGTCTTTACACAGAGGCGGGTGGGGAACAAGCTGCCCAGCCTTGTTTTTGATGCCGATACCCTGGCTTCTCTCCAGATACAGGTGGATTAAATCATGGGTCCAATTAATCACTAACTACCAGACAGGTTTGAAAAACCAAATGGCGTTCTCTCGTTTTTAACCTTTCTTCAATTCTTAGAAAACCTGCACGCAGAAAAAAAATAATTTGCATTTTTTTACTACTTCCAACGGTCAGGTCTGTGGGTATTTAAATCTGACTAGAATGTGTATTGTTCAAAATCTCTTGTTCACTATCAGTGTTGTTGTTTTTAGTGTCATTCTCATTACTCCTGTGGGTTTTATACTGTGGTAAAGAGTTAAAAAAGTCCTCACTTTGTGCTTCTCTCGGTTTGTTGACGGTGGCGTACTCCACATCACTGTTGGGTAGTGTGATGTCTGTAGAGAACAGGATACGGGTCAATACTTATGTTAACTTATACTATACAGGATAAGACTTACATTAACACCATACTGAACAACAGGGCTCACTGTTCACACGCGTATTGACACTGTTCAGACGACAGGACTCACTGTTCACGCTTGTATTCACG